>NW_024733734.1:8004954-8577803 GCF_018991925.1 Homarus americanus
TGAAAACATATAAGAGTAATTACATTGCAAAAGTAATAAAATATTCAAAAATCACCTGAACATTTTCAAAAAGCCACCTGAAACAAGTATAACCAAGATACCACCTTTAGCCAATAGATCCAAGCAGCACATTCAGGAGAAATTCTATACGAAATTTTAAACAAACCACTAATGAAAACACAAAATCGTAAGCTATATCTCTAAAAGAATTTTTTACCAAAACATGTTTTTCTCTCTAAAATTTAATGTGCCTAACTATTTAGCACATCCAGAATAATACACAAACACCAAGAAATGACCCTCGAAAAAACCCATATATGAGTAATTAGATTGTAAAAAGAAAAAACATCAAAAAACCATTTAACATTTTCCATTTTACAAAAGATAATCAAAGATATCAAATTTGTTAATAGATCCTCATATTCTATATACTCATCACTCAAATTTTGAACAAAATCATTTTTAAAAATGAAAAAAATTGTACTCATACCTCAGAATTTTAACAAAATACGTTTTCCTCTGAACTAATGCCTAACTATTTAAGCACATCCAGAATAATACACAACACCAAAAATGACCTCGAAAACCCATATATAATTAAATAAAAAGCAATTAAAATATTCTAAAAAACATTTAAACATTTTCTAAAAGCCATCAAGTTATAATCAAGATAACAAATTTTGCTAATGACCGCAAGATCATATCCAGAGTACCTACATTGAAATTTAAACAAAACCATTTTTGGCCAAAAATGAAAAAAATTAAAGTCTATATCCTTAAAAATTTCTTAACAAAAACGTTTTCTCTGAACAACCTATTTAGTATCCAGAATAAACACAAGCACCAAGAAAATGAACTCGAAAACCATAAGAGTAAATTAGATTGAAAAAGTAATTAAAAATATTCAAAAATCATTTGAACATTTTCAAAAAGCCATTTCAAGTTACAATCAAGATATCAAATGGAACAGATCCTAACAAAACATTCAGGAGTACCCATACTGAAATTAAACAAAACCATTTTTGGCTAGAAATGAAAAAAATAAAGTCTATACTTTAAAGGATTTGGCCAAAACACGTTTTCTGAACTAAAAAATTTAATGTACCAACTATTTAAGCACATCCAGAATAATACACAAGCACCAAGAATGACCTCAAAACCCACAAATGAGAATTATACTAAAAAGTAATAAATATTCTAAAAATCATTTGGAACATTAAAAAGCCATTTGAAAGTTATAATCAGATATCAAATTAAACAGATCCCACAGCATAATTCAGAGACTATACTGAAATTAACAAAAACCATTTTTTGCCGAAAATGACGAAAAACTGTAGTCTTATACCTCAAAGAATCTCCAAAAACACGTTTTCTCTGAACTAAAATTTAATGCGCCTAACTATTTAAGTACATCCAGACACAAGCACACCAAGAAATGACCCCGAAAACCCATATGCGAGTAATTAGCATTGCAAAAACTAATTAAAATATTCTAAACAATTGGAACATTTTCAAAACACATTTGAAAAGTTATAATCAAGATATCAAATTTGCTAACAGATCCTCACAAAAATATTCACAGAGTGTTTGCATTAATTTGAACAAAATCATTTTTTATTAAACAAAGAAAATTGTAAATTATAGCTCAAAAGGATTTTTGACCAAAAATACGTTTTCTCTTCTGAAACTAAATTTCTCAATGTGCTCAACTATTGAAGTGATCCAGAATAAGACACAGCACCAAGAAATGACCTCGAAAACTATATGAGTAATTAGTATTGCAAAAGTACTAAAATTATTCTAAAAATCATTTTGAATATTTTCTAAAGCCATTGAATGTTATAATCAAGATATCAAATTTGTTAATAGATCTCAAAATATTTATAATTTATACTGTTTTTGAACAAATCATTTCGCCGAAATGATTAAAATTAAGTCTAGCCTTTAAAAGGATTTTTACAAAAACATGTTTTCTGAACTAAAATTAATGTGCCTAATTAAGTACATCCAGAATTAGGCTACACCAAGAAATGACCTCTAAAAACCCATATGGGCGAGTAATTAGTATTGCAAAAGTACCAAAATGATTTCTAAAAAACGGCTTGAACATTTTCTAAGTCATTGAACAAGTGGTGCAACTTAGGCCAAATTTTAGAAGCTATCAGATCCTTAAGCAGCACATTCAGGAGCAATTTTATACTGAAATTTTGGAACAAAATCTTTTAGCTTGAAATGATTGAAAATTAAAGCTCATAGCCCAAAAGGATTTTTGGCCAAAAAGATGTTTTTCTTCTGACCAAAATTAATGTGCTTTCAATTTAGAAAGGCATATCCAGAATACAAGCACCAAAGAATGAGACCTCAAAACCCATGGTGGCGAGTGAACATTATGTAAAAGTATCAAAATATTCAAAATCATTTTGGAATATTTTCAGGTGTCATTTAAATGTTATAATCAAGATATCAAATTAAGATCCTTAAGTAGTATTCAGAGTACTCTATATCAAATGGAACAAATCATTTTATTTAAATAAAGGAAACAAAGTCTATATAGGCCTATATGATTTTTTGGCCGTGTCATGTTTCTTTTCCTCCTGAACTTGTACTTTCACTGTGTGCTTCTGAATCTTATTTTTAGTACATCCCGTGAATAATACACACACCAAGAAAAGACCCTCCATTTTTTGGCCGAAATGAAGAAAATTGTAAGTCTATAGCCTTAAAGGATTTTTGGCCAAAAATACTTTTTCTCTCAGAACTAAAATATAATGTTCCTAACTATTTTAGTACATCCAGAATAATACACAAGCACCAAGAAATGACCTCGAAAACCCATAAGTGGCAAAATAGGTCCAAAAAGTCCAAAAACAAACGAAGAAAAAATACGTTAGGTTAGGTTCTGCAGGGTTTTGTCCAACTTGGACAAAATTGGTTGGAATATGTCCGACTATGTCCCAGTAGGTCGAAATAGGATTCCGCCTCAGAATACGGTATGATTCCGCCCAAGAATAGGATAGGATTCCGCCTCAGTTTACGGTATGATTCCACCACAGAAGACGGTCGGATTCCGCACACAAGACATAAGACTGTGGATGTGCACCATGGTGTGTTAAGCACATAGCAAGGTTCGTAATTACACTATTCTAACGACATTAAACAATTGAACGAGATAGAGTATAACTCTGTATGAGTTAAAAAACATTTAATTCACTTATCATATACAGTAAACAGTTTATAACAATGATATAACAAATATGGACATGCCTGCTTATTGACTTAAACATCTACAAGTACAGGTATCATATAATAAATTCTTCATACAAAAATATTACTTCTCTGTACAGTAATTTAATACACAAACTAAAAGGCAGAAATCTAACTAAAACAAGCATTAGAATCTTCTTAAAACTATAATTTGCAATTCTGATCAGAACATCCTAAGGAACTTTCTCCATTTTAATGCTCAAAGCATACAGTACATATATGATTCGGAATTGTAAATAAAAAAGAACACATAGATAGGGATAGCCGTTGATTAATCTTTACAAAGTAAATGACAGTTTTGGTTTTCAAAATAACTGAAATTAATTTGAATACAGTAGAGCCAAATTTGCTCCGTTTCATTTAAGACGTCATTTACCTTCGTAATATAGTCAAATTATATCTGGAGTATGCTAGATAAGGTATTATGTACGTATATCTAAATGATCGTCTATGGTCTGTCAGAAGTTCCAAAGAAAAGAAATACATAAAAATTATCAATATTAAGCAATTTATATATATATATATATATAAGCTAGGCTACACAAAATAATAACTGCATGGGACTAGATTACCACAGTGAGAAATATAAATGGAAACTACACTAGGCTTGGGTATCAGCTGACAAATATATTGTATTTAAATCAAAGTGACCTCCACTGCAGGATGACCTTCGACTATACTGATGATGCATTGTCTCAGTGTTAGTTAATCTTCCTGATAAATTAAGTTTTACACTATAACTTTCCATTGGCCTCATCAAAGCTCTTCTTATTCTAAGAACACTTTTATTTCATTTGTAAGTAAAATAAGTCAATTATTCATGGAAAGTGATGATACTCGAAACAAACTGACAAATCATTGCAACTTTGTCTTTGGTTGATCTAATTGATCATGAAACAAAAAGCTTTAATTGTTTGGATCTGCTCTTAGTGGGAACTCGGTGCTGAAACGAGTTGTGAATAGTCTAAGTATTGTGTGGAAATAAATACTGTACACAACTTCGTTAAATTTTTCTAGAAGACTTTCTTTAACCCCTCCCCTCCCCCAAAAATTATAAATGGATAATTACTAATACAGTCTTACTGTACTGTCAGTGATACCAGATTAATTCTTATATTTTACTCTATGAGGCAGGGTCAAAGATGGATTCACATAATTTTCATTGGGTGTTTGTTTTTTTTCAATAGGATTTGAGCCTGCTTGCCCAGTTTCTCATCAAGAACGATCAATCTTTTTTTAACTTCTGAATGTTCTCAAGAATGAACAAGGATGTAATCTTTCACTATATACAATTTGCATATTCTTCTTTTTTCACAGTTGTTCAACGTTCTCAATTTCACACACTATACTGTACACCATAGTTTCAGCTGAAGGTTTGAAAATGACACTTGCTGGATATCTTACAAGACATAAATAACGGATTTCAATTGATATGGGGATGTTCTGTCTAGCCTAGTGAGGCATAGTTGGGGTCGAGGTGACCCAGATGAGGCTTGATGCTAACTTGTAGATGTGGTGATACGTGTATCGATTATGGTGGAGAGTTCGATGATGGTGGAGAGGCTGCGTTTGTTTCGTGCAGGAGGGTGGCATGGTGAGGGGTGTAGTGAAAGGGGATGGGAGTGGCATGGTGGTACTGTTGGGGATGGAGGGGTGGTAGATGGTGGATGACATGGAGATCAGGCTCAAATGCATTTCTGTGAAGTGGTACGCCAGGGTGACCAATAGCAGCATTTACAGGGTAGAAAAAGGGTGCGTCCTCGCAGGCGAAGTTGTACCACCAGTCGCACACGAAGTACTTCTGGTTAAAGATGGTGCCATTTGGGCACAAGAAGGAATCTTGGCGGCCACTGCGGTGACAGATGTGGAACACCTGTGTAGATAGAGGGATTATACTTACTGTAGGTAAGAAAAAATAACAAGTGAAAATACGAAGCAATTATTCAGAAGGGTGTGCAGAGGACACTGAAGTAGTGAACGAATTGGAAGGAGGCATACTGTATGTGCAATTATACAAAGCAGACGGACGGACATACACTTACTTATCACTGAATAGCGAAATAGATTTGAAACTATAGTCACGTATAGGCCACACAGTCACTGTACAAAGTCTGGTGAAATCGAGGGAAAGTTGACAGAGTGTGAATAAGAAGAATATACAAATTTACCAACTAAATGGCATATTCAACACAAAAAACAATGGAGTTTTTATTCAGATAGACTACCATCCATGGCCCAAGTTTATTGGATATTGAACAAACGATGACCGAAACTATAGTACATAAAACAAATTGAGCATGAAAAAGAATATGAAAATTGAGTACCTAAATTGTAAATAGACTCCAAAAGTAATGTAGTATTTGTTCTGGATAAATTAAACCTTTCACTAAATTCGAAGAAAAAATTATTGAGATATAAGGCTAAGGAACTTTTAAATGGACGGAAAGAATACACCTTTTCACATATCCGTTGAGACATTGTTACATAACTATTTGACAAATTTCATAACCGAATGCCAGAACACATCTCGAATGACAATCTAAAATAATTGTTCGTTCAAACTAATGGAAGTGACTGACATAAGTTATGAAGTTGACAGACGTGAACAATAAACCGACAGTCTACATATAGTTTGAGAATGTAACAATTGGAGAATGACATACCACCAACAGTTATTTTAGATTGTCATTCGAGATGTGTTCTGTCATTCGGTTATGAAATTTGTCAAATAGTTATGTAACAATGTCTCAACGGATATGTGAAAAGGTGTAGTGCAAGACAAATGCTGAAAAATACATGAAAAGGCAGTGTAGAAATCACACACACACACGTGTATCCCGTTTGTTTACACATTCAAATTTAATCCTAAACCTCAACAATGAAGCATTAAACTATACAGTACATTAATTCCATAAGACTAGCCATGATACTAATACAGTCACAGGAAGCGTTTCTACTGTAAACATCTACTACTGTGTATCATTCAATGACGTCAACATACAGTACTGTACTTTATGGGTGGGGCAAATCTTATATTCTTAACACCACATCCACTGAGTCATGAGTCACATTGTATTATGAAGGTGCCAGTACTTACCTTATAGTAATGAATACGGATCACCATTACAGGACCAATGGTGTTAGTATAATGGTACACTGTAGTGGTGCTAGTATACTAGTACACTGTAGTGGTGCTTGTACTGTATAATGGTACACCAGTGGTGCTAGTATAATGGTACACTGTAGTGGTGCTAGTATAATGGTACACTGTAGTGGTGCTAGTATAATGGTACATCATAGAGATGCTAGGACAATGGTACACCGTAGTGGTGCTAGTATAATGGTACATCATAGAGATGCTAGGACAATGGTACACCGTAGTGGTGCTAGTATAATGGTACACAGTAATGGTGCTAGTATACTAGTACACTGTAGTGGTGCTTGTACTGTATAATGGTACACCAGTGGTGCTAGCATAATGGTACACAGTAATGGTGCTAGTATACTAGTACACTGTAGTGGTGCTTGTACTGTATAATGGTACACCAGTGGTGCTAGTATAATGGTACACTGTAGTGGTGCTAGTATAATGATACATTATAGAGATGCTAGGACAATGGTACACCGTAGTGGTGCTAGTATAATGATACACTGTAGTGGTGCTAGCATAATGGTACACCGTAGTGGTGCTAGTATAATGGTACACAGTAATGGTGCTAGTATAGAGCCACACTTACCTGACAGCCAGCCTCCATGTCAGCATAGTAGCCTGGGTAATCAGCTACAAGGTCACAACCGAAGGAGGTGAGAGGGATGTAGCTTAGGATGGGGTAGTCTCTCCCAGCTCGACCTGTGGGAGTGTAGTTCATGAATCAAAACATCTCCTTTTGTTACATAATTCTCATATTACTCAGTGAGGAATGAGCACCTATTTAGGGTATGTGTTACGGAATTATTGTCTGGTTATGAAAAAGATTGCAAAAACTAAGCTCACCCAGTCAACTGTACTGCACTATATTGTACTCTTCACGGATTGGTAGATAAAGGAAGAACCATATGCTGTGTGGTTGATATCTCTTTTATCATTTTATGTATTTATTTTTACGACAATACATGTAAACAAATATGAAAGATTACTATAAATTAAACAATATTAAATATAATATGCAGAAACCTTCCTAATAACTTAAAATACAGTACCCGTATATCTAATCAAGACGAATCTAGGTAAATTTCTCGAAATCAATTGCTCGACAGTAAATTGCTCGAAATAATTTCTCGAACTCGACAGTAAATTGCTCGAAATCAATTATTTAACGGTTGAATACTGTAGCAGTTCGAAGCTCGAAGCACCACGTCAGTTGAGCACTGCGCCTGCGCCGTCTAACGACACGTCAACGTAGCAGGTTATATAAGGAGCCTCAACACTCGCCTTAGCAGTCAGTCTTCTAGGGCTTTCTCTCTGGGCTGATATTGTACATTTTCTGGATTTAACATTAATATAACACCAAGAAAACTTCAATTGTTTCCATCAACCAACCACAAAAATAATAAAAATGTACCCGTTCTTATTTTAAACTATGACGAAACAAACAATGTAGAAGAATATTTAAGAACTGTTGTATAATAGAAATGTACCCGTTCTTAATTTTAACTGTTCAATTAACAATAATAAAGTTGTACTTTTTTGTCTTATTTTTGGATATTTTCGAGCAATCTGCCTTTCGAGCAATTGATCGTTCGAGATATTATTTTTCGCGCAATTGATTTCGAGCAATTTACTGTCGAGCAATTGATTTCGAGAAATTTACCGGATACCAATCTAGACATATGTTTGATGTCATATTTTTCTTTTAACTCTAATCTTTTTTTGCTACTACAAATTATTGTCCACAAGTTGCAAAGTCGACCTTATGAAGAGCAACTTTCTCTTTTTTAGCCAGCCAATCCTCAAAATAACTTACAAAAATATAAATGAGAAAAGAATATGATCTTTTAGCATCGTGCGGTTACCTTATATGCTAAAATAATTTAGTGTTACAAAATGAGGCCATGAATTCAGTTTTGTATACAAAAACAAATCATCTTACCTGGGATGCCGGCAATATACCCAAAATCGAGGATCTCATTGTCAGGGATGTAGCTGGGGTGTCTGCTAAGGTGGTGAGGTCTTCGTACTGGCGGATGATATGGTGCATAGTCGTAGTCATCGTAGTAGTAATAATAGTCATCGACGTCATCGTAATAGTAGTAGTAGTCATCATCGTTGTCATCGTAGTAGTAATAATAGTCGTCGTAGTCAGGCGGGTAGTGGGGCGGGTCAGTCGGAGGATGACGTTGTAGAGGTTCGGCACTGATGGGAAGATCGTTGTACCCGGGTTCATAGGTGGTAGGAGTGTAAACAGGTGGAGAATAAGTCGAAACCTCGTTGTGTCCTGGTGACGAGGAAGGGCGGAGATTGGAGAACACTCGACCAATACCAGGATGACTGAAATCCTGTAGATTTTGCAGTTTAGTGTCGAGTGTAGGCTTGTAGGTGGTGATGCGAGAGCTTGTTGGAGGTGCTGTAGGAGTACGATGAGGAACAGGAGTCTTTGGAGGGACATAATCTGGCTTAGATGTAGTGAGTGGATCGTAGTCAGGTTTTGGGGTCTTCGGTGGAATGTATTCTGGATTAGGAACAGCGGGGGGAATGTAATCTGGCTTAGATGTAACTGGTGGAGCGTATTCTGGCTTAGGGGCAACAGGGGGGATATATTCTGGCTTTGGAATAGCAGGAGGATCATAATCTGGCTTAGGGGAGGCTGGAGGGATGTAATCTTGTCTGGGGGAGGTTGTAGGAACATATGGAGGGCTGACTGTTGTATGAGGCATGATAAGTACAGTGGTGAGGTGTGGTTTTGGAGTCGCTGGTGGGACATACACTGATTTTGGGTGAGGAGGAGAGTCTGTCTTGGGGAAGGATGGCAAAGCATGGGAAGGTTCTGGGTGAGTCGGAGGGTGATAGTCTGGCTCAAGATGTATTGGAAGAACATAGTCAGGATCAGGGGGGGCCAAGGGATGATAATCTGATGCAGGACTTACAGTGGGAGCGTAATCAGGCTTGGAGTAAAATGGAGTAATATAATCCGGCTCTGGATGACTGGGAGGATCGTAGGTTAAGGAAGGTGGTGGATGGGTTGTTATGGGGCCATCATAACCAGCTGGAGCGCGATAGTCAAGATTGGGAGGGAGGTAGTTAACTGATGGCTCTTTGGTCGGCGGTAGGTAAGTGGGGTCGATGGGGAGATGCAAAGGTGGAGGTGGTGGTGGGATATAAGAAGTCTTGGTTGTTGCTATGTGATAATCTCTTACGGGAAGTTCGGGAGCACTGAGAACATCCGGTGAAACTTTGGGGGGAACATAAACTTGGGCAGAAACCGATCTAGCAGTGGTGGGGAGGTATTCTCTGAGGGGTGGCTGGTAGATTCCCACAGGAAAGGAGTAAACTGGGTTTGGTGTCGACTGTGGATTTTCAAGAAGGAAATGGTCGGGTTCAGGAAGATGGTACGAAGTCTCAGGGGGGTGGTATACAGGTTTAGGGGCATAATATGTAGCACCAGGTGATTGATAGACAGTTTCATAATAAGCTGGAGGTTTTGGGCTTGATGAATGCTCCCTTCTTGTGGAATGGTCTGGGTGATAGCCTGGAGGTGGGGTCGGATTTGGGGCATAACCATGAGGCTCATCTTTGTATCCTGGAGGACTATGGCCTTTTTTAATGCTCACCAGCCAATCAGGTAAAACAGTCCCGTGTGGTACAGGTTTCGGTGGCAAATAATCCTTGTTCGGTGGCTGGTATCTCTGTAGGGGTGTTTCGTAAGCAGTAGCTGGTAACGTAGGGTGATGTGGGGGTGCATATTCTGAGGCAGGAATTGGTGTGTGGTAATTGCGATGGGGCGGTAGGTAGGTTCTTGCAGGGAGTGTGTAAAGAAGTGATGACATTGTGGTCATTGAAAAAGAGTCTGAATGGATATGCGAGTCTTCACTCTTTGGAGGTAAATATTCTTTACTAGGTGGCACATACGTTTTTCCAGGTGGAGTCTTATACTCCACTGGTGCTTTGGTAGGATGGGAAACTCCAGGAATGTGAGGGGCGTCAGGCTTTGGAACTATGTATTCTTTATTAGGTGGAAGATAGTTTCTTGTTGGGGGAGTTGGACGTTTCCTGTGCTTCCTTCTTCTATTGCCCGGTCGACGTTGTCGGTGAGGGGGTCGTCCACTCCCCGGTAACCTCCGCTGCGGCTCAAAGTCTATATTTGGTGGAAGATATTTTCTGGGCGGTGCAGCATAACCTTCTCCTGGAGATTTGTGACCTATGGATGGTAGATGAGGTCTTTTGGGTGGCGCCATATATATTCTAATAGGTGGAAAATGGTTTCCAAGCTGTTCTTTGTGAACTTGGCTGGGAGTATTATGTTCACTTTTTGTAGAACCATATTCTCTGGTGGGGGGAAGGTACTTGCGCGAAGGCTCATTGTAGGTCTCATTTGGTGGTTTTGGCTCAGGTTTAGGAGCCTCATATCCTTGGTTGGGTTGTTGATACTTCGGCTGAGGAGGAGTCTGAGTCTTCAAAGAATATTCATACTCACTTTCAGGGGCATCATATTCTTTTTGAGGTGGCAGGTACGTCTGCGATGGCTGAGTGTACGTCTCGTTCCTATGTGGTGAAACTGGGGCAACATATTCGTTACTGGGTGGAAGATACTTTTGAGGAGGTACGTAATGGTCTTCTACTGGGGGCTTGTATTCAGCTTTTGGTTCCTGATGCAGACTCACTGGAGGTATATACTCTTTATTTGGTGGCAGGTAATGGTCGGAGGGTTTAGTGTGGTTCTGTGTCTTTGCTTTGGACGGTGTGGATTGAAGGGGAATATACTCAAGCTCTGGAGGCAAGTACGTTTGTGGGGGCTTTTTGTAACCTTCTGTTGTAGCAGCAATGCTACTGGCATGATCAGGAGTGGCTGTAATGGCAGGTATTAAGTGGGGTGAAATGGAGCTGATGTCGGGGTAGGCCTCGGTAGTGTAGACCCTCTGTGTTGTCGTGGAGTGTTGGCCGGAGTCACCCTGGGGTAATGCATCTGTCCTACTATACTTGAAAGAGACGGGTCGCCGATACTGAAGATGCGCTTGCAGACTCACACGCTCTGGTGCAGGTGTGAAGTAGTGAGGTCCACCAGCGGTTGGTCGGCGAAGAAGGCCGTTCGTACGACGACGCTGACTACCTGGTGGACGTCGAGGAGGCCGGAACACCAGACTAGATTTGTCGGTCCCATGGTTCCTGTTGAGAGGGATGTAAGGTTTGGTTATGCCTTTACCTGCATTATCTGTATACCCTGGCGTTACCAAGGCTCCCAGAGGGACATACTCTGGAGATTTAGGCAGGACATACTGCTGGAACTTTCTGTCAGCAGCAAAGCCATAAACTTCGTCAGAGTAGCCAATGGTGGGCCTGGGGTGAGGCTGCTGGAGGTCCTTGGGCGTAACCGAAACTTCTGTTTCGTAGATGTCTGGGATTCCTATGTCAAAACGGGTACTGCCAGGCTTCCTGGAAGGTAACCAAACGTCATCATACATCGGTAAATACATGAGAATTCAAGAATGGCACGTAAAAGCAGCCATACAAGTAATATGTGTGAGGTAGAATCTGGTTAAAAAACAACACAAGTTTACAATACAGAAATGTTATTCAGAATGATAAAGGAATGAGTAACTTAATTATAGGAACAGTATTTGAAACATTCACTTTCAGTAATTACAAACTTAATATTTTGACACTTGTATTAAATGCTTAATCACAACTTATCTTAGATTTAACATTACATGGTATGTTTCACTGCAATTAAAATCTACTTTGATACTAGTGTTATATGTTCCATTAAAACTGAGTACCCTGGTTCAGCCACGGTGACACTAACCAAATGCTTTATGTATGTAAAGTTTCAGGTTTCCAACTGCTTCATGTTTTGGAGCTGTGGCTAGAACAGACAATCTTACTCGTTTTATTATTATTATTATTATTATTATTCAAATGGAGAATACTGTATTAAGATAATCTTACTTGGACGTATAAATGGAGGGTTTCTTCTTGAGGCGGTAGCGGATCCTAGAGGGAAGGGGGGCATTGAAGGAGGTTTCTAGGTCTTGCAGAAGTTGCTGCCGGAGTTCCAGAGTCTCGTTAGCAGACATACATATCGCCGATTTCTGCAGGTGTGTATTAAGTGTGTTAGCAGACATCTAGACACTCGTTTAGAACGTACCACTGATCAAATTGTACAACATTTATAGTGAAGCGCAATTAATGAAACTTGAGACCACACAACTAACTCTATGACGTCAACTTACCACACAACTAACAGTATGATGTCAACTTACCACACAACTAACTGTATGATGTCAACTTACCACACAACTAACTGTATGATGTCAACTTACCACACAACTAACTGTATGACGTCAACTTACCACACAAGTAACAGTATGATGTCAATTTACCACACAACTAACTGTATGATGTCAACTTACCACACAACTAACTGTATGACGTCAATTTACCACACAACTAACTGTATGACGTCAACTTACCACACAAGTAACTGTATGATGTCAACTTACCACACAAGTAACTGTATGATGTCAACTTACCACACAAGTAACTGTATGTCAACTTACCACACAAGTAACTGTATGATGTCAACTTACCACACAACTAACTGTATGACGTCAACTTACCACACAAGTAACTATGATGTCAACTTTCAACCCCATAATAAGAGCTGACGGCTAACATCAGGAGTTGTCAGATTACATTTATTTTTTAAACTATTACCAAAAACTATGTTAATTTAATGATGAATGACACTTGAGGGAGGATTAAGTAAAGTTTACGATAGTTAAAACTACGTTTTAGTTTCGGCAGCTGGTGATGACATGTAGTGGCGTTTGTCGGTATATTATTCACCCCTATTACATAAACAAACGTGTTGTCGTTCTCTCTTTATATAAACAAAAATTATCTCCTTCCCTTTATTAATTCATGATTTCATTATTAATTATTTATCTAATTTTTTACACTCGTGGAGAGGAAGAAGGATCGTGGCTCGGACGGACACCCACCACTTAAGATTTTCCTTCATAATCCGAATGATTATGGGTTAAGTCACAGATACTGGTACTAAGACCATTTTGTAAGCTTGAAGTGGTTTTTAAACACGGGTTTAATTCAGTGTAGGGTACTCACCTGGGTGTTACAGATGACATCTTCCCCAGGTTGGTAAAGGAATTCCTCAGGTGCAGACACTCGCGTTACCACCACCTAAACCGAACAACACTCGCTGTACTAATTCCAAAAGTTTGATGTCCTCAACAACAAACCAAAATAATGGTATACTTGACTGTCAATAATATGCGTGAAGAAAAATCAGTCATGGCTGTTTACCTTATTGGGCAAAACTTACAAATACTGTTAATGCTAAATGCTGTTCAAGAACGGATGGTTTTGATACAGAAAGTGACAACTATCAACACATCGAAATATCTTCTACACTTGCTGATTTATATTTCACCTTAGATGCGGCCTCGTTCTGACTGCTGTTGGTGGTCTGTTCGACTGCTCCTCCCTTAGTACCACCGTCGACCCCTACTGCTGGTTCTCCTCCCCTGTTGACGCTCTCCAGATCCTCACCGCTCCCGAAGATCTTATTGGTGAGTTCTTCAAGGAGGCTTGTATTCTTGAGGCGCCAGGTAAGCAGGTCCTGGGTACTGGAGGTGGACTTGAACGTTGGAACCGAATCCTCATCTACCAATAACATGCGGGAGGTAGCGACATTCGGGGAGGAGTCACTGGCAGACTCCGCCCCATTACCAGTTACTTCTTCCTTTTTACCTTCCTTTATGGATTCATTTTTTGTTCTTTCTCCTTTATCTTCATATGTTGTTCCATTCTCTTCGTTGTCACCTTTATCGTTATTTTCCGCAGACATTACTTCAATATTGGTACCTTCTTCATCTTTTGCTTCAATGCTCAGTTGTGTTGCAGCGTGTAGTTGGTGGGTTGCTGGCGCCACGGTGTGGATAGCAGCTGCCCAGTTCTCCAAGGTGAGCCCCACTTCACTCTTCTCCCCCAAAGTCCCGGGGACTCCATTTCTCACCAAACCTGCCACATATAATGACATTTATGTTTCGTCTGATTTAACTTTAATATTTAATTAACTGTCAAAGGTAAGAAAACATTAGACAATTGTTTCAAAATAAATTTGGTTAATAATAAACATAAAACAATGAAATATACACCAAAATATTCATACTGTATATGGATAAACCGAGAGACAAGTACACTGTATGATAAAAGGCAGACAGAGGAAATAACTCACCCAGCAGGAGCAACAAGAGACACGCGCCGGCCATCCCGTCTCTGCTCGCCTCACTTACTGTAAACGAAAAGTTATTTATTTTGTTGACGAAACGTATTGTTTGTTTTAGATGGTGCCGTACGCGTCATGGGACACTAAATTCAAGTAACTGATCAGAGATTAACTCTTCGTAGTATATCAGATAATACAGTGACAAGGCGAATCAATAAATAAAATCGCTAGCTTTGATAATTACTGTACCTGTAGGGGACCCACCTGGACACGTTAGTGCGTCATCAAACTTGGAACCCGAGGAACCTGCAACACCAAACACACTATATGAACATTACTGAAGTATTTGGAATTTGTCTACTGAATATTTAAATAATCATATTCACACCTTTTAGTCGGTTTTTACACTGTTACCCCTGTATTTCTCTTTAAAAAAAGAACATGCACACAATCATCGTTTCTGTATCACACACAAACATAAATGTACAATCGTTTATTTTTATCTTCCAAAACTAAATTATGTTCTACTATGGCTTAAGGATCCTTATGAAAGACCCAGACCCATTGAGTACCTACTGTAGGCGATAGAGTGAGGTCGAGGTTTTAAATGAGAGGGGGAGAATCTACGACAGTGAAAGAGAGAGGTACAGTACAACACCGCCATATCCCCACACGCCATCTGGCGTGGTCCAATTGCCTCCTCCTTCACTTAACACCAACCACACTCCCTCCCCGCCCCCAACACCAACAGTCCCTCCACGTCACTAATCTAACATGTTATCACCCCCTTAAAGTTTCTTCGTTATCAAGTAACCATGCTCCCTCCCGTGCCTCTACACCACCAGGCCCTCCTAACCGCTCGCCTCCACACAAGCATGCCTTCCTAGTTAAGTTATGCCGCCACTTTTATACTACGTTACATGTAATCTAAATTTACATTCTAAATTATGTTCACACATTAAGCTTATTCTACACTTCATGGCCTTTAAGTTCATGCTTTATCTAAGTTTATGAAATTTCTTCTAAAATTAATTTAAAGTTTTACCGTAAGACGTATTCTAATTCTAAGAGGTTGCCGTATGCTGAAGTACGTTTATCCCGGGGGAACTATAAAAAACACTTAAATCTAAATAAGTTAAGTACAGTACAGCACATCTTACTCTCGTACTTCCTCTCTTACATTCTTTCACTTCTTCTACTGTATATCTTCCTCTCATTCCTTCACTTCCTATTTCTCTATCTCTCACCACTCCCTTACACTTCTCGTTATGGACCAGCTCTCCTCCCCGAGTCCAAACAATGGCCACAACAGCAGCCGATGGTAAAATATAATAATGTTGTTATCCTATAGCTAAGTGATAACCATTAGCTCTGTCAGTGGCTGTACAGTCCATCACTAATACCAGTCTTTCTCAGGGCCGAATTCAGGAGTGGGCAAAGCGGGGAGCTGCCCAGGAGCCTCCACAATCTGGGGGCCTCCACATATTACAATATTTTATTTATTTGTTTATTCATTTGGATTATTTTTATTTTCATTATTTGCGTAGAGGTTTATCTGATTAATAATGCAAAGCGTCATCTCTCTGTAATAACTAATAATATATTCTTTTCTGTGAAGTCTCTTGAAAATTTTTGACATGTGCGGTAGTAGCTATATCAGGGCTGGTCGACTTGAAACCACATGAATGACTCCAGTCATGTCTCACTTTTGTGTGTGTGTGTGTGTGTGTGTGTGTGTTGGGAATTTGTACACTATCAATAAATATACAGTTAATTAAAAATGTCTCAATGTTTTAATTTCCTCAATATAACTGCATATGGCTTCAAAATTCTCCAAAGAAGTGTTCAAATTACAAAATTTTCCCGGGGGACTTACAGCGCCCCCCGGAACTCCCAGATGTTTAGGCTCGCTTTACTCGCCACCCCACCCTCTTGGGTAGTTATAATGAGGGGGCCTCCACAAAGAGGCTGCCCATGGGCCTCCACAGGTCTAAATCCGGCACTGGTCTTTCTTAGTTGATGACTGGGATGGTGTTCATGTAAGATGGACCAGCCACAGTATCTTGCATGGGTAGTGAGTGAGGTGTAATGCTGACCATGTTCCGGGAGTTAGGTTAGGTGGGCGAAGGGTTCTTATATCTGAATGAGATAACGATTAGTTGTGTATATGCGAGTGACAACAATCCTCGTTGGTCAAGAGGTAGTAAATATTTTATAGATGGTTGGAAAATCAAAGGAATAAATTGTAAAAAAAAAAAGTTACATAAACACCTACCAAGCGAGATTTAACTTCTCAATCAAATTAATATCTTTACCTTGTGTGGAAAATAAATGTCAATCATGTCATCGAGCATGTTACCGCCTGAATAGGGACTCCAAAACTAATTATTTATTTTCATTCAGAGTCGATGATTTTTGACCAGGATTAAAGTATGGCGGCGGCGTCATCTTCGTCATGTATAAACATTCTGTGTTCACGCCCGCTTGGAGATAATACTCACTGATTTACGTTATAAGCATGAGTCTCACAGTGTCACGCCTCGAGTAACTTAAAAAGTGTTTCTTCCAATCAGATGAGGTACAATTGTGAGCTGATATCTGGTATTAGGTTATTTTGTCTAGTAAATAATTTGTGGCAACTTTCCCTTAGTCATGGTTAAAAGAGACACAGATAAACGTGTTAACAGACGGTAAAAAAAATGACTTCGTGTTCCTCATGATTTTCTTGCCATATAAGCGTCTCCTATATATATATATATATATATATATATATATATATATATATATATATATATATATATATATATATATATATATATATATATATATATATATATATATATATATAACTGATATGCCGATTATCTAAATTGCCAAGAAGTTGCCGTTTTTAAGAAATTTTGACCGCGTGAATTTAGGGGAACTTGCCGGTCAAATTTGATCATTGCTACACGGTTTTGGGAGTTCATGTAAAGTATTCGGTGACATTTAGGTCATCATTCCCCACAAGACTGTCATCCAAACACTGGCCACATCTTACTGCCTTATACAATCAAGCGTTGACGAAATGTTATTACAATTTACAACCCTTTAGGGTAGTTTTTCCGTCCTGTCTCTCTATTTGTCTGTGTCCCCCCATAAAAACTAGAGAACGGGCTTATATATTTGACGGTTTTGACCACCATCTGACAAAGTCCACATGATAAACTTGATCTACATCGCAACAAAGTTGGCCAAGCGTTGCCTCGGTTAAACAGTTTTTAGTGTTCTAAAGAAACCGGTGACACGAAGCACTCTCCAACGGTGACTACATTTACAGTGGTTTTTAAATCACTGAGGGCGTAATCAGTCAAACTTTAAAAACAAGATGGCGTATACAGTAATAAAATTGCAAGGAGTACTGGAATCACCAGGGTAACTATTTGACAAACTAACTGTACTGTATTGTAATGTACTGTACTGCGTCAGCTTCCACTCTGATATCAAAACGTACTGTACCTGGAGAAAAAAAAAAAACGTTACAGCTATCCCGTGCTAACTTTGGCAGCAAGTTAACATAGAATGGACATTAATCGAACTTTGAATTCGTTCAAACCATCTTGCGAGTTTGGTCCTGGGCAGAGGAAGACGCTACGAAACCTATACTGTATATTACCAGCGTGGTGGGACTAAACTGATCCACCATATGTTATATATTCTTGACTATTTGGTTATAGGTTTAAATGCTTCAGTATTTTTTTACCCCACTTTACCAACATAATGGTCTGTACTGTACTAGGGCGTAGTCAGATTTTAAGTCATCAGAACAATCTTGCATGTTGCGTTATAGTCTAGTCTCATCCCGGAACTTGTCTTTCCTTTGTCTCAGTGAGCGTAAAAGAGAAAGGATGAGTGATTTATTATACTTAGTAAGTGGCAGAAAGGCAGGGTGACGCAACACTACTACAGCTGGATTGTAAGTGAAAACTGGAGTACCTGTGTGTATGTGTTTATCAGGATTTGTTCACCCAAAACACCAACAGTACACCAAGGTTCACCAGTAACAATCTGTAGGAACCTGCATCATTACCCTATACCGTGACCAATAATACCAAGCACCACTTTCACCAATGTCATTTATCACTGAGAATAGAGAACAGAAAGTGATCGATGGGCTCGTTGAGATCTCTGAAAGCCTCATACTACTGACCAATAAGAGATAACCTTATTTTTTAGTTCGAAAGATGATTCTTTTTTTTTTTCAAATACGAAGATTCTGGTCATTTCCTTTTTATTATGTTAAAAAAAGATCTCGTGTAGATGACAATAACTTAAATCGATAAGCCTATTATTATCCTCCCTCCCCCCCAAAAAGTCAATTACTGATTGAAATATTTTTTGCCAAAGACCAGGCCTTTCATCAATTAAAATAAACAATTGTCTTTATGGATGGTCAACACCTCGTATATAAAGGCCACAGTATTCATTTAAACCTCACAGAACAGAACAGAACAGAACAGTATTGAACCATCATACGAACAGTCAAAAAATATAATATATAAATCAAAAAGAAGGAAGAGTTTATTGCTGAAACGTGAGTAATTTTGTTGGAGAAACATACAATCAAGTGAAAGTCTTCTGACAACGTTTCCATAAGACTACACAGTACAGTACAGTTTCTGAAGTAAATCATCAGTTGGCCTCCATCACTCACTGTCTGAGTCTCTAAGAGGTGTTGTCTGACATTCTCTCTCACTAGTTGTCCACAACTAAAGCTAACTGGTGTATAAAACTCATATAAATGAAAGTTAAAAGCAAATCTAAACTTGTAAGTGCAGACGATGATGTGACCTACCCTACGTCGGTACACTGGGTTTTCCCGACTTCACCCGTACCATGGGGTACGGAGACACCCCATTAAAGAAAATTCACGTATTGTTATTAATTTGCAACATATATCCATATAGCTGTTTCACCATATTCTTCCACTCACTAGGGAGCAGATTGATTTCATTGTAGCTGTTATTTATTAATTTTTGAGTAAAAAATTGAAAAAATTTAATTTTTATTCGAATGCTCATTTATTTTGTGAAGGCGTACATAATTCTGCCTTAAATTATTATAATTTTTTCATTATCATGATAAAAAAGATGAAAAGATAGAAAATATTCTTTACTACATATCTAACTATATTTGGCAGTGTTGTGACATAAAAATGTTTCTTTACTTGGTTGGTTCTTTTGGGGTGATGCCACACCCCAGGAGGAAAAATGGCGTCTAGTCCTCACAAGCAGTAACTGAACTGAGCGACTCTTGCTGCTGCCTTCCCTCACCAAATTAGGAAACTACTGGAAACGACAACAATACTCTAAATACAAATTGGAAAATATAAGCTTTCAAAAAATTTTGGGGTGCCAAAACACCCCAGGGTACTGAATTGGGCTATGTTTTAGATTGATGTATTAGTTAGGGTGATATTTTAGCGTCTGCATCAGTACTGGTCCTAGAATAAATAAAATAGCACGACTATAAAAGTACTATAGAAATTTTCAAATCAACTGGTGAAATTACCAGAATCATCAAACCTTAGACCGAACTTGTACTACAGTAATGGCATATCAGCATAAGTGATGGTCACCTTACTGGTTATTGTCTTATAGTTTGACAATATTTTTGCATTTTATTGTCACTAAGGTTGTCAATGAGTTGTCTCTCAAATGGCCTGGTTAACGTGATAATAATGAGCCTGCTTATATAATGATAGCATCCGATCGCATTTAGAGAAAAGCAAACATCAACCTAGAGAAGTCGACTTGTGAAAGAGACCTAGGGGTACTTGTAAGCCCGGACCTACGGCCTAGAAAACAGTGCGTTAATGTTCGAAATAAGGCAAACAGAGTATTGGGTTTTATATCTAGAAGTGTAAGTCATAAGAGTGCAGAGGTCTTATTGCAACTATATCTTGCACTAGTCAGGCCGCACCTCGATTATGGGGTTCAGTTCTGGTGCCCTTATTATAGAATGGATATCAATTCACTAGAGTCGGTGCAGCGAAGAATAACGAAAATGATTCCGGGACTTAGAAACCTTCCATATCAGTATAGGTTAAAGAAACTAAACTTGCATTCCCTAGAAAGACGAAGAGTGCGGGGAGATGTGATAGAAGTATTTAAGTGGGTGAAAGGAATCAATAAAGGGGATATAGATAAAGTTCTTATAATATCCGAGCAGGATAGGACTCGAAGCAACGGATTTAAGTTGGATAAGTTTAGGTTTAGGAGGGAGATAGGAAGGAACTGGTTCACAAATAGGGTGGTGGACGAGTGGAACAAGCTTAGCAACTTTGTAGTAAGTGCTGGAACGCTGGAAAGTTTCAAAAGGAGGCTAGATAAATTCATGGATGATAGAGAGTGGTAGTAACTCTCGACAGGAGCTGCCATGCACAGGCCAACCGACCTATTGCAGACTCCTTATTTCTTATGTTCTTGTGTAAAAAAAAAAGCTATAGACCAAGAGTATTTCTGCTGTACGTCGTTTAAACGGCATATTTATCATTTAACAAGCAGTCTTAAGTGTCACTGGTCTCTACCCTCAGGTTATACTCTGTAGTGGACAGCTGAACATCCCCAGTTCACACCGCTGTTAATGGGTAGCTAACTTTACACATGAGGAAGTGATTGCAATGCCGGCCACGCTTGCTCTTTTTGGACCGAAGGATTCGTATAAAGTGATATGTACCAGTGGTTCCCAGACTTTAAGTCAATATTCGTTTTTTTTTCACGTGGCTTACTACCTTACTGCCTGAACCACCAACTGTAAACATAATATTGATGGAAGAATATTTACAGTTCAAAAACAAGTTTTATTGCTTACTCAACTCCGGTTCACAGCAACAAACAACATAATGAAAATAGTCGCTAAGACGGATGGGGATACTTACCTGCAGTCAGGATGATACAGTTGTAAGATTGTAATAGTAAAGCTTCTTCGGAATTATGTGTATCAACGAATACTGTATTACCAAAATGCAGGGAAAGTTTTGTTTTTAGAGAAAGACGAACAGTAAGCTCGGCCGCAAGATACTACACGAGAAGTTATCAACCGCAAGACTTATTAATGCCCA
Source organism: Homarus americanus (assembly GCF_018991925.1). Taxonomy (NCBI): domain Eukaryota; kingdom Metazoa; phylum Arthropoda; class Malacostraca; order Decapoda; family Nephropidae; genus Homarus; species Homarus americanus. The sequence continues at coordinate 8,026,723 of NW_024733734.1, forward strand.
AACAAAGGTGTATCGTGGACTGTAAAAAGAAAAAAAGTGTAATAAAAGCTTTCTCTACAGTAATATAGTTGTGTGCCACTTAGGGCTCGTTTACACGATCAGTTACCACGTATGGTGGCCGAGCACGCTTCGGATCAGTGGCGAAGCATGGGGTCGGAGCAGGGTACTGACCACTGTTTAGTGGACTGTGTGTTTACACAGAACTTTAAACAACTGCCACACAGTCGTTACCCGTGAGTGTGTGGTAGACTGCTGGGCAAGAAGTTCATGGCTCCCAGACAGACGAGTCGGCGACGGACGGCCGCACTGTTGTGTGTTTTGGCCGCTGGGATGATACTGAAGAAAAAAAACAAACAAGAAAACGGAGTGTGTGGGTGAAAAACTGGTTAAGGAACAAATCGTGTGGTACTTATAACCAAATAGTTGTTGAAATGCAGCGTGAGGACACACAGGAAGGGCAACGATACATTCGCATGACCCCTGAAATGTACAACACTCACTTGGATAAAGTACGTCCACATATTTCCAGGACGGATACAAATATGAGAGACTATACATTTCCCCATAAGCTTTACATTGTTCATTTTTATTTCTGTATCCATCACTTCTGACCTGCCATAGACATGGCCGGTCCCTATACAGTTCAATAATTTGTAACGTTAACGTCTTTGTCTACTCAAACCTTGACTCCTGAGGGTCACTGGTGGGAGGTGTAGGCGACGGCACAACGTCCATCCTTGCTTTTAACTTGCACGTCTGTATGGAGTGGCAGGGACCCACGTGGGTGGCCACGCAACTATTAAGCCCCGTCCACACGATCGAGCAGTGCCCGGCGGGCTTTGCCCGTTTACCTGGCAAAGCCTGTGTGTTGTTGTACACACGGGGGTAGTTGGCGGCAGTCATAGTCTGGCGCCGGTAGCTAGTAGGTGGTTGGCAGTGGCGGGTGAAGTACGATCACCATGGTGTGTCGCAGGAATAATCGCTGGACAGTTAAAGCGAAGAGCATAGCGTTGTGTACTATAATAATTGCTGCTATGTGCAAAAAGAAGAACCAAATGCAGAAAAGGGAATGGTGCAAAGAGTGGTTAGGTTGAAGAAAAGTATTGTGAAGTCATGCCACGATTTTACGTGAACTGCAAGATGGACATGAGCAAGACTTCACCAATTACATGAGAATGGACCCAACACCCTTGACAAACTTCTAGGGAAAATGGAACCATATATAAAAGAAAAAGGATACCAATATGAGGGAGAGTATATCTGAAGAGGCTCGTCTAGAGGCAACGCTCATATATCTTTCAACTGGGTGCACCTACACGTCACTTCAGTATAGAACGAGGATATCAAAAAAGTTTGTCTCGCATAATACCTGGAACTTGTCAAGCCATGTATGAAGTACTCAAGGAAGATTACTTGCAGGTGAGATTTGTAATACATAAAAATTAATTGAATAATGTTAGAATTATGATATGCATAGACAGGAAGCTATGGGACTAGAGTGGGGAGAGCGGCAGGAACGAAGAACACACACGAATGTCCTCATTACATAATACATAAACAATCTCCCGTTTATTATCACGCCAATAATATACATTGCATAAGCTTATTTGGTTATACACTGGACATCTGGACCAAGCCGGGAACATATACGTATCTCATTTGCAGTACTTAAAGTCGCCGCTCCATATCCGGCAGCAAACCACCAGGCAGGCCCACCATGATTTCTCTCAACGACGGGCACGGGCACTCCGCTGGTTTGCCCGCCAATTTTGCCCAATAACGGGCATTTAGCGCGTGCCCGCCGGGCACTGCTCGATCGTGTGGACTGGCCTTAAGGCTCCCACACGTAACTGCCGGGGAAGGGTTGGTGGTTCAGTGTTGCCATCTACACGATCACTGCTCGAGTACAGCTTAGTTACCATGCTTCGAAAACATGCTCCGAGACTGATCGTGTAAACGAGCCCTTACAGTTTACTCTACTTACAGGAGATGCTCTTCCTACACTAAATAAATACTGTGCTCAATTACACTAAAATTAATGGTCCATCTATACTGTAGAATGGGAACCAGAATAAGATGTGTGTGGAGCATACTCATCTTCCGGATCATTACGTCACGATACAGACCAATAATATCAAACAATGTTATTTGTTGAGCAGTGTGGCGCGTGCGACGCGCGGTGCAGCAAACAATCAACAAGGAAGAGTTGGTTAACGTTGACAACCGCAGGCAAGGCGTTGGTAGGACATTGCTTAATTTGCGGTAACCGAGGTTAAGATGACGGTCCGCACGAAGTGACGGGATGTTAGTTGAAGTACCTTGTATAATGAGAGAGAGAGAGAGAAAGAGACTGGAATTAACAGGTCATTACATAAGTGATAAATATATCGTTTTGTTATATTCGTCCTTTTCTATGTCTCCCATTGTTTACACGCTCACCAGGCAGAAATAATTAGTTGCGTTAATATTTAGTTTTGATGAATATTTGTACAAGTTGCATCTAACATTGTACTGGTGAACCTCTAAACGTGCCTTCATTTCAATTGTATATTGTACGATTTAGTCGCTAAAAGTTCAGGTTTCAGATTCCTCCATAACTTTAAGTATAGAAAAAAAAGGTTATAGTGGCTCCAGGTGGAGGCCGTCCTCGCTGGCTTTCTCAGCCCCGTTAACACTTTCTTTTGAGAGTGACAAACTTTTTTGTTAATCATAATTCAGGGGTCAGAGTGAGAAAGTTGAGACAGGGAGCTAGGAAGGAGTGGTGGTAACATATGGTTGACACAGAGCAGCAGGTGCGGGCCTAATAGCCCGTCCTGTCTCCTGTGCCGCGCCATGCTCGTGTTTCTCCCTCCGTGTTTTATGTTGTTTCGATTTACCTCAGTGAACTGCATGGTGTCGTGACCTACTGGGTATTCAAAAACATTCCCGTTCATTCGTCTGTATTATCCACACATTTATTCATCTGATCCAGATCTTCCCAAACCGAGTCACTTCCAGGTGAAAAATACCTGTTTAGTTAACTGTTTTATATTAACTTTTATACCGCCTGTCTGTTATTCTTAACATTTTCTCTTTTCCCCGCACGTGTTCTCTTTCCTTCTGTCTCTCCTTATTTTAACTCTCGTTATTTTCTATATTTTTTATACCTCTCCTTTAAATGTTACTTATTTGTTTGTTTGTCTCTTTCCTCGACGCAATCTGATTGTTGGCGACAAACTGTACACTAGTGTGGCCGCGAGTCGAGGCCTTCACATCAGGGAGGTTATTCTATATTATGGATAAAGCGTCACAAGAAGATATAAGGTTGACGCTAAGAATAAATAGGTATTTGTTTAACCACCATAACCCTGAAGGACAAGGTTTCATCCCAAAGTTTTTCTCTAAAATATCATAATTGAATGTTACGAAAGTTCCCCCTCACTCCATTCCTAGCAATATTTATATCCTAATACCTCAGAGATTTAGGTGATCCTAACGCAGATCTTCAGTGTTGTATGAAGAGGAAAACCAAGTGTTAATTGTTGATCTTAACAAGTTTGGAAACTAGACACATACGTCAAATACTATTATTGACAGGATACTCGATATAAAATTAGTCAGGAATAACCCGCGTTAACTATGTGGTCCTAGTAACATTTTACAGACTCAGTTAAAAAGCTATCAGTAAATCTCACCAGTCCATATATACTGTAGAGTACAGTATGCGGGGTCAATTAAAATACGACTAAGACCACATAGGTGACACGAGGTATCCCCAGTGGAGGTCACGTTGCCTAATAATAATACGAAGTAGCAGCTTTGTGTGAAATACAACCTGAGACCATTCCCACAGTAAATGTTCAGTTATACCCAAACATACAGGTCATTGCACCACCAAAATAGGTCAAAAAGAGTTTCCCCGTGAACACACCGCAGCTCCATTAATACCTTTCTCTTTAGCCTTGTTACTGGTGAAAGTGTCGGAAAATGTAGAATAAAAACACCGACATCTGTCCAGGTGTTAAGTCAATTAAGGCACCCCCAAATTGACGAGAGCACAGCTGCAGGTTGGCAGATGTTGAACTGGAAGTAGTGAAGGCAGATGTATTTTCTCATGAAACGTCCACACATCTGGTGTCCTTTTGGTTTTATTTTCGCAAGTAAAAAAAGAAAGTTAGAAAATGCAATTGCTTGAACTTACAAACTAGCGTGAGGTGATTTTCTTTTTTACTTTAAACCTCACCATTACTTAAGCTTGTTTATTTAGCTAAACACAAAACGTTAATTTTTGTAGCTAAATTTACATATTTTCAATGGATTTATTGTTCACTACGATGCGTGTATTCAACAGAAATTTTTAATTTTGCCTGATACACAGATGTCTTCGCTGCTGAAATGCCCCACCCATATGGTGGTCTCTGGTGCATTTCTACACCAAAATAAAGAAACTTGAAAAAAAAATGATGATTGCATTACTCTTCAAATTTATCATGTGTTCAGTCAGGTTAATGTTCAAACAATTCTTTCTCCCGTCTCGACTCCGGGTAGTTCTTCCAAAATGTAAATAAACTTAACGAATACTATTTTGATTGAGGTTTTATTGTTGCAGACATTGTGGGGCAAACTTCCGAGAATATTGGTTACTTTATTGTATTATACTGTGTCTTCCAGGCGGTCCATCTGTAGTGTCAGGTATTGTTATCAATGTGGACACAGAATGCAATGAAATACTATAAGATAAATACTATTAAACTGTTCAAATACAACAATGCAACACAGTGCAACATAATATAACAATAAAATGTCATTCACTACAAAATTATTTAATTTAATATACTATAGGAATAGCCGTGTGTCTGTCTAGCTGTCTGTCTGTGTGTCTGTCTGTGTGTCTGTTCCAGGCAGCCGAAACAGCACAATCGTTTTTCATCAAACTTGGTGGAAAAATCGCAAAAAATTCGTAGAGTGGAACAAACCTGGTCCCATGTCGATGGTTTCTTTAGGAAGGCATTAATTAACAATTTCATTTACGATGGAAAATGATGGGAGTCTACAGACTTGGCACACCTTAATTAACCATCCAAGTCTACGGACTTAGCGCACCCTCATTCGCTGTACACTGTCACAAGCGTTCAAACTTTCATAAGGGCACGAAGGGCCCGCGATCACTTGTACTTTACTATGATTTCACAGAAGTCAACTTAAGCCCCCTTTAGCATAACTTGTTTGTTTACTTCACTTTTGTATAGGTGTGTGTGTGTGTGTGTGTGTGTGTGTGTGTGTGTGTGTGTGTGTGTGTGAGAGAGTTCTATTTTATGAGAGAGAGAGAAAGAATGTCTGTCTATGAATGACACCAAAGCGAAGGTAATGTTTTATCATCATGTTCTCATTGGAGGCTGTGCACCACATAGTTATGTTTGTAGTGAAGTTATGTCATTTTAAGTAAGTACTGTACTCTTTCTCTCTCTCTCTGCTTAAGCGTCTGACAGCTCTCTCTCTCTCTAAACCGCCCACACATCCATACCACCCACACATCCATACCACCCACACATCCACATCCCCACTCATCCATACCCACATCCATACCACCCTCATCCGCCAATCCACACTCAATCGCCAACCCACACTCGCCCGCCAATCCACACTTACCCACCAACCCACACTCACCCGTCAACTCACACTCATCAGCCAACCCACACTCATCCGCCAATCCATACTCACCCCCCAACCCACTCTCACTCGCCAACCTAAACTCATCCGCCAACCCACAATTACCTACCAACCTTCACTGTCTACCACCCTCACTGCCCACCTCCTGCCCTGCCCACCACCATAACTGCCCATCACCCCTTACTGCCCACCACCCTCACTGCCCACCACCTTCATTGCCCACCTCCTGCCCTGCCCACCACCTTCACTGCCCATCGCCTTCACTGCCCTGCCCACCTCCTGCCCTGCCCACCACCTTCACTGCACACCTCGTGCCCTGCCCATCACCCTCACTGCCCACCTCCTGCCCTGCCCACCACCATAACTGCCCATCACCCCTCACTGCCCACCTCCCCAACTGCCCACCACCGCAACTGCCCACCACCCTCATTGCCCACCACCTTCATGTGGCCTTGGCTAACTTCTCCGTGTGGGACATATAATATAAAGTGATCTTGAATTATCATACATCGTTATGAACAAAATTCAAATGTAATTTAAGGAAATATCTCAATTTATAGGGCAAATACCATGCCTAGAATGTGAGGTTAACATTATATGCGCGTGAGGGGGGCAGCATCCCCCTCCCACTCTGTCAACATCAGCTTTCGCAACTCTTGACCTCTCATTAAGGCTTTCTGTATATGACATTAATTTAACCAAGGGTTCTATAAATTATTATTGAACGTTTCTATCAACTCGACTTGTGACTTAACAAAACGATTCCTTCCGACTTGGGTACAACACACTCTTTCCTTGGCGTGTCCCCCGAGTGGTAGTAACTTCTCAGTGCGTCCATATACTACTGTACACTCCAGTGTTCCTTCAAACCAACAATAAGTGTTTAATTAATGCTCTATTGGAATTGTTCTGGATCTTCGTCAGATGGAAGAACATAATGCCCTGACTGACATACACTATGAAATAGTTTAGCTGCGATATGACCGAGTAGTCAACAAGATCATTTTTTAAGTATTGTGCGAATGATATTTGTTGTTAACTATATTCACTGAAGACTGGGAAGTTTTTGTCTCGAAGAAAATTAATGAAATCTAGTGGCAGCGTTATTTTCACCAGAACAGAGCCATATGGCTTTCAAAATTTCTAATTTCACTTCCAAAACGCCTGAGAATCTAAGAGAGAATTCGTAGTTAGCGGCGAAACTCAGCCCAAAGTTATCATTATAAATATTACCGCCACTGTACTCTTATGATTACTTTATTAACTAGATACCAACTTAACGTTTAGTTGTTCTAGCCCCCAGACCATGTTACATTATACGACCACAACTGCACCGTCACAAAGAAAACATCTATCTGGGGGCTACCTGCACCACCTTATATTATACACAATTGTACCGTTACTAGACATCTATCTGGGAGCTACCTTGTTGAACTTGATAATAAAAGTATTCATACCTTGGTGACGAGTACTATCCTCCTGTAGGGTAATCCAGACGTGATACTGTAGGAGGTTCTTGGTAGGCTGGAGTATGGTATAAGAGGTTATGCTGGGAACAAGAAGAAAAATAACTTTGTAAATATGTCTGTATAACAGGATTGTATAATATAACATTGTTTGGTGTGTTTCTGTACGTCTTTCAGTTTCTCATCGCTATTTTTTTCAGTATGAGAATGTCATCTGATACATAAATTCATCCATATCGGTGTTGTATGGTAGACTGAAAGGCTTAGGTGTAAGTATAGGCATTGTAAGTGTTAAAGTTTATGACCAGTAGTTATCTTTTATGGTGAGTAATAGTTGTAGCTGTGTGACTCCTTGGCTGGGTCCTAAGGTCTGAGTTTACTCGTGTGTGTGTGTGTGTGTGTGTGTGTGTGTGTGTGTGTGTAGCTGTGGTTTACCTTGAAGTGTGAGTCAAAGAGAGCAGTGATTATTTTCTTAGTTAAGAGTGTGGCTAAGTGTCTCTTAGCTATGGGTAATCTTTTTTCTTTAGCTGTGGTTGTAGTTAAGTGTGTTTTAGGTGTGTGTCGTTAGCTGTCTCCTTTCTGTGAGTATAAATGTGTGTGTGTGGTCACTGTGCACGTACTTATTTGTGTGGTGTCTAGGAGTGTGTATCAAGCATGAGCGCCGCCAGAGACGCTCCACCAAACACACAAGACACGTGCTCCTTCTGCCGAGTCTGGCTGACGACTGATCACAGCAGTTTCCACTCTCCACTCTGTCACTCTCTCGAGGAAACGACACCCACTTCTTGACTCCCTCCTCCTCCACTATCTCAACCACCGTCCTCCTCCACTATCTCCACCCTCAACCACCGTCCTCCTCCACTATTTCCACCCTTAACCACCACCCACCTCCAGTATCTCCACCCTCCTCCACTATCTCTACCCTTCACCACCGCCCTCCTCCATCACCACCACCCTCCTCCATCACCACCACCCTCCAACACCACCACCACCGTCATGTTAACTAGACAACACCGGCTATGTGGTATGAACTCATTCATACATAAAATCATTGTAAGACAAAAGTAACCATAACGTTAGGTAAGGTAGAGGAGTGTGTTACAATATGTGTAATACAACAAAACAACTCTCTGTATATATGATTAAAAGAAATTTATTTTAGAGATAAAATGTTTAAGGAGTCTGGCTGTTCGCTGGAGAGTTTCTCCTTGATAGCCAACATCGACTCTTCCTTCAACAAGAGTTACGTGGGGGTGATCAGCGCGTGGATTAATTAGGTGCCGATCTGTTCTAAGTGACACGCCTTTACATCAGTGACACTGGTTTTATAGACTACAGACGTCTGAGAGTCCTTAGGAATAACACCTTTGAACCACAGCAAACTGTCAATAGTGAACCTGGACGTAAATTCAACTCCAATCTTTAACGGGATAACTGTCATTCAGTGATATAGTGTCTTTCATTTATGAGTTAATAACTTCAAATATTACGATACAAAGTTTCACAAGCGACCCACAACACAACACTATTTCCTTCCATAAACTTTGATAAATGGATAAATTGTAGAATTAATGTCCTTACTGTTAATACGACGATCAAGGTCCGCAGTCTCTCGTCCGATTCCCGGGCACTCCCAGTTAACCCACTGTAAATGGGTACCGGACACTTCCAGTTAACCTAGCTGTAAATGGGTACCGGGCACTCCCAGTTAACCCACCTGTATATGGGTACCGGACACTCCCAGTTAACCTAGCTCTAAATGGGTACCGGGCACTCCCAGTTAACCCAGCTGGAAATGGGTACCGGGCACTCCCAGTTAACCCAGCTGTATATGGGTACCGGGCACTCCCAGTTAACCCACCTGTATATGGGTACCGGACACTCCCAGTTAACCCAGCTGTAAATGGGTATGGGTACCGGACACTCCCAGTTAACCCACCTGCTGTTAATGTAACCGACGCTCCCAGTTAACCCTCTAAATGGGTACCGGGCACTGGTAAATGGGTATGGGTACCGGACACTCCCAGTTAACCCACCTGTATATGGGTACCGGGCACTCTCAGTTAACCCAGCTGTAAATGGGTACCGGGCACTCTCAGTTAACCCAGCTCTAAATGGGTACCGGACGCTCCCAGTTAACCCAGCTCTAAATGGGTACCGGACGGTCCCAGTTAACCCAGCTCTAAATGGGTACCGGACGGTCCCAGTTAACCCAGCTCTAAATGGGTACCGGACGGTCCCAGTTAACCCAGCTCTAAATGGGTACTTAAATTTACAACTTGGGGAAGTGAATGTGATAAGAGTGCAGCAGCAGCCATGCTGCTTCCTTGTGTACCGAAGGCTTATACAGTGTGCTGTCTCCACATTCTCCTTACCGGGACAAAGGATAAAGGCGGAAGGAGTTGATAAGGTGGAGGAAATATTGATAAGCTTGGGTGAAGAAGGGTGCAGATGGGGGAGGAGGACAAGGGGAGAGGGGCTGGAGGTAGAAATAGTAAATACAAAGAAATAAAAATATATTCTTTTTTTTTGCTATATCAAGGTAAGATACAAAGGAAGATTGACTTAAAGAACAAGACGAACTTACAGACGAAGACCAACAAACAGACAGTGTAAAAGTCAACATATGCTTCATTGCAGGGAAAAGTCGCTATCTAATTTGGTTGCTGGTATTGCAGGTCGCTCGTGTTGTTGTTCGTTGGTAGTGTTGGTCACTGGTGTTGTTCGCTGGTAGTGTTGGTAGCTGGTAGTGTTGGTCGCTGGTAGTGTTGGTAGCTGGTATTGTTGTTCGCTGGTATTGTTGGTCGCTGGTGTTGTTCGCTGGTAGTGTTGGTAGCTGGTAGTGTTGTTCGCTGGTAGTGTTGGTAGCTGGTAGTGTTGGTAGCTGGTATTGTTGGTAGCTGGTAGTATTGGTAGCTGGTAGTGTTGGTAGCTGGTAGTGTTGGTAGCTGGTAGTGTTGTTCGCTGTTCTTGTCGAAGGCTGGTGCTGTTCTTATGTGAGGCTGAAAACAAACATAACTGCCCAGGAAACAATATTAATGCAATTGACTGAGACAAGTATAAGAATATTGTACATCTTATTAAACGTCTCCAAAGTGAGCTCTACTGGTGGGTGATATTACCGATATGTTGACAATATTTAATCCCTCTTTATGGTATAGCCGAGTCGCGATAGTGTGGCGACCCCAGCACTTATAAAACCCTTCTGTCTGACTTCTTCCCGCACGTGTGAGGATATAAGAACTATCGACTAACTGCGGAGAAGAAAACAATAATAGTAATGATATTAACAAAAACAAGTTGCAGGAGAGTAAAATACTTTAAAAGAATTAAGATATATTAGCAAAGATTCACCTCCCAAGCCAATGGTCACGAGTTCGATTCCCGATCGGAGTGGATGACTGGGTTCCCTTGTGGACTCCCAGCAAATGAATGCATAATTGGATCAATCTGCGTGTGCTTCCTGACGGTGGTGGAGGACCAGCAGGTTGAAATACACATTAGGTTTCGAGATCATTGAACACGAACTCACGTAGTACATGCAGGGAGGAATTATGTACACTTAAAAACCTTCCTCCTATAGGACGGCGTCGTACAGTGTACAGTAGAGCCAGCACGGTTTTAAGAGTCAGGTGGGGAAGACTTGTTACCAAATTGTTGGCGAGAACCTCACCTGCTGGCTCGCTCAACCGATCATGCACACGGGAGCTTTGGATAGGTGAGTGACCTAATTATGTTTATTCGCTCTCACTCATATTAATGATAATTAAGGCAGTGTTTCACACGCACGCTCGTTTACTATTTTGTGGTCCTCCCGTCAGATGCACAGACTGTGGTCCTCCCGTCTGGTACACAGACGGTTCCTCCTGTCAGATACAGAGATTATGATCCTTCCGTCTGGTACAGACTGTTCCTCCCGTCAGATACACAGACTATGATCCTCCCGTCTGGTACACAGACGGTTCCTCCCGTCAGATGCACAGACTATGATCCTCCCGTCTGGTACAGACTGTTCCTCCCGTCAGATACACAGACTATGATCCTCCCGTCTGGTACACAGACGGTTCCTCCCGTCAGATACACAGACTATTATCCTCCCGTCTGGTACACAGACTGTATTCCTCCCTTCTGGTAAATATAGACTGTGGTGTCCCCGTTTTACGCCCAAAATGTGTTTATCTTCTCTGGTACACAAACTGTAGTCGTCCGCTTTGGTCGGTCACCTCACTCCCACTCAACCGGACCAAAACATTTATAAAGTTTTTTTTTTACGGGAATTAGCCCACCCGGGCACAGGTCAAACGACCCACAACGATAGATAGAAATAATTAAGTAATGTAAGTTATTAGCAATATACGGCCACAGAAGCATAATCAAAACTTCCGCAAATATTATTTGCAGTTTATTAATACACAGTATAAGTGTAAATTCTTGTCATGCTAACTTGACTGAGGTAACAAGAAGGATTAGGACGAGATACACAGGATAATTAAGGTTATGTAATGCGCTGTATAGTGTATGGATGAGAGTTGAGGTATTCGTTTGTGTCTTTATGTGTATTTTAATGTTGGAGTAAATGTATGAACGTGCATGTGTGTGGTTGAGACCCCCACATAACATCATCTCTCACCCCCACTTCGTCTTCTCCACCCCTTTCCTCGTCCCTCTCCCTTCACCCATCCCTCTCTACCTTTTCACTTTTCCTCCTTACATCACCACTCCTCCCTCCCCCTTTCACTGTTTCTCAGTCCCTCACAACACAGCCTCACAGCTGTTACCTGCGTTACTTTCACCTAATAAACAATAATTACATGTTGGTTTACCTGAGAGAGTCTGCATGATGCTGCTTCCCAAGTTTCTGTCACAAACTCACAAAAATATGTTTATTTTTATGTGCAGCTATTTTAGCTGAGAAAATTTGATTATTTGTTTAATACTTCAGAAATAATTAATACTTGTCTTGTAACTCAATGACATTACCGGTACAGTATTGGATTGTGTTCATGTCTATTTCATAACGTTTTGTGCTGTGCAGACAAAATACCAACAAGCTATAAAGTTGTAACACACGAGTTAGATAATAAATAGCTAATATCATTGCGCTACAGATTCAATAAAGTAAGGAAAATTAAGGCTCATGGTATCGAGGGGAAAGTTTTAAATTGGATAAAATCATGGCTCACCGATAGAACGCAGAGGGTCAGCGTAGATGGTTTTAAATCTGAGTGGGGCCGTGTAACAAGTGGGGTTCCCCAGGGGTCAGTACTGGGCCCACTCTTGTTCATAATCTACATAAACGATCTTGATACTGGGATCAGCAGTGACATAAGCAAGTTTGCGGATGACACCAAAATAGGGCGGCAAATTAATTCAGGGCAGGATGCAAATGCATTACAGGAGGATCTAAATAAACTGCAGGGGTGGTCTGAAAAATGGCAAATGAAATTCAACACCAGCAAGTGCAGCGTACTTAATATTGGAAGAACAAATACTTATAATGTATGCAGCCTTAACAACATCAACCTAGAGAAGTCGACTTGTGAAAGAGACCTAGGGGTACTTGTAAGCCCGGACCTACGGCCTAGAAAACAGTGCGTTAATGTTCGAAATAAGGCAAACAGAGTATTGGGTTTTATATCTAGAAGTGTAAGTAACAAGAGTGCAGAGGTCTTATTGCAACTATATCTTGCACTAGTCAGGCCGCACCTCGATTATGCGGTTCAGTTCTGGTGCCCCTATTATAGAATGGATATCAATTCACTAGAGTCGGTGCAGCGAAGAATGACAAAAATGATTCCGGGACTTAGAAACCTTCCATATCAGGATAGGTTAAAGAAACTTAACTTGCATTCCCTAGAAAGACGAAGAGTGCGGGGAGATATGATAGAAGTATTTAAGTGGGTGAAAGGAATCAATAAAGGGGATATAGATAAAGTTCTTATAATATCCGAGCAGGATAGGACTCGGAGCAACGGATTCAAGTTGGATAAGTTTAGGTTTAGGAGGGAGATAGGAAGAAACTGGTTCACAAATAGGGTGGTGGACGAGTGGAACAAGCTTAGCAACTTTGTAGTAAGTGCTGGAACTCTGGAAAGTTTCAAAAGAAGGCTAGATAGATTCATGGATGATAGAGAGTGGTAGTAACTCTCGACAGGAGCTGCCATGCACAGGCCTATTGCAGACTCCTTATTTTCTTATGTTCTTACGTATATCATTACGCTACAGATTCAATAAAGTAAGCAAAAAAATATTTCCTTCGACGAACCTCAAAAGCAGCCCATTAATTATTCCTTTACCTATCCGTTGCCTTAAGTAAGGTAAAGTTATCCCTTTTCTTATTAGGGAGGAGGATGTATGTATGCTGCTGAAAACTGTTGTTCAGGTGGAATTATATTCACCATAAACTAGTGGTAAAAATAGTCGAGGGCACACTACAAATATTCTATCCATGTGATGTCTTGACTGTGGAAGACGCTGCAACATTGTATATGTGACCATTCTGGGTGTTATGGAAACCTTTGTCCATCCACTTTGAATTTTATTTAATTCAAATAACTATAATTAGCCCACTGGGAGCGCCCTCCTTGATTAAAGTTTGATGGTTGATTCCATGAGGGTGAAATTTAATTCCTGTAAACTGTTTTTCGACTAAACCTTTTGCAGTGTGGCTTTTACTGATAAACTACGCGTAGTAATTACAGAATCATCCCCATTTGCACTTAATGACAAACTTTCATAGAACACCAAATAAGTGTCTTGATAATGACACGCGTGTGGCGAGTGAAGAAAGAAGCAAAACATTATTTACTGTTACTCTTGCGATTTAGTCGTGGACCAGTGAGTGGAGTGGATTAGTTTCAACAAGTAGTAGTGCATGAGACAGACAATAAGACATTTATTCAAAAGTTTACTTGTGTGAAAGGTCAGAATGGTCGACTCCTAAAGTGATTAAAAGATTCAGTTTTGAGGATGATAGTTATATGTCTACTCGACGATAATAATATCTTGGACATGTTTCGAGAGGTCTTATTAAGATGACAACTGTTTTATTTGTCTCACTGGCCCCTTCAGGCCTTTGACATACAGAATCATGATATACTATGTGAAGATTGCTGACTGGTGCAAGTCCACCCCTTAACAACAGTCCAGCGGATAACTTTATCCTCTTCCTACTGATCAAGCTGCTTGGCGACCGGTCACGTCAATGTTGCACAGTGTTGGCGGGTACTCGTGACTTCTTCAACCTATAGTAAAGTTAAGCTGTGACCTCTCGTGAGCCGGGCATCCGACAGCCCCAAGTAATGAACACTTCATTTTTTTTTTACGGGAATTAGCCCACCCGGGCACAGGTCAAACGACCCACAACGGGGCCTGAGATGTTTATAAACTTGTATTAAATCACCCCTTGCCCACCTAGGATATAAGCTAAGCAATTACAGGCGTTGTTATCTTGAATGCCTCTCATAGCGGGCTTCACACTGCCTCTCATAGCGGGCTTCACACTGCCTCTCATAGCGGGCTTCACACTGCCCCTCACATCACGCAGGTGTCAGTGTCTGTATATGAGACTTGTAAACCACTTATATATTTTAATATTAATTTAATTTTAATTCATTATTACCAGTTTATTTTATTATAAATATCTATTAATAAAGGTAACGTACATAATTTCCATACGTTATCTTGTACAACGTAACAATAACAACAATGATGGCCGCCGCCTTAAGATTGTCTGCGGCTTTACGTCTGGTGCTAAATGGGTATGTTGGAACCATTGTGTCACTATAACCATGATCTATGATTAAAGTACGTCAGTAGACATGATGGTGTGAGGCACAATGATAGTTTCTCTTGTAGGGTATCCCGGTCGTTGTGTTCCCCTGCCTAGTTGTTGTGTTCCCCTGCCTAGTTGATGTGTTCCCCTGCCTAGTTGCTGTGTTCCCCTGCTTAGTTGATGTGTACCTCTGTCTTGTCCTTGTCTCCCTCTTCCTAGTTATTGTGTCCCCCTGTCTAGTTGTTGTGTCCTAGTCTTGTAGTTATGTCTCCCTGCCGCTTCGGACTCGTCATGGTAATATCTTTATCATATTTTAACTACAGTAGTATAGTATTATAACTAGTTACTGTATGTTATGAATTTGACATTCTTTTTCAGATATGCTGTACGACCTCAACATCATGCGCGAGCATTTTGTAAGGCTCCACCAGATGATGCCAAGCCAGTGGAAGAAGTCAAGGAATCACTTACAAAAAAGCAGCAAGAGAATGGAGACAAAGTTATAATACTCCAGAGACCTGAAGACTCTCTTATAGATGAGAAGCTGCAGCAAAATACTAAGAAGTGTGAGGAGACTCCCATGAAAGACAGACCACAAGCATTTGAGAATGACAAGGAAGAGAAACCTGAACAGTCATATGATAAAAAGATCATATTCCAAGTGAATCATGACCACCACACAAATGAGAGGCAAGAAGCATCCCAGATGGGTGAGTTGCCAGTCACTGAAGGCAAACATGATATAAACACTGACTTTTCCTGTAATGAAAAACAGGTTAGGTCTGAAGATGAGCTAACAATGCCACAGGATGTTACTGTGTCTGCCTCTAAAGAGGAACAAGTGGTGAAGGAACATTCCCCAGTAGAGAAGTCAGATGACAGAAGGGCGACAGCTCAGAAAAAACTACATGATCTTCTTACATCATTGGCTTCAGTAAGATGGTTCTTCACCCTTTAGTTTAAGTAACTTTAATATTATTTTAACTTTTGCTCCATCATATTACTTCCTATATTATTATCAGACACATCTAATACATACTGATACAGTACAGTCTAGTTAGAAATTAATTCATCTCTATTTAGATTTTTCAAAACTATCCTGAACCCTTGGTAATTTAATGTTCACAAATTCAATAATTATTGTTGATACAGTTGTCTCCAAACAACGTTATGTTACTCTCACAGCCATGCCTCCCAAAACATTTTTCATTCAGAAAAAATCACAAATTCATAAAAAAACATAAAAACAAACAAATACGTACATTTTAAATACAATTGAAAGTTGTGTGTCCCCATCAGACATCAACTGATCACCCAACACCAAGCCTCAGTACTGTACTATAGGATCCCACGTGATAAACAAACAAGAATATAATTGTATGACTACAAATAGAGGTACACTATTGGGCTATTGACTGAATGAGAACTTCTTTCTTCTGGCAAATGAGATGACTCAGTAGAAGCTGCTGGGACATAAGCAAACCAAATTGACTCACTTTTAGAGAACTTTCAACTTCAAATTAGATTTTACTTTATTTTGATATTTGTTTAATTTAATGCATACTGTGATGTTTTCATTGGTTTTTTTTTTAAGTAAACCAAGCATTCAAGTGAGTGTGTGTGTGGAAACAAACTCTAACCTAACTCGGGGAAGAAAATCTCAGGTGTACTGACATCAGGTTTTGTGGTCTGTACCTGTAGTATTTACTATTAATTCAGTGCATTACCTTTTTTTTATAAGACTTCATTCATTAAATCCACTTCATGTTGATGGAAATTTAGTTGTAGTGAATGAAAATGACTTGTCTTTTATAGGCAGATCCTATACCAGTGGAGCCCATGGTGAGGCTCTCCAGGCCAAAAGCTCGTCAGAAGAAAACTGGGACCTTCAAAGAGCAGAAGAAAGCAACTGAACAGCCAACTGAATCAGTCATTGGTAATTTGCATTTTTTTTTTATAATACAGTAATAATAATAATAATTGGTCGATTTGTTTCTCAAAAGTCCCAATTCGTCTAATGACTTCACTAGCGCTTGATATACGACAAAGTCAAGGACTTTTCAATAAAAAAAGAAAACAAACAAAAAAGTAACAGTTCAACTTGTATCATTCGTACATTCTTTTTTCATCATCATCATCATCACTGTTATATGGCCATTACACGGTTAGCTGTGATTACCTGATGGCTGTTTCCAAGTTCATAATCTCTTGTTGGTTCTTATCTCTCACACCCTAACCTCATTTCATTCTTGACTTACCCCTAACATTCCTCTCCTCATTCATCTCTTGACCCAAGTGGCTCCTACATTCTCTCCAAATATCCAAACCATCTCGGCCTACCTCGTGTAACACCTCGCCTGTACCGACACTCCTCGGTTAACACAATATTGCCCGGACATAATTAGAACAAACTTCACACAACACAATCAATATTCAGTTTAACACAATCATTAGATGAATATATAACAGACGTATTGTGGACAATTTCTAAAGTCACCAAAAGTAAATGCAGTTACAGGACTGAGAAAAAAGACATTCTCTAAGGTACTGTACGGTACCTTGGGAAGCTGTTGAGACATTACAGGTACGTATATAAAATGTATATTAAACCACAGTGTGTGTGTCAGGTCTGCAACACATCATGGTGGCATTGCAGTTGCGTTTTCAAAGATGTAATAATAATTTTGTTTTACTGTTATAAGGGCTGGCAGAGCCTATATACATCAAGTATACATCATATTGTAAAGTCTGGAAAAAATGGGTAAAAAAAAAAGTAAAATATTTTATATCTGACATTCTGTATTGTGAGAACCTTAATCTTTTTTTTTCCTTTATCATTCCACCATCATGTTCCTACATGTCTGACTGGGCTCTTCATCCAGGCACAGATATTGTCAGCCTCACTTTACACACCAACCTTTAATGTGACCCAGCATCTCATTATACTACCCCTTTCCCTCATACTGTCTGGCCATTTCCACTCCTCTCAACTCAACATAAAATACTTCCTTTACATTGTTGCTTCAATTTGCACTCTTTCCATTTCAGAACAAGCACCTTCTTCCTTTCTCTGCTCCTATTTTATGACAAGTCACACACATTGTCAGACTAACCCTGGGTCCAAAGATTCATAGATATTTGCCCTATAGTTATAAGAGCTGTCTGACTCGGAACTTTACCAGACAATAAGATTTCAGAATCAATCATTTATTTGTTCATATTTAAGGGCTTGAATATTTTCTGTTTTGTGAACCTGTTGGTATTTCCTCTTGATGGTTATGATATGAGTGTAATTTTGTTTGCCACATGTTGGTTTAAATCAAGAACAGTTTATTTGAACTAAATTCATATGATTAATTTTCTTTCAGAACCTGAACTTGTGCTCGCTACAAAAGAAGTGGCCGAGAGTCTAGGTGGTGACGTGGAGACCACCGAGTCGGAACTGTTATCTACTCTGAGATTACACTCCACAAGTACATCATGTGATGACAAACCTGCCATTCAACTGAGGTATTCATCTCAGTGTTATTTAAGCTAACATACAGTCCTTAGTTTTTTAACTGAAAACCATTCGAAAAGTGATTACGGTAACATCTTTTGAACGAAAGAAAGCGAAAGTCATTGCTTTCGTAACGTTTTATCCCACTTTCCACTGTAATACGTACGTCATTTCAGCAAAATTATTACATTTCCATATTCTCAGAAATAAATAGTAGTTTTGTTGAAACGTAATGTATTTCAATGTAAATGAGGATAAACTACATGAAAGCAAAAGACTTTACCTAACCTTTCGATATTCAAGATATGTTACTCGTTTTTTTAATAGTTTTCGGTTAAAATACTCTTATATTAGTGATATTCTATTCATACTGTGCTTGATATAATACATTCACGGAAATGTAATATTTTTGCTGAAATGATGTACATATTACATTGGAAAGTGGGATAAAACCGTGACGAAAGCAATGACTTTCGCTTTCTTTCGTTCAAAAGATGTTACCGTAATCGCTTTTCGAATGGTTTTCAGTTAAAGAACTGTTGTATTACAATAATATTCCCTCCTAATTGACTTGAATAAATACTTGAATGGAAATATACAATATTTTTGTTGAAACTACCTGCGTTTCAATGTAAAGTGTCATAATAATAAATGGTAAACAATTTGCCTTCGGCACTCGGTGTTTCAGGCACGCCGAGCCTCAGTTTATAGAATGTAGAGCGTTTTTACTGAAGGTTTTGTTGTTCCATTACCCTCAAAAACTTGGGTCGACCTATAAACAAGGAATATCATAAATTCACGATTTTTTGGTCAAAAAATCAGGGTCGATCTACAATGCTGATGTCAACTTAAGCGTGGTTACAGCGAGACTGACTGAGTGAGGGAGCGCGGGGTGGCGTGATGCGTGTGTGTGTGTGTGTGTGGGGTGGCTGGCGTTGTGCGGTGCCGCGCGATTTGAATGTACTTCAATTACTTCAATGTACAGAATATTCCTTCGGCGTGGCAATCCGCGTATTTGCAAATCCATGTATGCTAAACCCGCGTATGTGAAGGGCTGACTGTATATATATATATAAGAAAGGAAATGTTTCTCAACGGCTAATTGACTGTTTCTATTACCACAACTTGTGTTATGTTTGGTGGACAGAAACCATGTGAGTAAACTTACTTCAATCAAAGGTTTTCTCTTATATTTTTAATTTCTTTTTACTCTTATCCCCCCTGGCCCCATTGTGGGTCAATGACCTGTGCCTGGGTAGGCTATTCCCTGTTTAAAAAAATTAATAAATAAATAAAAAACAGTATCAGACATTCCTTGGCACAATTTAAAATTTTTCTATGATTCCAGTGACTTGTTTGTGGGTATGAAAGTAGAAAGAAACCCAAGGAAGCCAGTCAAAGACTTACCCCGCCATAAACGGTACGACCAAGATACTCAACAGTCAAGTCCAAGAAGTGGTGTGGAGTATCAGAAAATGTGGCCAAGGGCTACTGGTAGACCTGTACCCAGGTTAGTGGTACTGTACAGTAACAGTCCTTATTATGTTACATATTTTCTCTTATGTTTGAATTGGAACAACTGACATGTATTTTTTCATAGTCTATAAATCTTGAGTTCACTCAGAGAGAGTTCACAGTCTACTAAGTTTGCCCAAGATCTGCTCACCGGGACTCCTGTCACGTGTGATTGGTCTTAAATAGACAGGCTTTTCAGCTATCTAATCCTGTCAATTAATCCCTAATTCATCTTATCTTTCCCTAATATTACCGCTACAGTCATTCGGATGATAACTGGAAGCATCGGTTTAAACAAGGGATGAAGGTTTGGAAGTGCTACATATTATGTGTTCAATCCTAACCACATGAGCCTTGATTACCATATTTCCAGGCCGATAAAACGCACTTTATTCCCTTAAAATCACCCTGCATCATATCTGTCGAAGGTCAATTTTAAGTTGGGAAGTTCTGTTCCAAAAAATAACCTCCAGAAATGTAAAATACACTCCCCAAATGACCCAGAAATATTACACAAACTTATACTATGTTTTGATAATGAGAAAATTATTACTGTGTAGACTTAAAATTGGTATGATGATTAACTTATAAATATTACGGGGCAATAATTCTCATACTCAGGGAACATTTCCTTTTACTGTCATCTCATATATCTCTGATCATCTCTTCACTTTAAATGTTCCATACATCCAAGGTGCTTATCTTTCTTCTCTCATCTTTCTCTGACTCCTTCCCTACCTCTTTTCCCCACCCACCAGCCCCAGGAGGTAGAGGTAGTGCCCCTCACCAGTGGTTCCATCCCTCCCCCCCATGTGAGGAAGTAGGTCGCTGTATTCTACCTCCACCTGGCTCACTCCTCCTCCCATTCACTCTATCAATTTGTATAAAACCCAAGGTAAATTGTTTCTCTTACTTTGACAACACAACATACATATATCGTTTCTCACTATTAATCTTTTTTTTAATTTTGGTATTTATTTATAGTTCTTTATTCTTATTATGTTGTTGTTATTATTTTATTTTTAATTTGGTATTTTTTATTATAAATTTTATTTACTATGAACTAATTATTATTATTATTGTTATTATTATTACATTTTTGCCCCCAGACCCCGTTGTGGGTCAGTGATCTGTGCCCAGGTGGGCTAATCCCTGTGTAAAAAAAAAATAATAATAAAAAATATATAAATAAATCCATGTACAGTAAGTGAATGAACACTTACAATTACATTTTTATTTTTTTCAGAACACTGGCTCGTGTTGAACTTTTTGGCACCGAGCATCTTGATATTTTTAATGCCAAGTCACTAGAGTGCAAGAAAGAAGCAGTGCCTACTAGCACTTTACTGCCAGTGTGGGAGGTTGCACACAAATGGGAGCTGCAGCAGTCTGTATCCCACCCAAATGACAATGCTTTCACTGAAATGATACAGTGGACAAAGCAAGGCAAATTATGGACATTCCCAATTAATAATGAAGTTGGTAAGACTATAAAGTTCTTTGTTCTATTCTAGGAAATTTTCTTCATTAAAACGTTTGCCCAAACATAATATGCATGCACCTTATTTATGGTCAACCAAAGTTTCATCAAACATTGTCAAGGGTCGTGAGAACACTAAGATTTCAGCTCAAACACTTGCTGGTTAATATATTTGAGCTAAACCATCCAGAGGACTTGAGGAGCAGCTCACCTTTTATGGCTAAGCCTGAACCAGACAACTCAGATTCTTCCCTTCCCCTACACAATGACTTTGAAGTTGGCTAGAAGTATGGTGGGTCCTACATTATTGATCATCGGGGCATCAGAGCTGAGCGTTCTGTTGACAGACAGAAGGTAGTTACACTGTTATTGTGGCACCATAACTTGTCACCCTTCAACTTTGCTTCCAGATACAGTTCTGTATTGTATTCCTTTTTTGAAAGCTGTGCTGAAAGTGGGAGCTTCACTACTTGTGCACAAAGAAATGTACTGTATATTCCCTTTATGTGTTTGCCTTAGGACAATTATTCGTTTACCTGTACTATATACAGTGGGGTATGCTATAACGAATCTAATTGGTTCTAGAACCTTGTTCGTTATAGCATTCGTTCTTTATAGGATTAATCCGTTCCAGGCCCCCAAATACAACCACTTAACACTGAAAAACATAATATTAAATTGTAAAAATTGTAAAAAAGTGCATAAATATGCATCTAAACCCTTGAAATAAAGAATATCATTAATATTTTTAATACAGAAACAATAAATTAGTAAAAAAAAAAAAAAAATTATAATGTTCGTTGTAGGAGTTTCGTTCGGTATAGCATTATCAATTTTATAGGTAAAACCGTTCGTTATAGGAATATTCGTAGTAGGATCCGTTCGTTATAGCATACCCCACTGTATATCTGTGTGTAGACACACACACACACACACACACATATTTACAATACTGGTAAAAGAAATTACTGTCTCTAGAACAAATGGCTCCCTGTCCCAGCCGCGAAAATGACGGCAACTTTAAAACTACTCACAGACATTCTTGGGTACATCTAGGGTGTCATCCGCAAATAATAAAGGACCACGAAATAAAAATCCACAAACTTGGGGGACCCCCTGTATATGGGTCTATAATGTTTTATTGTTGTAGTAGGGGGAAGTGCCTCGATAAGTCGGAATTTGGGAAAACTCGGCAAGGACAGAGCCCCACATGTGCCGAGTTATCGGGGATTTACTGTGTACACACATATATTATGTTAACATATACGCATTCATTCGTAATTTTAAATACATATACAGTGGGGTATGCTATAACGAACGGATCCTACTACGAATATTCCTATAACGAACGGTTTTACCTATAAAATTGAGAATGCTATAACGAACGAAACTCCTACAACGAACATTATTTTAATTTTTTTTTTCTAATTTATTGTTTTTTTATTACAAATATTAATGATATTCTTTATTTCAGGGGTTTAGATGCATATTTATGCACTTTTTTACAATTTTTACAATTTTATATTATATTTTTCAGTGTCAAGTGGTTGTATTTGGGGGCCTGGAACGGATTAATCCTATAACGAACGAATGCTATAACGAACAAGGTTCTAGAACCAATTAGATTCGTTGTAGCATACCCCACTGTACAACATAAACACGAGATTCCGTGAGGTTTCGGAAGCGGAGGATAGAGAAAACACACGTCTCGGTGGAGGGACTCAAGAAACTGGCGAGTGTAAACATCCCATAATTGACCCCCCGAAATATAAAAAATTTTGCATGCTGCATTCTAAATGATCTGAATTCCAGAATGTATGTCACACTTCTCCACTTATCATTCGAGAATGTATGTTGCCGTTATTGAGTTAAGCGGCCATAATCACTCTACTGTATTATGATATGCAGTAAACTGCTGATGCTGTATTTACTACATACATTTACATATTTCCCATCTCTGTTTAAACATCCCACAGGTTAGCATCACATCCACAGTGTTCTAAGAGCTAAGTAGATGTTCACCTTTAAAACATTGTTCTGTTACCAATAAGTGCTGTAATATGATTTTTGTAAGCAATTTACTGAAAATATGAATTTTCTTTAGTAAATACTGTACTATATCATTTGTGAAAGGCTTGTGTCATTGTGACCGCTACTTCAAGATGCTTCTAGAATTACAGACGATATATTGCCATTTAGTGGTATTCATGTGTAGGCATTACACCAGTAACTGATCACAGGGTCAAAATTCTTGGGCTGGTGTACATCTAAGTTTTTATCTTTTACTTCACTTTTATCCTCTTCACCACTGATCGGCTCGTTAGCCACTTGGGCGGTCGGTCACGTCTCTGTTAACCACTGTTGGCAAGTGCTGGGCGTGCACTGGCTCATGAATGTATATGAACCTGCTCCAGTGTTGGTCAAGTCTGGGGTTTGGGTTGAACACATCTCAACTTTTAACATGGGATCTTAGGGGAAATTGGTTCCCACTGAACAAGAATAAAACTCATTATCTCCATTATCGTCAACATTTTAGGGCCATTTTCCACATTGGAATGGATTACCTACGATTACCTGATGATAACTGTTGGGTAAAACTAATATGGGATGTAACCTCCTCCTCCCCCCCCCCCCAAGCCCAGGTACTGTACTGTACCAGCCAGGCAAATGCAGCAAAAGCAGGGGATAAATGTAGCTCTGGTGACCTTGTTGTCATCAGACAAATTAAAGTAAAAGATTTATTGCTGGATGCCTTTCTTAACACACCATCCCACAGAATGGGAACAGCTAGCAAGGCAAGGTCACAACTCCCTGGGGTAATCAAAGATTATACCGGCCTACCTAGCAAACACTTTTCAGGAACACATCAATTGTTAAGTGGAGCTCCTACTTGTAACTCACAAAAAGTGAACTTGTGGATACACAGAATTTACTGTATTTCCAGACAACTGTTTTTGAAAGTATTTATTTAAGTCTAATAAAAAATTAAGTTTTTCTTTTTAAATAATAAGTACAAATATTATGTCCAGGTTTCAAGATAAGAATTTAGAGTAATAGCTAAACTACCCAGGTTTTTACTATGTGGGTATCGTTTTTGTCAGTTCTGCCATCATTTGATAAAAAGTGTACAGTACCTACAGTACTAACATGGCCACCTTGAGAAGTTAGTAAGGGACTTGGTTGTTGTTGAGCTGTAACCATGAGGCCTCTACGAGAAGGTAGAATGGAATACAGGTTTTTTGTCAGACTTTTTGTTTTGCTTAATCCCCCCAACCCCCTAAAGCAAAAAATTTTAAAATTTGTACAGTAACCTTTATTAATACTTGCAGGTTTGGAAGAGGAAAAGAGTGTTGGTTTTCATGAACACATTTTCCTGGAGCAGCACCTGGAGGGTTGGTGTCCACGACGGGGACCTATCAGGCACTTTATGGAACTCGTATGTACGGGACTTTCTAAAAATCCCCACCTAACTGTTGAACGTAAACAAGCTCACATTCAGTGGTATAAAAACTATTTTGCCGAAAAGGAAGAAATACTGAAAGAAATTGGAGCAATAGAAACTTCCCAATAACACTTGGGAATTTTAAATTATTAAAATATTGTTGATTAGTAACCTAAAATTTTGTGGAAAATTAATTTGTTAATTTCTTTTAAGGATAGTCTCAGAAGAGACATGCTGTAATTATTTTATTTATTTTTATCATTGTCCTATTGTTTGAGCACAACAACTTTTAGGCAAGAAACCAAAAGTTATGTAATTTTCAACTTTAAGATTTAGATCTGCTGTCTTCAGAAGTACAGTACTCTCCAATGTTGCAGTTCCCATAATGGAGAATCCAACACTTACAAATAAAGTAAATTAATATACATTAGAGAGTTTTGTACAGTATTACAGGCTGGCAGAGTCAACAGCATGTCCAATCCCCTAGTTGATGCCATGCTCCTTAGTCATTTATGAAGTGTCTTTCCCCAATGTAGCCATCCCCTCCTTCTTTTGTGTCTTCCTCAATTCTATCTTCTTTCTATTTCCTTCATCAACCACATGTGAGTTATCTCTCTAAAACCCAACTTTTTCCTGATCCCTTTCTTCTCTCACCCGGTACAGTCAGACCATACATTACTTTTACCAAGAGTGTGATAGGGTTGCTGAGCGTGATTGTGACGTTATTTGCCTTTTTTATTATTTGAAAAAGTCAATTCATACTGAAAAGTAAATTGCATTTTGACAAGTGACAGAATGGGGTGACTGGTAGCTCCATGAATTACTGAAGTCTGTTATACCATGGGTACGTTATACGTGGAACTCCCATCTAATGTACTGTATATGGAGGTTTCACTGCACTACATTTCATCACTAATTAGATCACCACTCTTATTTAACTAATGATATTGCTCTTGTATGTAAAGAGTGATGTATTATGTTTCCAATTATTCAGAAAGTTTTCCTTGTAAAGTTATTATGAAAAAGGAAATAAATATAACTAACAATAATTGATCATTTAACAGTTTGTTAGGTAATGTCTTAAACGATGGGATACTGTATGTAAAGACACACATCACTCCATGAAGCAGCTAAATTCTTGCCTAAAAATTAATCTTCCCTAAGAAAAATAATTCAAATAACAATGAAGTAAAGTAAAGATCAACTGCAAAGTTTTTGAAAATTATTGCACATAAATTGGTGAAATGTTTAATGTTATCATTGTAAACTATGTAAATAAAACTAATTGTTTTAACCATAAATTTAACTTGTACATTATGTCCTTTCATAAGAACACAGCACACTAGTTGTCTAGTAGCAACACAATCATTAATCAGGTATTACAGTGGTAGTGAGCAGCGAGAAAGATGTAGATTATTGAGACAAGACACATCACCGCACACTAACTAAACATACCATCAGACAATACAATGGATCAGCAACACAAATTAAAGGAAGAACCTTTTCTTCGAAATTTGCATAACAATATAATAAGTGAAGAGCCACACAATCATATCCTATTATATATCATTTCACAACAAAACCAACAAACACTCACTGAACTGTACTTTGTATAATCCAGTTTTGTAAGAAAATGGACACTTGCACTATGTACCACATCATGAATATTCAGAAACTGAGTAACAGGACAGAAATGCTCACACTGTTATGCAATACTGTACTCGTAACACTAACCCAGTTACACCCATAAAGACCCGCGTAGTTAAAGTGCAGTGCTGTACATGTACTGTACTGTACTTTTAACGAATTATTACATAAACGTCACTAGATCCACTTCATATATGTATATAGAGTGGATTGTGTTCACACTCGGGGAGGAAGTGTGGTATGCTGTGAAGTGAGGAGCTAAGCCTAGTCAATGGAAATTAAATTTCAAGTACTGTAGAGCATTTAAATTGTTGCTAATAACTCTCAACATTATTTAAATTAAAGTGAAATGATTCAGATGAAGTAAAGGTTTGGATTACCGGTACTGAGGTACAGTACAGGGGTCCTGAGAACTTTCTTAAGTCGGAACATATGCTAAGTGCATACCGTACCGTACTTACAGATCAATGTTTAAAATCCCACTATATCATAACCTAAATCCTTATATACATCTAAAATCACTTAATTTAACACAAAAGAATAAATAGGATGACAAAATGCAGTAAATGAAAGTAAAAAATAAGTCACCAGGTAAATAAAATACCGTACCGTAAATTTCAAGTTTAACCCCGTTCGTGTTGGTGAGAGTTCATAAGTCGGGGACCCCTTGTAATGTGATTGAGTTGGTGTCCCATTTAATTTCCTGCTACATAAAAAAAAAAAAAAATCAAATCTCCAGTCATATTTACTGATATAACCAGGTCAAGGATTCTCTTGTAGTAACGTGTACATCTGAGAACAACATCAGACTGACTCATTTCGGGTAAAACAAAGCTGATTTATAATAACTTGGTGGATTATATCGTCCACAGTAAAAATTAAAATATCTAATATGCTTATCTTTGAGAACTGAGAATTTTTATCAAGAAAACTAATGGTGTTGATACTTACATGGACTTGCTGATGTTACTGAGGACTGGAGTGCCTGTGACTGACTCATAAGCATATATGATGACCAGGGAGGTGAAGGCAACAGTAGCCAAGATTTCTATCAGCAGACTCACATTGTCTGCTGATAGGTCAGTGTTTACCAACGTTGTTGCCAGTTCCAGACCCATAGTGCCAAGTTGTTCTATGAAAGTTAGGTACAAAAAAGTGGGATATCATTCAAAATGCCCAAAAACTTAGTGAGGAATATGGAATACAACATTTAAGAACATACTGTACAATATTCATAAGTCAAGATCGCACAGTAATGCAGAGGAAACAGCGCAAAGAAATCCTTGTGAGTTTCAAGCAAAATAGAAAGGTATTGATGGATCCCCCAGCCCTACAGCCTCTCACCCAGGAAGAGGTGCACACACCATATAAATAATGATATATCTGATCACACCCCACACAGTATGGTGAGTATAGTAAAAGAGGTGCAGTATACATCTGCTGAGAATGGAGACCAGATCCACTTCTAAGTTTGGAGCCACTACTGAGGACTATTTCTGGTATTTAAGTCATGTATACAAATACTGACACTTTCCTCTATAAGATAGCAGAGTTTGAATGCAATAAAGATCCATCAACCTGATACAGTTGGTGAATATTACCAGCATACTGTAGTGTGTAAAGCACTAAGAACATTACACAAGGTGCCATGATTGAACATCTACTACAAAACAACCTAGTAAAGGACTACCAACATGGTTTTGTGCCGGGACGCTCCTGTTAACGTAATTTATAAGGTGCTGTATACAGATTCAGGAGTGTGGTGGCAATATTGATGATATATATATATATATATACTGTATATATATATATATATATATATATATATATATATATATATATATATATATATATATATATATATATATATATATATATATATATATATATATATATATATATATATATATATATATATATATATATATATATATATATATATATATATATAGACTTTGCTAAGGCTTTTGACAGCATAACTAATGAAAGATTGAAAATTAAACTGGAAGGCTCCAGAATTTGGGGGAGCATCATAGCGTGGATCAAAAATTGTGTTTGTCACCCCAAGTAATGAGTGAAGATTAATGGCACAAAGTTATCATGTGTACTAATGACAAGTGGGTTACCACAGGACAGTGTACTGAGACAGGTTGCTTTTATTGTTTCACAAACCGGTATGCCAGAAGCTTACACTCCTCCATACAAATGTTTGCGGACGATGCTAAGTTATTCTGGAAAATTGAGAACCAAACAGACTGTGAACACCTACAGAAACATCTCTGTCAGCTTCAGGATTGGTCAAAGGAGGCATATCACATGTCCCAACAGGGCGAAGAAGCATCATTAAGTGAGTTCAGATGTAAAAAGGACCTGGGTGTGTATGTTGACAACGAACTGAAGGTCTTGGGCCACTTTGAAAGAAGGTAAACTAAGCAAGTAAGTCTTAAAGAAAGGTGGTCACATAACTAAACGGTCCAACCCTCACAATGCTCCTCCACATTGAGGTGCTTCCCAGTTTGGAGTCTTGTACTGTCACCCCGTTTGGTCCCCGAGATATGCTAGAGACTGTCAGTTGTTTGAAAATGTCTAAAGGACCAGACATTGATGCCTGCACTACTGCACCTCAGGCACGCAGAGAAACTGAAATGCCTTCAATTGCTTAGCTTATACTATAGGTGGGCAAGGGGTGACTTAGAAGTTTACAAACACCTCAGTGGACATTACTCAGTCGAGAGTTCATACTGGCAGGTGCCCGCCCCACTAGGGGTCACAAATTTTAAGTTTTAGGGTAAAAAAAATTAAATTAGCTCACAATCTCAGCATAGGCAGTCCACGACATGCTGATTAAAGATCTATGGTCGAAATTTTGAAAATAATTTGTCTTAATTGGAGTTCAATAAAACTCGCTGCACAAACTTGTACTGAAACTACCGGTGAACTCTAACAAGAGCATAGAGATAAATCTGCAATATAGGAAATGAGGATAAATCTGCAGTTATTAAACGGTCAATGCTCAACACATACAGGTTGTCTGAGTTAAGTAGCGTGTATTAACAACACTTGTTCACCATGCTCGACTCGCCCGCATACTGTACTTGTGACGTTCACCCTAAATGTCTCATCCCTGCCCCCATTTTTTTTTCTGAGAACTCTTCCCTGTCTCTCATTACCTCCCCGCCAGACATTTTTTTTAATGTAATCATCTGTGAGGTGAAATTTCCCTTATCCGTGTGAGAGTTGTGGAAGGATTGCGGTAGAGGAGCCACATGTTACTTTCCTTTAGAGAGTTACTGCCGTCAGGGTAGTTGTCAATAATGCCTCAATTTCCAAGTAAAACAAATTATCAAAGTAAATATCTGCAATACGGGTACATTATTTTATTGGCTAATATTTACGGTATCATGCATATAGAAAAACACGACAAGAAACCATCTTACTTTAATTTTTAACATAAAGCGTAATCATCCTCCGGGTGGGGCTGTTATATTCTTCTGCCAGAGCTATGAGCAAGTGTGTGGTGATCGACGGCGTCTACACACGTGCACACACAAAAAAATAGGAAAATTAAACAAGTTTGAGAAATTATTCATTATTTTCAAGACTCTGCTAGGCTTTCTTCTGCCTTGTTCTACAATATTAGAGACTCTTGGGAGTGACATTGTGTTGTACTTTATAAGAGAAAATTTTAATAATATCTGTTACTTTACCTTTTGTCTCTGATAAATATTGAGGAAATACGTTTAAAATAGTAAAGCCAGTGTTACCAATCTGAGGAGTTGATGATGAAGGGGTAAAGACTATTCAGGGCCGGATTAACCATGAGGCACTTGAGGCACTGGCCTCAGGCCCCCCTACTCTAAGAGGCCCCCAAATGCAAACATTCTCGAAGTTGAAGCATATAAAACATGAACTTCGTTCAACGATGTCTTAGCAACGTCTCAATTTTCTGTCTCTTATGAACATTGAATGTGTTATTTTGCAGAAGCTTAATATTGATGATTGATAAATATATATATATATATATATATATCATGTAAATCCACAATGAAAACGTGGATAAGATAAATCTTGATAAAATCACACGGGAAAATGGAAACAACGGAGCACCTTAGCTTTCGTCTTTATTCAAGACATCTTCAGAGGCAACTGGATTACATGGACAGAGAGAGGCTTAAATATACAGGGTGACCTTAAAAACATGAGGTCAGGTCATAATGATGTCATCCACTAATCCCCACACCAACACACACGTAGAGGAGCTTAAGAGAAGGGGGGTGACGTGACTAGTCAGGTCACGCACTGTTTTTCCAGGCCGTAGGTCCGGGCTTGCAAGTACCCCTAGGTCTCTTTCACAAGTCGACTTCTCTAGGTTGATGTTGTTAAGGCTGTATACATTGTCAGTATTTGTTCTTCCAATATTAAGTACGCTGCACTTGCTGGTGTTGAATTTCATTTGCCATTATTCAGACCACCCCTGCAGTTTATTCAGATCCTCCTGTAATGCATTTGCATCCTGCCCTGAATTAATCTGCCGCCCTATTTTGGTGTCATCCGCAAACTTGCTTATGTCACTGCTGATCCCAGTATCAAGATCGTTTATGTAGCTTATGAACAAGAGTGGGCCTAATACTGACCCCTGGGGAACCCCACTTGTTACACGGCCCCACTCAGATTTAACACCATCTACGCTGACCCTCTGTGTTCTATCGGTGAGCCATGATTTTATCCAATTTAAAACTTTCCCCTCGATACCATGAGCCTTAATTTTTCTCAGAAGCCTCTGATGCGGTACTCTGTCAAATGCTTTGCTAAAGTCTAAGTAAATAACATCGTAATTTTCGTCATTATCTACTACCTCGAAGACTTTCCTAAAAAACGTCAGCAGATTTGTTTTGACAAGATTTTCCCTTTGTAAACCCATGTTGCGAGCCGTAGATCAATTTGCCTTTCTCTAGATGCGATCGGATGCTATCTGCTATAATTGATTCACTAAATTTCCCCACTACTGACGTCAAACTGATCGGCCGGTAATTTGACGCTGATGCTCTGTCTCCCTTTTTGAATATGGGTACTACATTTGCCTGTTTCCACAAGTCTGGCACAACTCCCGCGTCTAATGATTTTGTAAATAAATTTACAAGGGATCCGCTAATCTGTTCCCTTCACTCTTTTAAGACTCGAGGGAAAATTTCATCCTGCCCTGGGGATTTTGTCTTCTTTAGTTTATTTATCCTCTTAAGAACATCCTCTTTTCTGATAGTGATATTCCTTAATTTCACTTCTTCCTTTCCCCTAAATATCAGTTCCACCTCTGGAATTTCCTCGCGAATTTCTTCTGTGAAAACTGATAAGTAGTAGGTGTTCAATGCTTTGCTTATTTCTTCACTGCCATTTATCATTTCTTCCCTCCCTGACTTTAAAGGCCCAACTTTGTCCTTGACTTTTGCTCTATATACCTGGAAAGGCCTAGGAGTGTGGAGTGACACTATACAGTACATAGCAACACCACCACCACCTTTAGGAAATTACTTCACCATACCCTGACTTGCACCTTCTCTCTTCTTACAATTTGTTTACATGACTCAACAAACGTGACGTAATGGTACACCAATCCTGCACTATACCGGGAATGACAAAAATTAAGTGAACTTGACTTGCCAGTGTCGTGTCCTTCACTTAATGCTTTACTATAACTAGTAACTTAATCACACTGGGGACACTCTGTTTCGCTCAGATCTCAGATATGTACAGTGTATGTCAGGCTCAAAGAACAAAAATTAACCACAACGCGTTGTGGTTGTTTGTAAAATAACCAGAAAGCTAAATTTTGCTACAGGTTAGGTAACGTTAGGTTAGGTTACGTTTGTTTGGGTTGTGTTTGATTAGGTGTGTTGAAATTGGGTCAGGTTAGGTTAGATTGCATCCGGTAAAACCCAAGACGCAAAATTTCGTTTTCTGGTTCTTTTGAAAATATCCACAACGCGTTGTGATCGTTTTCGTTCTTTGAGTCTAACATGTTCATTAGATTGATTCTTATTGAAGCGTTTTTAATAGTCCACATATGGTTGTGGAGGAGACAACATGAGGTTATATTTCACACGTTGAGGGATATGAACAATGCTGACATGACGTTCTCATAGTGAAGTGTTCGCTCTCTCGCCGGACAGTGGCCTAGTTTGCGGACAACTTAACCACCGTGTTCCGGTTTCTTTAGACATACGCTCTCATTATGCTCACCAGATGGTACGTAACGTAACCCCAATATTACAATTGGTTACTCACTTCACTCTTGAGGCTCCGCCCCCTTGAGCGATCCTTTATGTAAAAGCCCAAAAACTGAATCGAGTCGTGACGGTGTTCAACAGGTCTCTGTAATAACGTTACTGTTATGGCTCAATGACCCCAAGTTTAACACTATGATTAGCGACGTCTGGCAGGGTGACTGTGGTACAGTGTTTAAAGACGTCACTATTATGGCCCTGCCCCCCCCCCCTCCAGAGATCTTAAGTTTACTGTAATAATAAGCTGAACGAGGCGCGCGACGTGATGACCGAGGCGGAGTGTGAGGTCCAAGTTATTGTGTTTGAGTAGCTGCCGTGAATCTGGCACTTCCCGCTCCGTCCTCCTGATGTACACACGTTGTTGCTCTTCAGGTGGTCGTCCCCGCGGCTGACATGAGTCAACTGACGGGTGAGTTGTGATTTTTTTAACATGATTTCGTTAAGCATACTTTATAATTATATTAGAAACACTTTTACATGTCGAATGTTAAAAACTACTTAAGGTTATTCAGTATCAGTAATATTGATATTAGTTAAGTCTTTAATGAAGAGTATTCTTATATTACAAGCATCACACACACAGTGTGTATATATATATATATATATATATATATATATATATATATATATATATGTATATGAAGTTAAACAATGCCCAAAACATCATTATCTGTATTTAAATTATTCCAAGAAGTAAGTGATGATAATTACCAGACACAGAGAGGTAGTGGTGGTGAGTACAATACATTAAAACTCTCAAGGCTGAAGTGAGACTGATCCAGAGTGTGAGGGAACAAATGCTTTGGCAGAGGAGAACTTTATATAGTAACCAATACAGTGTAGAACACTTAGTGGTAAGAGGACTTGGTAGTAGTGAGTAAAGAAGAGTGTTTATCATGTCCACCATTTATCGCTTTGTTACAGTACAGTGTTACTAACCTGCCGTGTTTAGTTAAGATACAGTGTTAGTAAACCTGCCGTGTTTAGTTAATATACAGTGTTAGTAAACCTGCCGTGTTTTGTTAAGATACAGTGTTAGTAAACCTGCCGTGTTTAGTTTAGATACAGTGTTAGTAAACCTGCCGTGTTTAGTTAAGATACAGTGTTAGTAAACCTGCCGTGTTTAGTTTAGATACTGTTAGTAAACCTGCCGTGTTTAGTTAAGATACAGTGTTAGTAAACCTGCCGTGTTGACCCTGCCGTGTTTAGTTTAGATACAGTGTTAGTAAACCTGCCGTGTTTAGTTAGATACAGTGTTTTAAACCTGCCGTGTTTAGTTTAGATACAGTGTTAGTAAACCTGCCGTGTTTAGTTAAGATACAGTGTTAGTAAACCTGCCGTGTTTAGTTAAGATACAGTGTTAGTAAACCTGCCGTGTTTAGTTTAGATACAGTGTTAGTAAACCTGCCGTGTTTAGTTAAGATACAGTGTTAGTAAACCTGCCGTGTTTAGTTAAGATACAGTGTTAGTAAACCTGCCGTGTTTAGTTAAGATACAGTGTTAGTAAACCTGCCGTGTTTAGTTAAGATACAGTGTTAGTAAACCTGCCGTGTTTAGTTTAGATACAGTGTTAGTAAACCTGCCGTGTTTAGTTAAGGTTCACACTGGTCAACATCTTCACACTTAACCCAACGATTCGAACCCATGATTGCATTGCTCAGGTGGCGAGACCGGTAAACTGAACCACCACTAACCTTCTACACGTTTGTTAAACCAACCAACTAATGCTGAAAAATAGTTAAATTACAATGTTTACAATACGACCGGCAAATACCACACCCCTTATCCTAACCCACACCCCATACCGTGACCCACACCCCATATCCTAACCCACAACCCATACACCTGACCCACACCTCATACCCTAACCTACCTTGTCATCCTCATCCTTACCTTCCCCACCTTGTCATCCTCATCCTTACCTTCCCCACCTTGTCATCCTCATCCTTACCTTCCCCACCTTGTCATCCTCATCCTTACCTTCCCCACCTTGTCATCCTCATCCTTACCTTCCCCACCTTGTCATCCTCATCCTTACCTTCCCCACCTTGTCATCCTCGTCCTTACCTTCCCCACCTTGTCATCCTCATCCTTACCTTCCCCACCTTGTCATCCTCATCCTTACCTTCCCCCACCTTGTCATCCTCATCCTTACCTTCCCCCACCTTGTCATCCTCATCCTTACCTTCCCCACCTTGTCATCCTCATCCTTACCTTCCCACCTTGTCATCCTCGTCCTTACCTTCCCCACCTTGTCATCCTCATCCTTTACCTTCCCCACCTTGTCATCCTCGTCCTTACCTTCCCCACCTTGTCATCCTCGTCCTTACCTTTACCTTGTCATCCCTCGTCCTTACCTTCCCCACCTTGTCATCCTCATCCTTGCTTCCCCCACCTTGTCATCCTCATCCTTACCTTCCCCACCTTGTCATCCTCATCCTTACCTTCTCCATGATCTATTAGTCTCCTTGCCGTCGTCTTGTTTACTCAGACCCCCCCCCTTCACATCATACCTGATCTTCCTCATGTCATAATCTTCCTCCATTTCTGATGTCTACCCCTCTCCCTTCCTCCTCCTCTCCCCCTCATCTCCCCCCACCAACTCTTGGCCCTCAGCAGATGGCCAGAAGTCCCAGTTTTCCCGTTGTGAAATTATAATGAAGAGCGACAAAGAATTGGCCCAAAGTGCATTTTAGTGTTACGTTCATCGACCTCTTTATAATGCTGAGTGAACAACCGGGCCAAGTGGGGAGCAAACGTTCTGTCAGCGCTCAATTATCAGTCATTAAATATATAAGTTTTTTGCAGTAATATATACCAGCTGTTATAGTTAGTGGTTAAAGATAAAAAAATAAAGTAAAACAAATCATCAACATGAATCACGTGTTTGGTGAGTCCTACTTATGGCTAATGTTAAAAAAAATGACAAAAATATATATAACAGATTTAAACCTCAGTTGTCTGGACTCAACAGTTAATCTGGGTCATGTTATCGACTTGTCATGTGTACATTAACAACATGAGCCTGTGCTGGCAGCCTCCACCACCTTACCACCAGTATTAAGTGATGAACTACAGTATCGAATTATTTGGTTCACTACTTCCAATACATTCTCATCCTCCACCCCATCCTTGTCCTCCACCCATCCTTGTCCTCCACCCATCCTTGTCCTCCACCCATCCTTGTCCTCCACCCCATCCTTGTCCTCCACCCATCCTTGTCCTCCATCCCATCCTTGTCCTCCACCTTGTCTTTGTCCTCCGCTCCTCCCTTATCCTCCACCCCAGCCTTGTCCTCCGCCCCATCATCATCCTCCATCCCATCCTAGTCCTACACCCCACCATCATCCTCCATCCCACCCTTTTCCTCCACTCCTCCTTTATTCTCCACCCCATCCTTGTCCTCCATCCCACCCTTGTCCTCCATCCCACCCTTGTCCTCCATCCCATCCTTGTCCTCCACCATCCTTGTCCTCCACCCCATCCTTGTCCTCCACCCCATCCTTGTCCTCAACCCATCCTTGTCCTCCAACCCATCCTTGTCCTGCACATCCTTGTCCTACACCCCATCCTTGTCCCACCCCATCCTTGTCCTCCACCCCATCCTTGTCCTCCACCCCATCCTTGTCCTCACCCCATCCTTGTCCTCCACCTCATCCTTGTCCCACCCCAGCCTTGTCCTCCCCCCCAGCTTGTCCTCCACCCCATCCTCCCACCCCAGCCTTGTCCTCCACCCCATCCGTCCCACACCCCCACCCTTGTCCTCCACCCCAGCCTTGTCCTCCACCCCATCCTTGTCCTCCACCCCATCCTTGTCCTCCACCCCATCCTTGTCCTCCACCCCATCCTTGTCCTCAACCCCATCCTTGTCCTCCACCTTGTCCTCCACCCCATCCTTGTCCTGCACCCATCCTTGTCTTCCACCCCATCCTTGTCCACACCCGCCTTGTCCTGCCCCATCCTTGTCCTCCACCCCATCCTTGTCCTTCCACCCCAGCCTTGTCCTGCAAATCCTTGTCCTCCACCTCATCCTTGTCCACACCCCAGCCTTGTCCCATCCCATCTTGTCCACTAGCCTTGTCCTCCACCTCATCCTTGTCCTCCACCTCATCCTTGTCCTCCACCCCATCCTTGTCCTCCACCCCATCCTTGTCCTCCACCCATCCTTGTCCTCCACCCCAGCCTTGTCTCCACCTCATCCTTGTCCTCCACCCCAGCCTTGTCCTCCACCCATCCTTGTCCACACCCAGCCTTGTCCTCCACCTCATCCTTGTCCTCCACCCCATCCTTGTCCTACATCATTGTCCTCCACCCCATGTCCACCTTGTCCTCCACCTCATCCTTGTCCTCCACCCCAGCCTTGTCCTCACCCCATCCTTGTCCACCCCAGCCTTGTCCTCCACCTCATCCTTGTCCTCCACCCCATCCTTGTCCTGCCCATCCTTGTCCTCCACCCATCCTTGTCCCACCCCAGCCTTGTCCTCCACCCCAGCCTTGTCCTGCACCCATTCTTGTCCCACCACCCTTGTCCTCCACCCCAGCCTTGTCCTCCACCCCATCCTTGTCCCCACACCCACCCTTGTCCCCACCCCAGCCTTGTCCTCACCCCCATCCTTGTCCTCCACCTCACCCTTGTCCTCCACCCCATCCTTGTCCTGCACCCCATCCTTGTCCTCCACCCCATCCTTGTCCCCACCCCATCCTTGTCCTCCACCTCACCCTTGTCCTCCACCCATCCTTGTCCTCCACCTCACCCTTGTTCTACCCCATCCTTGTCCCCCACTCAATCCTTGTCCTCCACCACACCCTTGTCCTCCACCCCATCCTTGTCCTCCACCCCATCTTTGTCCTCCACCTCATCATCATCCTCCAACTCATCAGTCTTCCACTCCAACCTGGACCTCCACCACACCCTCATCCTCCACCCCATCCTTGCCCCCCCACCTCATCCTTGTCCTCCATTCCACGCTTATCCTCTCTCCTCCTTATCCTCCACCCCATCCTTGTCCTCCTCCTGTTGCGTTCCTCTGTTCCCTTATCCTCCACCCCATACTTGCCCTCGGCTCCATCCCTGCCCTTCCTCACCCTTATCCATGCTCCATCCTTGCCCTCCACTTCATCCTTGCCCTCCACTCCACCCTTGTCCTTCACCCCATCATCATCATCCACTTCACCCCATCTTCATCCTTCACTCTATCCTTGTCCACCACCCCATCATTATTTTCTGCCCCATCCTTGTCCTCCACCTCATCATCATCCTCCCTCCCATTCTTGTCCTCCTCATCGTCATCATCCACCGCATGGTCATCCTCACCCAATCCTTGTCCTCTACCCCAACCTTCTCCTTCACCCCAACGTCATCCTCCACCCCATTCTTGTCCTCCAACCGTGTCCTCCACCTCATCGTCATCCTCCACCCTATGTCCTCCACCACCCCATCCTTGTCCTCCACCCATTGTTATTATCCACTCTATCGTCATCCTCCACCCCATCTTTGTTCTCCACCCTGTCCTCACCACCCCATCCATGTCCTCTACCCCAACCTTCTCCTTCACCCTAACATCATCCTCCACCCCATCCTTGTCCTGCATTCTTGTCCTAACCTTGTCCTCCCACCTCATCAGTCTCCTCCACCCCCATATTTGTCCTCCACCACCCATCCATGTCCTCCACTCCATTGTAATATCCACTCCATCGTCATCCTCCACCCCATTATCATCCTCCACTCCATCGTCATCTCACCCCATCATCATCCTTCACTCCATCGTCATCCTCCACCCCAACATTGTCCTCCACTTCATCGTCATCTTCCACCCCATTATCATCCTCCACTCAATCGTCATCCTCCAACCCATCGTTGTCCTTCACCCGATCGTTGTCCATCACTTCATCGTCATCCTCACCCCATCGTCATCCTCCACTCATTATCATCCTCCCACTCCGTATCTTCCGCCACTCCATTGTCATCCTCCACTCCATCGTCATCCTCCACTCCATCGTCATCCTCCACTCCATCGTCATCACCCCTCCATCGTCATCCTCCACCCCAACGTCATCCTCCACTTCATCGTCATCCTCCACTCATCGTCATCCTGCATCCATCGTCATCCTCCATTCCATCGTTGTCCTCCACTGCATCGTCATCCTCCACCCCATCGTCATCCTCCACCCCATCGTCATCCTCCAATCCATCGTTGTCCTCCACTCCATCGTCATCCTCCACCCATCATCATCCTCCACCCCATCGTCATCCTCCAGCCTATCGTCATCCTGCACTCCATCGTCATCCTCCACTCCATCGTTGTCCCCATCCATCGTCCTCCACCCATCGTCATCCTCCACTTCATCGTCATCCTCCACTCCATCTCGTCATCCTCCCACTCCATCGTGTCCCCCCACCCCATCGTCATCCTCCTCCATCGTCATCCTCCACTCCATCGTCATCCTCCACTCCATCGTTATCCTCCACCCTATCGTCATCCTCCACCCCATCGTCATCCTCCACTCCATCGTCATCCTCTAATCCATCGTTATCCTCCACTTCATCGTCATCCTCCACTCCATCGTTATCCTCTAATCCATCGTTGTCCCCCACTCCATCGTCATCCTCCACCCCATCGTCATCCTCCATTCTATCGTTGTCCCCCACTCCATCGTCATCCTCCACTCCATCGTCATCCTCTAATCCATCGCCATCCTCCAATCCATCGTCATCCTCCATCATGATCATCCTCTATCATCGTTGTCCTCCACCCCATCGTCATCCCAATCCATCGTCATCCTCCACTCATCGTTGTCCACCCCATCGTCATCCTCCACCCCATCGTCATCCTCCCTCCATCGTCATCCTCTAATCCATCGTTGTCCTTCACCCCATCGTCATCATTCACTCCATCGTCATCCTTCACTCCATCGTCATCCTCCACCCCATCCTCATCCTCTAATCCATCGTTGTCCTCCACTCCATCGTCATCCTCCACTCCATCGTCATCCTCTAATCCATCGTTGTCCTCCCTCCATCGTCATCCTCCACCCCATCGTCATCCTTTACTCATCGTCATCCTCCACTCCATCGCCATCCTCCTCCATCGTCATCCTCCCTCCATCGTCATCCTCACCCCCATCGTTGTCCCCCAACTCCATCGTCATCCTCCATCCATCGTCATCCTCCTCCATCGTCATCCTCTAATCCATCGTTGACCTCCCACTCCATCGTCATCCTCCATCATCGACATCTTCTAATCCTTCGTTGTCCACCCCATCGTTGTCCTAACTCCATCGTCATCCTCCCTCCATCTCGTCATCCTCCACTCATCGTCATCCTCTAATCCATCGTTGTCCTCAATCCATCGTCATCCTCCACTCCATCGTTGTCCCCCACCCCAACGTCATCCTCCACCCATCGTCATCCTCCACTCCATCGTCATCCTAATCCATTGTTTCCTTCACTCCATCGTCATCCTCCACCCCATCATCATCCCTCCACTCCATCGTCATCCTCCACTCCATCGTCATCTTCTATCCATCGTTGTCCTTCACCCCATCGTCATCCTCCACCCCATCGTCATCCTCCACCCCATCATCATTCCTCCGTCATCCTCCACTCCATCGTGTACTCCACTCCATCGTCATCCTCCACTCCATCGTCATCACTCCACCCCATCGTTGTCCCCCACCCATCGTCATCCTCCCACTCCATCGTCGTCCTCCACCCCATCATTATCCATGTTCCCTCCTCATTGCCCACTCCATCGTCATCCTCCATCCATCGTCATCTCCACCCCATCGTTGTCCCCACCCCATCGTCATCCTCCACTCCATGTGATCATCCCTCCTCCATCGCCATCCTCCACCCCATCATCCTCCTCCATCGTCATCTTCTAATCCATCGTCATCCTCCACCCCATCGTCATCCTCCACCCCATCGTCATCCTCCACTCCATCATCATCCCCTCCACTCCATCACTGTCCTTCTATCGTCATCCTCCACTCCCATCGTCATCCCCTCCACTCCATCGTTTGTCCTCCACTCCATCGTTGTCCCCACCCCATCGTCTCCTCCACTCATGTCATCCTCCATCCAAGTCTCCTCCACTCCATCGTCATCTTCTAATCCATCGTCATCCTCCACCCACATGTATCCTCACCCCATCGTCATCCTTCACTCCATCGTCATCCTCCACTCCATCGCCATCCTCCCACCCCATCGTCATCCTCCACTCCATCGTCATCCTCCCCTCCATCGTTGTACTCCCACTCCATCGTTGTCCCCACCCCATCGTCATCCTCCACTCCATCGTTGTCCCCACCCATCGTCATCCTCCTCCATCGTCATCCTCCACTCCATCGTCATTCCTCCCTCCATCGCCATCCTCCCACCCCATCGTCATCCTCCACTCCATCGTCATCTCCCCTCCATCGTTGTCCTCCACTCCATCGTCATCCTCCACCCATGTGTCCTCCACTCCATCGTCATCCTCCACTCCATCGTCATCCTCCACTCCATCGTCGTCCTCACCCCATCGTCTCCCTCACTCCATCGTCATCCTCCACCCCATCGTCATCCTCCCTCCATCGTCATCCTCCACTCCATCATCGTACTTCACTCCATCGTTTGCCCCCACTCCATCGTTACTCCTCCATCGTTGTCCTCCACCCCATCGTCATCCTCCACCCCATCGTCATCCTCCACCCATCGTCATCCTCCACTCCATCGTCATCCTCCACCCCATCGTCATCCTCCACTCCATCGTCATCCTCCACTCCATCGTTGCCCCC
This sequence comes from Homarus americanus, assembly GCF_018991925.1. Lineage (NCBI taxonomy): Eukaryota > Metazoa > Arthropoda > Malacostraca > Decapoda > Nephropidae > Homarus > Homarus americanus. The sequence goes on from NW_024733734.1 coordinate 8,068,254, forward strand.
ACCCCATCATTGCCCCCCACTCCATCGTCGTCCTCCACCCCATCGTCATCCTCCACCCATCGTCATCCTCCACCCCATCGTCATCCTCCACTCCATCGTCATCCTCCACCCCATCGTCATCCTCCACTCCATCGTCATCCTCCACTCCATCGTTGCCCCCCACTCCATCGTCATCCTCCCTCCATCGTCATCCTCCACCCCATCGTCATGCTCCCTCCATCGTCATCCTCCTCCATCATTGCCCCCACTCCATCGTCGTCCTCCACCCCATCCGTCATCCTCCACCCCATCGTCATCCTCCACCCCATCGTCATCCCCCTCCACTCCATCGTCATCCTCCACCCCATCGTCATCCTCCCACTCCATCGTCATCCTCCACTCCATCGTTGCCCCCCACTCCATCGTCATCCTCCACTCCATCGTCATCCTCCACCCCCATCGTTCATCCTCCTCCATCGTCATCCTCCTCCATCAGTTGCCCCCCTCCATCGTCATCCTCCACTCCATCGTCATCCTCCACCCCATCGTCATCCTCCACTCCATCGTCATCCTCCACTCCATCATTGCCCCCCCTCCATCGTCATCCTCCACTCCATCGTCATCCTCCACCCATCGTCATCCTCCACCCCATCGTCATCCCCTCCACTCCATCGTCATCCTCCACCCCATCGTCATCCTCCACTCCATCGTCATCCCCTCCACTCCATCATTGCCCCCCCACTCCATCGTCATCCTCCACTCCATCGTCATCCTCCACTCATCGTCATCCTCCACCCCATCGTCATGCTCCACTCCATCGTCATCCTCCCACTCCATCGTTGTACTCCACCCCATCGTCATCCTCCACTCCATCGTCATCCTCCACTCCATCGTTGCCCCCACCCCATCATTGCCCCCACTCCATCGTTGTCCTCCACCCCATCGTCATCCTCCCACTCCATCGTCATCCTCCACTCCATCGTTGCCCCACCCATCATTGCCCCCACTCCATCGTTGTCCTCCACCCCATCGTCATCCTCCACCCCCATCGTCATCCTCCACTCCCATCGTCATCCTCCACTCCATCATTGCCCCCCACTCATCGTCATCCTCCACTCCATCGTCATCCTCCACCCCATCGTCATGCTCCACTCCATCGTCATCCTCCACTCCATCGTTGTACCTCCACTCCATCGTTGCCCCACTCCATCGTTGTCCTCCACCCCATCAGTCATCCTCCCTCCATCGTCATCCTCCACTCCATCGTCATCCTCCACCCCATCGTCATCCTCCCTCCATCGTCATCCTCCACTCCATCGTTGCCCCCCACCCCATCATTGCCCCCCCAATCCATCGTTGTCCTCACCCCATCGTCATCCTCCACTCCATCGTTTGCCCCACCCCATCATACCCCACTCCATCCATTGCCTACATCGTTGTCCTCCCCCATATCATGCTCCACCTCATCCCCCATTTTCCTTCCCATTATCAACACCTGCCTCATCTTACACCTACTCTCCTCTCAGTGTTGACGAGGCCAAGTTAATGAACTCATAATGCTGCATAATATGTACATTAATCCTTCTATATTGCAGATCGTTGCAGATTGTTGTAATTGTTGTTGTACCTACCCCAAAACCCTAATCCAAAAACTCATAATACCTTATAATCCTTGTGTGTGTATTTTCCATATCCTGTATCCTAATCCAAGCTTCTAAATATGTGTGCTCTGGTCTGGTGTATAATCCAAATCATTAATATAATTTGACCCAGAATAATTTAAAACTTGTATGTTGACCTGTAGTATAATCCATATCTCCCATGTACTATTGTCTTGTAATATAATCCTCCAACACCCTCCCACTGTAATATCCTCTCCTCCCTCTCCCGTACCAACACCCTCCCACTGTAATATCCTCTCCTCCCTCTCCCGTACCAACACCCTCCCACTGTAATATCCTCTCCTCCCCCTCCCATATCAACACCCTCCCACTGTAATATCCTCTCCTCCCTCTCCCATATCAACACCCTCCCACTGTAATATCCTCTCCTCCCTCTCCCATATCAACACCCTCCCATGCACATCCCCTCCCTCCTCTCCCATACCAACAACACCTCCCACTGCACATCCTCTCCTCCTCTCCTATACCAACACCCTTCCACCCTCCTTCAACCTCTCCCCCCCACACTGTAATGTCCTCCTCTCCCATACCCTTACCCTTCCACTCCCCCCCACACTGTAATGTCCTCTCCTCCCCACACCATCAGCCTCCCACTCTCCCTCACCTCAACAGTAAGGGCGGTCATATGTGGAGAAGTGCACCGCAGAGTCACCGTGAGCACCACCACCTGTTCCCTCCTGATGGGGAAGGCATTCATCGGCTGCAAGTTGGTGTGTTATGTTTTAAATCATGTCAACATAAGTCTTCACAGTGTTCACCCTGGCGGAGTTAGTGCATACAAACCTCTTTAATATGATACTGTAGGCGTCTAGCTACAGTAATCAGTCTTTATAGTTTATATTACCTACAATATAATATATTGAGAAAACATTAATGATACTTGCAGTAGAGACTGGGTGGGTCGCCCTGCTACAGTGGAGCCCCGACCTGTGCATCAATATCTTTACCAGGTCGAGTCTGTGTGTGTCTATGAATCTAAGGAAAAATTTAGTGGACAAAAAAAGAAAAAAAGATAAACGGTTCATACCTCAACCAGTACTATTTCTGATGGATCATTACGGTATTGGCTACATCTCCATGTAGTTCATCCCCGTAATGTAAGAACGCCCCTCAATCAGATCCACATTACACTGTCAGCGAGTAACCTTGATTGTTTGGCAGAGTGCGGTGATGACCTACAGTCCCTGGTGGTGCCGGACATCAAGGCAAAACACAACACCATCAACACAACTTGCTGGTGACTACAGATACTTATCTTGCAGCACTACGGAGGCTCAGTGACGGTAAACAAGACAATGTACGTTTATAATATTGTAACAGTGTAAAGGAAACATCCAGGTGAACTCATTTTAGTATCAAAAGATTGCGCCTGTGATCTACAAGAGGGGAATGTATAGTGCGTGTGTTTAGATAAGCGGTGACGTATATAATAAGATTCAGGTTTTATCCTGACTAAAAAAGCTTTAATGTTTTTCTTATTAATTCATGAAGAGAGCCGAGGAAATTTAACGCACAAAACACCTGATCAGGGAACTATGAATTAAGAGCTAAAACTAATAGATGTTTTTAAACTGTTTCTTCGGCTGTCAGTACTGTACCTTCTTGGTTTAAAACTTTAAATAAATAATAAATACAAAACGAATATAAAAAACCTAAGATATTCGTTGTATTCAGGGAGTTATGAAAGAGTTGTATTATTATATTGTATCTTTTCTCTCTTAGGTTTGTGTATTGCTTCACCAAGCACTGTGATGCAGCGAGGGACTTCCTCATGTCTGTCAGCCGCGACTCCTACCATGTCAGCCGCGACTGTCACCCTTGATCAACCTTACAAGAACAACACAATTACATGTGACTAAAACTGTGACATATGTGACCATGTGAATATGACTATGTGCCATAATATGTGACAACGTGACAGACTGTGTGATATGTGACTACGTGACAGACTGTGTGACATGTGACCACATGATAGAATGTGTGACATATGTGACTACATGATAGACTGTGTCATGACCACGTGACACTGTGACATATGACCACGTGACACACTGTGACATGACCACGTAACAGACTGTGTGCCATGTGAACACGTGACAGACTGTGTAACATGACCACGTCACAGACTGTGTGACATGACCACGCCACAGACTATCCCATATGTGACCACGTGACACTGTGATATGTGACCACGTGACAGACTGTGTGCCATATGACCACGTGACAGACTGTGTGACATTACCACGTGGCATACTGTGTGACATGACGTGACAGACTGTGCCATATGTGACCACGTGACAGACTGTGTGCCATATGATCACGTGACAGACTGACATATTTGACCACGTGACAGACTGTGACATGTGACCACGTGATCGAGACAGAGTGATACATATAAGAGACTTTGTAACATGTGATTGTAGGAGCCTGTATTATACATATGTGTGTGTGTTAAGGCTGGCATATATGACCATTACACCTGACTGTGAAAAGCGTGAGCAAGACACCGTGACACATGTGACTACCTCACGACTGGGACACATGATGAACGACTATGAGAGTGAGACACGGGTGACTATGAAACAGTAGGACACATACGACTGAGACTGACACAGGGGACTATGACACATACCACTACATGACAGTATGACACAGGGGACTATGATACAAACTACTACATGACAGTATGACACACGGGACTATGACACAAACCACTACATGACAGTATGACACACGGGACTATGACACAAACCACTACATGACAGTATGACACACGGGACTGACACAAACCACTACATGACAGTATGACACACGGGACTATGACACAAACCACTACATGACAGTATGACCGGGACTATGCACAAACACTACATGACAGTATGACACACGGGACTATGACTGAAACCACTACATGACAGTATGACACACGGGACTATGACACAAACCACTACATGACAGTATGACACACGGGACTATGACACAAACCACTGACATGACTATGACACAGGGGACTATGACACAAACCACTACATGACAGTATGACACACGGGACTATGACACAAACCACTACATGACAGTATGACACACGGGACTATGACACAAACCACTACATGACAGTATGACACAGGGGACTATGACACAAACCACGACATGACAGTATGACACACGGGACTATGACACAAACCACTACATGACAGTATGACACACGGGACTATGACACAAACCACTACATGACAGTATGACACAGGGGACTATGACACATACCACTACATGACAGTATGACACAGGGGACTATGACACAAACTACTACATGACAGTATGACACAGGGGACTATGACACATACCACTACATGACAGTATGACACAGGGGACTATGACACAAACTACTACATGACAGTATGACACAGGGGACTATGACACAAACTACTACATGACAGTATGACACAGGGGACTATGACACAAACTACTACATGACAGTATGACACAGGGGACTATGACACATACCACTACATGACAGTATGACACACGGGACTATGACACAAACCACTAGATGACAGTATGACACAGGGGACTATTGACACAAACCACTACATGACAGTATGACATACGGGACTATGACACAAACCACTACATGACAGTATGACACGGGACTATGACACATACCACTACATGACAGTATGACACACGGGACTATGACACAAACCACTACATGACAGTATGACACAGGGGACTATGACACATACCACTACATGACAGTATGACACAGGGAACTATGACACATGGTGTTCATAAGTTGTCAACCAAACACAATGAAAGTCAATAAGTTTTGTTTTGTGTGATATTCCTGTATCACGACGATAAGTGCGTCGCCAAGTACCTGTATAGAATGTGTATGTGTTTATTTATGTGGCTATGGCCGTGTATATACTTACATATGATCATAACTATTTTATTTGCCTCAGTGTACATAAAAACATAAAGAATGGAGGAAACTGCAGCGGGCCATACTGGGCAGTCCCATTTACACCCAACTCCTATCGCTCATATATCCATCCAACCTATGTTTGAAGCTATCCAAGGTTATCGAGTTACTTGAATCTGATAGTAACACAAATAATGAATTACTGAGGAAGAATTATGGAGATAAAGTAAATATTAATACAAATACCACATATTATTATAGTCAGTAGCTGTTGGCTGGTCACTAGAGGACAGTGGTCGGCGGGGAAAGGTGGTCACTAGCATACATTGGTCACCATTAACTCATCTGAATCAAGTCATCAACCACTACACCCTGACTTGACCTGTGTGTGTGTGTGACCGTCAAGTCATCCACCACTACACCCTGACCTGACCTGACCTGTGTGTGTGGCCGTCAAGTCATCCACCACTACACCCTGACCTGACCTGTGTGTGTGGCCATCAAGTCATCCACCACTACACCCTGACCTGACCTGTGTGTGTGGCCATCAAGTCATCCACCACTACACCCTGACCTGTGTATGTGGCCGTCAAGTCCTCCACCACTACAACCTGACCTGTGTATGTGGCCATCAAGTCATCCACCACTACACCCTGACCTGACCTGACCTGTGTGTGTGTGGCCGTCAAGTCATCCACCACTACACCCTGACCTGTGTATGTGGCCGTCAAGTCCTCCACCACTACACCCTGACCTGACCTGTGTGTGTGGCCGTCAAGTCATCCACCACTACACCCTGACCTGACCTGTGTGTGTGGCCATCAAGTCATCCACCACTACACCCTGACCTGACCTGTGTGTGTGGCCATCAAGTCATCCACCACTACACCCTGACCTGACTTGTGGGTGTGGCCATAGTGAAGATTATATGGCGTTAGGTGACTGAGTCTTGATACATATTATCTAAACCACAAACCTACTCGACAAGGATGACTCAAGAAATATTAACTACGTACTGTATATCCCTATAAGAACAGATCTTAGTAAAGTATCGAGTGTACATAAGAATAGAGGAAACTGCAGCGGGCCTATTGGCCAATACTGGGCAGTCCCTATTGCTCATATATCCATCCAACCTATGTTTAAAGCTATCCAGTGTATTCGAGTTAATGATGATGTTTGGTAACTTGCTCCATTCATCCGCTACTCTATTTCCAAACAAATGGTTACCTATCTCGCACCTAAATCTAAATTTGTCTAATTTAAAACCATTGCTACGAGTTCGCTCCTGTTTGGATAGTTTGAGGACCTTTGTTATATCACCTTTGTTTAGCCCTGACTTCCATTTATACACCTCGAATATATCGCCCCTCACTCTACGTCTTTCGAGGGAGTGCAAATTAAGATGCTTTAACCTGTCTCTGTACTCAAGGTTCCTAATGCCCGGGATTATTCTTGTCATTCTCCTCTGAATGCTTTCTAGGGATTATATATCCATTCTGTAGTACGGTGACCCGAACTGAATTGTGCAATCCAAGTGAGGTCACAAAAGCGCAAGATATAGTTTGAGGATGATCTCTCTAATCCTGTAACTAACACTCCTTTGTATGAACCCAAGTACTTTGTTAGCCTTGTTTCGACTTCTCAATCTTTCTCCTGACCTAAACGACGCAATAATTCTCAGTTGCACCGATGTCTGGCTTCATTTATTAAAGGTTCTAATATAGATAAATATAGTCTTACTTCACCTACCAACGCCTCTGGCCCCTACAAGTGTGTTGGTGTTTTAACCCCTTGTGTACGTGGAGAGGGGGGGGGGGGTGTTAGATAAATAAAGTGTTAAAAGCGGCGTCCTGTAGTGAAGGTGTTAGTGTATAAACTGTGTTCTGGTCTAGACCAATCACATCATCACGTGACCCTAAACAATCATACACAGAAAACAAACATTATCTAACCTCGACTATACCATGTGACCTATACCATATACGAGTATACACTGACATAAACCACCACGTTATCTTGACCACTCACACACTAAAGCACCACGTTATCTTGACCACTCACACACTAAACCACCACGTTATCTTGACCACTCACACACTAAAGCACCACGTTATCTTGACCACTCACACACTAAACCACCACGTTATCTTGACCACTCACACACTAAACCACCACGTTATCTTGACCAATCACACACAGTATAAGGAGAGCATTACGACACAGACACACACACACACACACACACACTCTCTCCTCAACCAAATGTTAAGAAAGCGAGATAACAATGAAGACAGCGGCAGGTCAGCCACTGGGAGACTTATTTACCTGTACTTATTTATGTGTGAGTCTTACTTGTGTGTTGTAAATGTTTCTCTAGATCAGGGGTTCTCAACCAGGGGGGAATTCCCCCCAGGGGGGGAATTCAGGTTTTCAGGGGGGGGAAACTGATTCGGGAGCAAGAGATATGTTCGATGAGAAATCAATCACAGAATTTTGGCCCTTGATGTGCGATTCCTACCCAAAAGTGGCAGAAAGAGCTATCCGTGCATTGCTTCCGTTTGTGTCGACATATCTTTGTGAGTCAGGCTTTTCAACTCTGTTGCAAATTAAAACGAAGCAACGTAGTAGATTAGAGGTAGAAAATGACCTGCGTTGTGCCCTTTCAAGCACTCCTCCGCGTATCCCAGAATTGGCGAAGAAAAAACAATCACAGGTTTCTCATTGACTGTAATCTTCATCTGAATAAAATTAATTACAAATTTACAATATCCTGGTATTCTATTGAACTTTTTGTTTATTGCATTATGCTTCAGTTTGGTCTGTTAAGTAATTCATTATAAATATAAAAAAAACTATTTTACTTTTATTCAAGTTTTATAAATCCATCAACATTTTCAATTGGCATTTAATTTGTAAAACTCCACTATAAATATAATCCATGTAAAATTGTAAATGTATATGTACTAATATGGAAAAAATAAAGGATTTTCAGTATTATATTCATATTATTTGGAATGCACTTTTTGAGGCAGACAATCTTGGAAAGGAGGGGGGAATGACATTATGACATAATAATAATAATAATAATAATAATAATAATAATAATAATTAACGGTTTATTGAAAGAGCTTGGCAGCCAGAAGGCTGAAAATATACAGTTACATATTTGGGGAATGGGTTACGAGTTACAAATAATATACAAGTGACATAAGTGACATAAATAAGACATATAATAACTTAGATGGGGATCAGCTCAAACTACAGTTCATTTCAACATAGTGACAGTGTAGGGAGCAGCGTTTACTGGGAGTGAATACACTGATTTATTACATGTTATTGATAATTTTTACAATGGTTGGGACTGGGCATAGGGGTGCATGGGGCAAACGAGGTTGAGAACCACTGCTCTAGATGATTTATTTATCATTTATGTTATTTAATGTTACCATATAATGAGTAGTGGTGTTATGGCGCTGTATTATAATGACTATGGTGTTATGGTGCTGTTATAATGACTGGTGTTATGATGACTATGGTGTTATGGTACTGTATTATAATGACTGGTGTTTTCTAGTGTAATAATGACTATGGTGTTATAGTACAATGGGTTACCGTGATCATGGTGGTATGGTAACATGTCTTATGGAAGCACCTGTAACCTTAGTACCCACCATAACCTACAGTGACCATGGTAACTAACCACGTCTCTCTCTCTCTCTCACCTTTCCTCCCCTCCTCACGACTCTTCCTCTTGACTGAGTGTGTACCAAAAGACCCTGTGACCTATTGGGGGTGTGTGTGTGTTACCCACTTCTCACCTTCAGGGTTACCTTATCTCTGTCCCTAACACCCATACACACACTCCACCTGCCCAATCACAGTACCGAGAGAGAGAGAGAGAGAGAGAGAGAGAGAGAGAGAGAGAGAGAGAATTTTAAGCCATTCCTCAGCAAACTTTTTTTCTGGAGAGAGAGTTTGCCTGAAGGCAACTAAATCAATTATGGAACCTGAACTCTCGTTGGGACGCGCGCGCGTGTGTGTGTGTGCGTTTTGTGTACGTATGGTCGTTTATGCGTGTAAATATCCAGGAATGCGTCTCATAGCTCCCCCAGCTGAAGGGTCGGTAATCAAGTCATCGTCCTCTCAGTGTGAGACTTACAGTGCCTCGTGCAGGTGTGTAGTAACAATAGTTGTCCTTGAGTATCCAGTGTGTTTGTATATGCTCTGGGGAATACGTGTAACTAATGATTTTGTGCAATCCCTAAAGTAATCAGGAATTTCACGTAATCCCTAAAGTATTGAGGATTATGATCCCGAATTATATTATCATTATTAATGGCATGCTTAACCCACCCACCCACGGTAGCATCGTTGTGGTGACCCACTAAAATAACTGCGGTGTGGACGGTAACTAGTACACCTTAATGACTAACGCACCACAACACCTGTACTATATAGCCTACCTGTACTTCCCCCCCAATTACTTGGTTGATTGTTTAATTTGTATTTGTTTTCTTTAAATTCTCATTTGTATTGTTTGGTTTTACACTAAACTTCTCTCTGTTATTAAGCCCCGCACGAGAGGAACTGACTGTCGGTCACCTCCCAAAAAATCAAAAGGATTAATTTTTTACGGGGATTAGCCCACCCGGGCATAGGTCACTGACCCACATCGGGGCCTGGGGGACGAAAATGTAAAATAATAATAATAATAATAATAATAATAATACTAATAATAATAATAATAATAATAATAATAATAATAAATAAATAAATAAAATTTATAATAATAATTATAATAATAATAATGATGATAATACTAATAATTCACAATAATTAAAAAATAATAATAAAATAAATAAATAATAATAATAATAATAATAATTCACAATAAATAAAATTTATAATGAAATTTTTAATAATAAAGACGTACCAAAATTAAGAAAAAAAGATCAAAGTGAGAAACAATTGAGACCTGCAATTGTGTGTAAATGAGGCAGAAAGTCAGATCAGCAACCTGGGATCTGGGTTGGTGTGCGTGTTGAGTGGAGGACCAGGTAATTGATTAGTTGTTTATTTGTTTTGTCTACTTCTCCATTACCTTCCATTAATTATTTGCTTCTTGGGTGAATCAATATTGACTTTCTTACTTATCTCTCCAATCATCTACACTTATTTTGCTTCTTGATTTCTTACTCGATTAATTATATTTCCTTCGTAACAATTAAGAGGAAAATATATTATTATTATTATTATTATTATTATTTACTTTTCTGTTGTTTGTCATGCAATGAAACCTCCATATAACGGACTTCTATCTCCATATAATCCGTGACACGGAAAGGGGGTTTCACATCTAATGGACCCCTCGATATAAAGGACTTTCCTCTCCATATAGTGTGTCAAATAGGGGTTTTATATACCCTGGTCACTCTACCTGTCATCTCTGCTGGTATGGAGGTACTGAGGTATTTCTCCTACCTGACCTACATACCGGCCTGACCTCCTCATCTCCCTCCTCTAACCACAAGAAAAACCCCATCCAGTATCCCCCACTCCTTCCCTTACCTACTCCTCTCTCTCTCTCTCTCTCTCTCTCTCTCTTGATATAAGAACTACGTTTTGTTCTCTACTTCTCTCCTTCCCCCATTCTCTCCTCCAGGTGTCATCTCCTCCCTCTTTCCCTTCCACCAATCCGTCTATCTAGTGTCGTTTTTGAAGGGGAGGGGTGGAGGTGTGGTGGTGGGTGTGGTGGAGGTGTGGTGGTGGGTGTGGTGCGTGATGTGGTGGGCGATTTTCTGTTGTCTTATCTCTATACTGTAGCCTCAGTAAGCCTTGAGACGCAGGTGTTGTGTGTTGATAAGAGGAAGAAACTGATCCAAAGTTATTAGAGACAGTCTCCAGCGGTGACTACATTAATTTACAGCAACACCGTCACTACCTCGGTATTCACGGTTGGCGGGCAGGAGTTGTATCCGGGAGAATGATACTTTTATTTGTCTACTGAAGTACTGTTGTTGTTGTTCACTGTACGACCATTTTACTTGGTGTGAACTTTCCTGAGATGAAAACAGAGAGATCGGGTGCACGAGCCTCACTCACATGACAATTACTCCCCCAGGAATGTTGTCACGTTTTTCTCAAATAATAAAAATAAAAAAAATCCCCTAAAAATTCTCTATTAGTATTTCTTTCTTTTAACTGTATCTGTGTTAGTTTATCGTAATAAATGTTTTGATGCGGGAAGGCCATTAATAATCACCTAGAATAAAGTATATATAATTACAGACACCGTAGAATTTGTGGGTATTTAACTGGGTTCTGGTGTTAAAGGTGATATATATATATATTATGGTGGCTCGTGATGTGAGTATCAACTTTGGTTTCTATTTTCACTTGTTGTGGCGGGAACTGGCTATTAAGTAACATTCCAGAGACAGTGTCAATGTAACCTACGCTGGCCATCACCCTCAGGCGATCAGGGAAAGTGCGGAGAAACTTGGTGTTATTTTGACGTTAATGGAAACTTGAAGGCGGCGAGTCTCCCTAAAGCTGGGTCAGAGGCGAGTGAAGGAAGAATGAATGAAGAACCCCCCCCCACAATACCATTTCCCAGCGTAAGGAAGGAGAGGAAGGGAGGAGAGTAAACTATAGAGGGAGGGATTTAAGACAAGAAAGGAGAGGAGGAGAAATAGTTAAGGATGTGAGACTTGAAGGGAAGGGAGGATGATGAAGGAGGTAGGAAGAAAGATGGGGCAGGGAGGAAGATATTGAAGGGCAGGGGGGGAGGAGGAGGAGGAGGAGAGGTGCGAAGAAAGGGTAAAAATGTGTGAGGGGGAAGGAGGATGAGAGCTGTAAAGAATGGAAGGCGGTAGAGAAATCCAGGAAACATGTTATTGTGGGTGAGAGTCTCGGGAGGTTGATGACAGAAGACGGACGGACAGACAGACGACGGACGGACGGATGGCTGGTAATAATCGTTCACAAGTCGAAAAAATATGCGTATTAAACCGGTTGTGGAGCTACGGGGGCTGGTTGTGGAGCTGTGAGGGCTAGTTGTGGAGCTGTGAGGGCTAGTTGTGGAGCTGTGAGGGCTAGTTGTGAAGCTGTGAGGGCTGGTTGTGGAGCTACGGGGGCTGGTTGTGGAGCTGTGAGGGCTGGTTGTGGAGCTGTGAGGGCTGGTTGTGGAGCTGTGGAGGCTGGTTGTAGAGATGTGAGGCTGGTTGTGGAGCTGTGAGGGCTGGTTGTGGAGCTGTGGGGGCTGGTTGTGGAGATGTGAGGGCTGGTTGTGGAGCTGTGAGGGCTGGTTGTGGAGATGTGAGGGCTGGTTGTGGAGCTGTGAGGGCTGGTTGTGGAGCTGTGGGGCTGGTTGTGGAGCTGTGGAGGCTGGTTGTGGAGCTGTGAGGGCTGGTTGTGGAGCTGCGGTGGCTGGTTGAGGATGTTGTGTGTTAGTTGTGCTCTGAATGTTGATTATTGTGACCAGATGGTTAAAACACCTTGTGACGTGTGTTTGTATGTGTGTCCGCCCTTAGGCCGAGATGGCTCTCTCTCACACTGAACCGTAAAACTGTGGTCAGAAACACCATCTTCTGAGACAACCCATAGCAGCTGCGACGTGGAACTTGGGTCATATAAAACTCACACAGTGTAACATGACACAGAGTAGCTTCATTTATCCCTTTATAGGTGAGGTGAGGGAGGCTGATGAGCGGTGTGAGGGCATAGTAGCATTGAATGGGAAATTGAGGTAACTACTAGTGTTAGATGTTATTATTATTATTATTATTATTATTACTCGAATACAACAACACCATTTTAGCTGTCAATTTTAAATAGTAAAGATAAAAAATAATAAGTTCTCAAATCACGAGTTTAGAGAACAGATTTTGGATGCAAATATTATGTCGTAGATGAATTGTATTTGTTACAGTATCGTCAAACACCTGTCAGGGGGAAGATGTGCTTTCCCAGGACGCTTTGGGAACCCGAGCCTTGTGGACGACGACACGACTCACGGCAGATTGGGAGTAATGGCGCTCTCCACTTTCACCAGGTTCTGTACTGCTCACTGTCCAAGATAGTCCTTCTGTCTCCATCACGCACACACACTCCACCCTCTGGCTTTCAAGAAAGTTGTCGTCTTTCGCTAACTGCTTATACATATATACTATTTCCCCCCATAAACATCTCACATTGGTATTTTTTTTTTATTGGGCACTCCCCTACATCCTTGTGTAAGGTGAAGCGCAGAAGCGTTTACAGCGCCCAACAGGGAAGCATGCTAAGCTCATGCTTGCCTTTATGTCTCATGAGTTAAGGGAGTAGAAGCCTGAAGAGTCAGTGGTTTATGTCATCAAGTCATTGGAAGCTCCAACAACTTGTCCCTGAATACGAATTCGCAACTTTCGACTTACAACAGGTACCTACTTTACTGCTAGGTGAACAGGGACTAATGGAGGCTAGGAAGTTAGTCCAAACAACTTCCACCGGCCCGGGAATCGAACCCGCGACATATCGCTTGCGAGGCAAGAACGGTACCGCTTCTACCACCGGTCCCCCCACATTATCATTGGTAGTCTTTCTTTCGTTTACTCTTGAATTTCCAAGAGTTTTACTCTCCGCCATATAACTGATGTTTCCTCCATTTTCTTATATGGGATTTTTTTTGCTCTTTCTAAAACAGTTTCACTTTATTCGACTTGTTCTCTGTGTAGTGTTCATGGAAACCTTCTTCATCTCACTTAACCTAACTGGGAGTGGTTGGCTATATATCCGGTTCATATAATTATACACTTTCATGTTGCGGTTCTCACAACATCTGGTCAGTAGTGAGAGAAAATATCCTTCTCTCAGTAAAATCGTTACGTCAAATGTTGACATAAATACAAATAGACAAAATAAAAATCTCTTTGAATTTGTCTCTCCTGATAAGATGGAAAAAAATGAATGAAACGAATTGAGAAGGAAACTTAAAATATTGGTAAAGAGGCAGCTATCCCACTACTGGCTGTATGGTCGAAATTTCTATAAAAACATCCACTCCTTAAACCCTTGACCGAGAGTGAGTCATACACCTTCCAGCTCTCACCGTGACTAGTAGAGGTAGAGCACAGGAAGGGGTGGTGGTGTGGGTCTATAAAAGGGGTGTTAACAGACAGGTGATCATCAGTGAGTGAACAGCACCAGCCCACCAACCACGTACTCCTCGCTACACTGTCGCCTCTCAGTACCTCAAATAATGGCCTTCAAGGGTAGGACTGTGTGGCCCGGTGTCTCGGAAAACAAACTGAGAAATGCTCCGGAGTGAAAGACAATTAGTGAACTGTATATACGTATTCATGATTTATATAAGTACAATACCAGTATATCATAGTATTCATGTGCATAAGTAATAGTAGTTCTCATATGTACAACCACCTCCACTTACACCTAGTACAGTAGCTCATTTTTGTGAGATGTGGCAGATCTGTGTTTGTTTACATTGTGTTAAACCCCCCAGAATGGCCTTAAGGAACCTCACTATAGTAGCCAGACTAAGGATGCAACGTAAGCATTCCACACAGTTGCCACATCTCACACAATGTGCCAGCCACTGTACCAGGTATAAGTTCCAGTATCCACAGCACTTCCTCTTTGCATAAAAAAAATGGATCCAATAAGGACAGTGAGAGAACAGCACATACAGTAAAGTCATCGGTACTGCACTTGATCGCTTTCACTTTCCTGAACTGTAAAGTCAGGTAACTATTTACAGCCGAGTGGACAGGGGATTCCCAGGCTGTCTTTCGACCTTCAGGACATCTTACAGTGCTTAGTGAACTTTTAATGTAAAGGTGTGTGTGTATGTGTGTGTTTGTGTGTGTGTGTGTGTGTGTGCGTATGTGTGTGTATATCATTAAAGTTAAAGTAAAGCAATAGATTGTATCTGATGGCGGGGGGAGTGAACACTACTTAACTATTGATGAATTTGTTTTACAGGAATATTCAGTGTGGTGGTGTTGGCTGCGGTGATGGTGACGAGTCACGCGGCAGAACAACAACAGAAGTCCGTGAAGGAGGAGGACCCTAGATTCTTCCTCACTACTACCGGCACCAACCAGTCCGTCACTATAGGCAACGAAACCATTGTCTTCTTCGGCCTCCTCATCCTGGGTCTAATCGTGGCAGCCATAGTCATCCCCTTGGTGTTGACAACCACCGAGGCTTCCGGGGGTTATTCTGCGCCAGCGTGAGTACTGACACCACTACCGAGACATTCTTGTATATAACTTTTACACTTTCGTGCTTTCACACACTCTCACATCATCACATATTCTCACGCCTCAAAATATACTCCCATGCCCTTATACACGACCACTCCCATCATACACAGTACCTGGGGAGGGGAAGGGTGGTGGGATGGGGCGCTTAGAATCCGTGTCAAGAAAGGGAACTCTGGCTGGAGGTAGAAATGGCCTCCCAAAAGCTAAGTTCTGAGATTGCTGTACAGTTGCCACAATTAAGTTCCTCCCGTAATTATTTCATAAACACAAAGACCTCATACGTGACTCCTCTTCAGGCTCTAAAGCTTCGAAACACATCTGCCTCTATGTACCTATTTTATAAACATTATTTCGATCAGTCTGGGTGTGTGTGTGTGTGTTACTGTTGTTATTCTAAGGCAGTGACTATTACACACGACTGATAGTTTCCAGCAATAACTAGACCATACAGGTTACATATAAATCATTATACACTGAACACACTGTGCCGCATGATGTAAATATGTGTTTGTGTGCATGTGGTGACTGTGATACAAACCTCTTGTCATTATAACTTATCGAACGTACTGTATATATGTTTATCAGTTCTCGCCGTTGAGTAGGAACTGAAGGGATTAAGGTTGATTCTTATAAAATTAGTCCTCTTTTGCTAACAATTTGCTAAATATTGATTTGGTATTTTAACAACTAATCATTTTCTCATAGTCTTAACTCTTAATATTTATTCTTTCTTTATAATCCAATTTAAATAATTTGTGTTAACTTAGCCATAAGGGACTAACGAGATAAATACGTTAACAATGTATATATATAAACCTTTAATTGTAATTGGTTGTACATATAAAACTTTTTTATTTATTTTTTGTATATATTTGTAAATACTTACGGACACTGATGATGGGCTGACTTTACCACAACACACAGACGAGAAAAACTGTAGCCTGTAATTAGTGAAACAACACCAACAACGTCTTGTCGAGAATGTAAACTTAACCTTGATCTTTACAATGAAACCTCCATATAACGGACTACTATCTCCATACAATCCGTGAGATGGGGGTTTCACATCTAATGATCCCTCGATATAATGGACCTTCCTCTCCATATAGTCCGTTAAATATATATTTCACTGTACTTTTGTTTCCGAGTATTGTTGTTTAAATACTACAGGAGGAGGGACGGTGTTCAATTTGTTCTTACGGTTTACTTTGAGTTTCACTTTTGGGATCATAAAACTTAGGGGTTTCATTTACTTATTGAGGGTTCCACTAGCTCCGTCACAAACTAGTAAGGGTTCCACTTGCTCCGTCACAAACTAGTAAGGGTTCCACTAGCTCCGTCACATCCAAGGGTACAGTCAGCCTCATCGCCAGCTCAGGGAACTCGTTCTATGTCTGTCTTTAAACTTCCCACTGTTGGCAGCACGAGGTGTCTGCTCTTATACCCAGTATTTCCGTTTTGTATATATCGTCAACATAATTAACTTAACTTCTTCGTCAACACCTTCTATAGGACCTACAGTGCTCCCCACGCCCACGAGGAGAGTTCTTACGCCGTCCAACGCTCTCTAGAGAACGCCGCTAAGAAGTTCCAGTAGTCACCCCAGCCAGCTCCTGCACACGATCAAGTGATCATCAAGCAACACCTCTGCTGGCTACTTTACCATCATCATCCCTTACTTACAAACTCTGTGATTATTTAAATATAAACTATATTCCTTGACCCTCAGTGACTTGTATCATCAATATTTACTCTTCCTCGGACCTACAGTAGTCGCTCTCTGGTAGTAAACTCAGGATCTGTCATGACGGTCTTATCAACTACAACGAGTGATTTACGCCAATCACCTACCGTACAAGACAGGTTGATCAACATCACCTGTGTCAGTATTCGTCTTCACTTCCCAGACAATTTTTTATGAAGTTTATGAGACATGAATGATCTGAGAGCCGCCTCGGGCCCCCATGAACTGAGCCACCCCCGCCCCCATGATCTGAGAGCCGCCCCGGGCACCCATGAACTGAGAGCCTCCCAGAACCCCATGAACTGAGAGCCGCCCCGAGCCCCCATGACTGCCTTACCACAACACCTCTACACTTCCCATAATGAACATCTGTGTAACTGACATCCTCCTTGAGTGTACCCCCATAGACCCACCTCTCATGGAGCTACCGACGCACTCCCCATGACGCACCTCCCATGACACACCTCCCATGACGCACCTCCCATGACGCACTCCCATGACGACGCACCTCCATGACGCACTCCCATGACGCACTCACATGACGCACTCCCTACGACGCACCTCCCATAACGCACCTCCCATGACACACCTCCCATGACGCACCTCACATGACGCATACGACGCACCTCCCATGACGCACTTCCCATGACGCACCTCACATGACGCACCTCACATGACGCACTCCCTACGACGCACCTCCATAACGCACTTCCCATGACGCACCTCCCATGACGCACCTCACATGACGCACTCCCTACGACGCACCTCCCATAACGCACCTCCCATGACACACCTCCCCATGACGCACTCCCCATGACGCACCTCACATTAGACAATCTCCCTAACTTGCTCCCCATAACACTGTCCTCATGAAGTCCCGGCCAATAACACACTTTATTTTGACTCCTCCTGTGTGGTGGTGTACTCTCTCCTGAATGATTTACCTTCCATGACGCACTTATAATCACTCACATCCTATGACGCACTTTCCCCAACTCACCTCCCACGACGCACCTCCCATGACGCACCTTCCATGTCGCACCGCCCTTGCTGCACCTCCCACGACGCACCTTCCATGACGCACTTCCCTTGATGCACCTCCCATCACGCACTTCCCATGACGCACTTCCCTTGATGCATCTCCCAAGACGCACTTCCCACGACGCACCTCTCATGACGCACCTCCCACGACGCACTTCCCACGACGCACCTCCCACGACGCACCTCTCACGACGCACTTCCCACGACGCACTTCTCATGACGTACCTCCAACGACGTGTGTCTCTCGCACCAAGACACAGACCAGCCAGATAATACTGGAGTGTGAGCCATCGAGCAGCAAGGGGGGGCTAGTGCCA
This sequence comes from Homarus americanus, assembly GCF_018991925.1. Classification (NCBI taxonomy): domain Eukaryota; kingdom Metazoa; phylum Arthropoda; class Malacostraca; order Decapoda; family Nephropidae; genus Homarus; species Homarus americanus. Next base: position 8,087,204 of record NW_024733734.1, read on the forward strand.
TAGTGGCTCACCAGACCTACTGCACTCTGCCATAGTGGCTCACCAGACCTACTGCACTCTGCCATAGTGGCTCACCTACTGCACTCTGCCATAGTGGCTGCACTACTGCTTTCTACCATAGTGGCTCACCTACCGTTCTCTACCATAGTGGCTCACCTACTTCTTTCTACCAAAGTGGCTCACCTACTTCTCTCTGCCATAGTGGCTCACCTACTTCTCTCTGCCATAGTGGCTCACCTACTTCTCTCTACTCACTTACAATACCAGGGTTAATTCTTCTCTTTCTGTCAATAGTTTTATAATTTGACGTTCTTCACTGCTGACACTGAAACACTTCACTAATGTTTTTTTCACTGCTGGCGGTGCAACATTCAAACAGTAAATTATGAAAATAGTGAATGTTGAAAACATTCAATAGTTTACCATGTGAAGTGCTCAGTAAAGTTTATTTTCATGTAATATTTTCATCTTCTAAATGGTCAGTCAACTCTTCCATTTGTTATTTATTTAAATTATTAACTAATTATATAATGTTACTCTAAATAAAGTATTCAATATTATAATCTTTTTAATTCGTGTATATCACTGTCATCACTTCCTGTTAATATCCGTAAACGGTACATGGTGTTAGTTATTTTCTGAACAGAGACAAGAGAGGCGGGGTGGCGACCTGAACCACAGAGAAACAAAAATATTAAATGTAGTAATAATTATAAAGACAAAACCGCACAACGTACTGTACCTCTCCTGTGATACACGTCTACAAGAGTAACACAGGTACACCACTCACTGTAGAGTTACAGACTTCTTAACAAACAGTGAATAACAAAGAACTAAAGGATGAATGGGAATATCTTATTAGAAAAACGACCCAAGGTTGAAGAAGGCAGCCACTGGGAGAACATCACATACCGAGCACCTAAACCAAGGACAGTAATAAACTACTACTATTTTCCTGGTGTATGACGATCATCCAGCTATGATGAAATGATATGAGTTATTAAGATGTCACCTTCGTTAGTGAGCTCTGAGGTCACTAGCGAGGCCAATACGAGACCGACAGGGTCGTTCACAGGTGTGGAGACAACCCCACCGTGGACAAGAACGCCCTGGATACGTCTAAGAGAACACCAACTGCCCTGGAGGGAACTCGTCTGCCCAACAGTGATCCTCCTCATGCCGAGACTTTCATCTGGCTGCCACAAACTCCTCCTTAGGAACCTCGACCCTCACTACTGTGTTGTGCTGTGCTGTGCTGTGTTGTGCTGTTTTGTCCCAAAATGATCACAAACTCCGGGAAGACAATGTTCTGAAGTTCGTTAGTGCTCGGGCCGGGGTTCATGCAGTGAGACACTTGTACACGCAAAGTAACATTGTAATCCAAAGACGGAATACTTGATACATACTTCGTCCCTCACCTAAAGAGCTCGACGGTGTGTTCAGGCTGTGATGTGTGAGCTTGTATGTGAGTAACATGAATAAGAACTGTGCAAATTGAATAAAAGCAGGGGGGGGGGGGGACGACAATGCCAACCTAGAATTCAGGGAAAATAATACCAATTTTCCGTGAAGGATCCTTATTGTTTCCTCTGAGGTGAAGAGTTTTCTAATTACGTCAACCAGACGAGGTACAGTGTGATAGGAACAGCATTGCAATGGATGTGTGTACAACAGTAGAGTTACCCTGAGACCAAAAGACGTTTTCTCTATACTTATCTTGGTCATGTCTCTGTCTCGCCTATCACCACCACACCCGACAACACCACCACACACCCGACAACACCACAACACACCTGACAACACCACACACCCGACAACACCACAACACACCTGACAACACCACACACCAAACAACACCACCACACACCTGACAACCACACACCTGAGAGACTGACAACACAACCATATACCAAGTGTTATAATCAGGCACTGTACTATATATAATAACTATAATGGCCCACCAAACTCCCTCAAGTATTAGTATCACCGTCGGCGGAGACACAGCTTCAGGTGCAATAATAAGGCGACGAAGGACAGCCACACTCTGCACCCGAGTTTGGTACACCAAGCCAAGCCTTTGACGTCCTGTACCACCACAAGAAACGTCCTAGAGAGGTCAATTCTCGTGACCACGTTAGCTATATTACGGGACACTCTCCCAGTCCATCGTGTGTGACAGTCAGCGGCAACACATCAGGCGGGAAAGTTTGATGTGTTGGGCGGCAAGACTTATGTGCGAGTGTCTGCATGAGTGATGACCTCACCATCATCTCTCTTAGTTTACAATATATATGTTATTGGTAACTATTCTGCCGGCAACCCCCTGTATAAATAACTATAATCATTCATTATAATTAGCCACAGTAATATAATAGCTATAATCAACCACTGTACTGTATATAATAATTATAATGAGGATAATTAAGTTCTGGCTTCTATCATCATCGTTATTACATCACAGTTTCATTAGTAAAGTCATATTATTCTGTATCTCTCGGTGTCATTATGTGTGACAACACTTTTGATACAACTAATAATATAAAGGTGTAGGCCGCCCCCACCAGGTGTAGACCGCCCCCACCAGGTGTAGGCCGCCCCCACCAGGTGTAGGCCGCCCCCACCAGGTGTAGACCGCCCCCACCAGGTGTAGACCGCCCCCACCAGGTGTAGGCCGCCCCCACTAAGGTGTAGACCGCCCCCACCAGGTGTAGGCGGCCCCCACCAGGTGTAGACCGCCCCCACCAGGTGTAGGCCGCCCCCACCAGGTGTAGGCCGCCCCCACCAGGTGTAGGGCGCCCCCACCAGGTGTAGGGCGCCCCCACCAGGTGTAGGCCGCCCCCACCAAGTGTAGGCCGCCCCCACCAGGTGTAGGCCGCCCCCACCAGGTGTAGGCCGCCCCCACCAAGTGTAGGCCGCCCCCACCAAGTGTAGGCCGCCCCCACCAGGTGTAGGCCGCCCCCACCAGGTGTAGACCGCCCCCACCAGGTGTAGACCGCCCCCACCAGGTGTAGACCGCCCCCACCAGGTGTAGGCCGCCCCCACCAGGTGTAGCCGCCGCCCCCACCCCCCACCAGGTGTAGGACCGCCCCCACCAGGTGTAGACGCCCCCACCAGGTGTAGGCCGCCCCCACCAGGTGTAGGCGCCCCCACCAGGTGTAGGCCGCCCCCACCAGTGTAGGCCGCCCCCACCAGGTGTAGGCCGCCCCCACCAGGTGTAGGCGCCCCACCAGGTGTAGGCCGCCCCCACTCAGGTGGCTGCCCCCACCAGGTGTAGACCGCCCCCACCAGGTGTAGACCGCCCCCACCAGGTGTAGACCGCCCCCACCAGGTGTAGACCGCCCCCACCAGGTGTAGGCCGCCCCCACCAGGTGTAGACCAGTGTGTTATTATAGTGACAGGTGAGCGCGATCATCATCAGTGTTAATGTTACCATCAGTTCACTGGTTCATAAACAACTGTTAACTTCGTACAATGTTTCGTCTTCAAACACTATATTCCTGTATCTCTCCATGATACTGTCAGCGTCACGGTGTCAGCATCATGGTGTCAGTATCACGGTGTCAGTATCACGGTGTCAGTATCATGGTGTCAGTATCATGGTGTCAGTATCACGGTGTCAGTATCATGGTCGGCTGACAATAGAAAAGAATCATTACCACGGGCACAACAATAAGGGACTGCCGCCGCTATATATAGTATGTAACCACTAAACATAGTTCCTTCTCTCTCTTGACTTAGTTTTTAGACAACATATGTGCAGGCAGAGTGAACCATCTACCATCTGCAGTGTGTAATAACTCTGTGGCTCAGCTGCAGGTCTTCCTTCAGCTATATAAAGGCAGGAAGTGAGGTAAAGGGTGTCCAGTTGGAAGGGAACAGCCAGCCTTATCGTGCACCTTGACAGACACACGCACTCAACACTCAACAAAATGGTGTTTAAGGGTAAGTTCTTTACTCGCTTCTTGTAGTAAATTACACAAGTTTGGTTTCAAAGATCGAAAAAAAGGTGAATTTTAAAGTGTAATAACAGGCCTGACGTTGTTGAGGTGTAGGGAGGAGAATCACTAATGAAAGGAAATGGATAAAAGACTCATAGCAACGTTTTTTTTCATACTAGAATAGCGAAGACAATAAAAAGCGTGAGGTCGTGTTATCACCAGCCGCCATTTACCTACACAGGAATGTTGGTCGTGTTAGCAGCATTGGTCGCCGCCAGCCATGCCTCAGAGACCAAGCAGCTGCCAGCAGAGGTCGGAGAGGAGGACCCACGTCTGGTCTTCTCAGTCACTAACCCCAACCAATCAGTGGTGGTGGCCAACTCAGGGATGGTGATAGTGGGTCTTCTTGTCCTGATGACTGTGTTGGCCATCGTCGCTGTCAGTATAGGGGCGCGAGGGAGACAGGAGACTAGTAGCTATCATGAGCCCATGTGAGTATTGTTATGTTCTGGCTACTGCTGTCACATACTCTCACCCCAGTCACACACACGCTCTCTCACGCCCCACACACTCTCTCTCACGCCCCACACATACACTCTCGCGCCCTCCTATACACTCTAACATACACTTAAGCCCACCAGGGTCACCAAAATAATGAGTATTTAGTTAATCTACAAAAACTGCTTATCCACAAACTATTATACCACAAAAGTTATTCACGTGATCATTTTATCACCACCTTAAGGTCTTCTGTGACCCACCATAAACATCATTACATTACTTAAGGTTATTTTAATACAGTTAAGCAGGTACAGTATAAGAAGTCACTTGTTGAGTCTATTGTAAACATTGACGAAATACTTTATATGGAACTTCCCGTCTCTCAGAACTTACGGCGCCGCCCCCGCCTACCAGGAGGAGAGTACCTACGCCATTCACCGCTCTCTGGACGACGCTGCCAACAAGTTCCAATCATAACTATACTGTAGGTCGACCAGTCTATATAACAGCTGATTCTCCTGCCATGAAAGCTGCCCAGGCTACAGAAACAGACACATACTCACATACACACTCTGACGCTCTGACACACACACACACAGACGCCCTGACACACGCACTCTGACGCCCTGACACACACACTCTGACGCGCTGACACACACACACACACTGACGCCCTCACACACACTCTGACGCCCTCACACACACTCTGACGCCCTCACACACACTCTGACATCCTCCTAAACATAAACATATCTTGCGGGTCCTTCTCTTATCACCTGCCACTAATTAATATGACTCACCTGATGCTGCCGTGATACATGACCCATGGTTTAGTGTCTACCAGTAGGACACATGACCTATTACTGTGACACATGACCTGTTACTGTGACACATGACCTATTACTGTGACACATGACCTATTACTGTGACACATGACCTATTACTGTGACACATGACCTATTATTGTGACACATGACCTATTACTGTGACGTAAGCTTGAATACACCAACATATCTTGAACACCATGAAAGTTGCTCAGGCTGCAGAAACGGACCGACTCTCCTACACACACACATACGCACTCACGCTTGAAGGTGACTTAACAAATATACTGTATACCACTCTGTATAACATGTTAATTACGAATATCTCATACTTATTTATTTAACTTATTTGATTGTATATCTGATGTATAATATTGTAAATAAATTATTCATTCATGTTTTGTGTTAGTGAATCATGACGTTACTCACTGCCTCTGAAACAAGAATTATTCATGATTATTATAACTTATTCCTGAAAGCTTTAATTTATAAGGTAATATTTAATGGTGGGAACAGTGCTGTAATTATTAGGGTTTAAGTGAAGGAAACTCTCGCCTTAAGTAGCACCGAGCAACACACAACAGCGGGAACAACTGACGCAGCTGAGCACAAAGTTATCATCACTCGACCTAAGAGAACCATTTAAACAGCATTTGAAAACTCTTGTCAACTATACTGTACACATGACCCCCCCCCTTACACACACACACACACGTCGTTGTCTGTTGTATAACGAGACATAGGACCACTGGACGAAGGTAATGTATTGTTTCTAAAATCCTATAACCTATTAAGTGACACTGTCTCTCTCATCTGTCTCTGTGACACTGTCTCTCTCATCTGTCTCTGTGACACTGTGTCTCTCAGCTGTCTCTGTGACACTGTGCCTCTCAGCTGTCTCTGTGACACTGTGTCTCTCAGCTGTCTCTGTGACACTGTCTTCCTCAGCTGTCTCTGTGATACTGTCTCTCTCATCTGTCTCTGTAACACTGTCTCTCTCATCTGTCTCTGTAACACTGTCTCTCTCATCTGTCTCTGTAACACTGTCTCTCTCTCATCTGTCTCTGTAACACTGTGTCTCTCAGCTGTCTCTGTGACACTGTCTTCCTCAGCTGTCTCTGTGACACTGTCTCTCTCAGCTGTCTCTGTAACACTGTCTCTCTCATCTGTCTCTGTAACACTGTCTCTCTCATCTGTCTCTGTAACACTGTGTCTCTCAGCTGTCTCTGTGACACTGTCTTCTCAGCTGTCTCTGTGACACTGTCTCTCTCATCTGTCTCTGTAACACTGTCTCTCTCATCTGTCTCTGCTGTCTCTCAGCTGTCTCTGTGACTCTCTCACTGTCTCTCTCATCTGTCTCTGTGATCACTGTAACACTCTCTCATCTGTCTCTGTAACACTGTCTCTCTCATCTGTCTCTGTAACACTGTCTCTCTCAGCTGTCTCTGTAACACTGTCTCTCTCAGCTGTCTCTGTGACACTGCCTCTCTCATCTGTCTCTGTAACACTGTCTCTCTCATCTGTCTCTGTAACACTGTGTCTCTCAGCTGTCTCTGTAACACTGTCTCTCTCAGCTGTCTCTGTAACACTGTGTCTCTCAGCTGTCTCTGTAACACTGTCTTCCTCAGCTGTCTCTGTAACACTGTCTCTCTCATCTGTCTCTGTAACACTGTCTCTCTCATCTGTCTCTGTAACACTGTCTCTCTCATCTGTCTCTGTAACACTGTCTCTCTCAGCTGTCTCTGTGACACTGCCTCTCTCAGCTGTCTCTGTGATACTGTCTCTCTCATCTGTCTGTGACACTGTCTCTCTCAGCTGTCTCTGTGATACTGTCTCTCTCAGCTGTCTCTGTGATACTGTCTCTCTCATCTGTCTCTGTTCATCACCATGTCTCCAGTTATCAATGTGAGACAGCTGTTGGCAGTACCGTCTTAGGGTCCTCGTCCAGTACCACAGCTGCGTCAGACACTACTTCATCCTCACAGCTGCGTCAGACGCTATCTTATCCTCACAGCTGCGTCAGACACTACTTCATACTCACAGCTGTGTCAGACACTATCTTATCCTCACAGCTGCGTCAGACACTGCCTCATCCTCACAGCTGCGTCAGACACTATCTCATCCTCACAGCTGCGTCAGACACTACCTCGTCCTCACAAGTGCGTCAGACACTACCTCGTCCTCACAGCTGCGTCAGACACTACCTCGTCCTCACAACTGCGTCAGACACTACCTCATCCTCACAGCTGCGTCAGACACTACCTCGTCCTCACAGCTGCGTCAGACACTACCTCGTCCTCACAACTGCGTCAGACACTACCTCATCCTCCTAACGACTAAGTAAACTATTAGACACCAGTTAAATTGTCAAAGGAGCCGCCAAGCTGAGAGGCTGTAGACGTGACCTCACGTGACAAGTGACACGGGCACTTGTGATCTGTGAGTTGACACACACAATAAAATTAAAAGTTTTAAGATGCTTATTTTACTTTCCCCATAAAAAATTAAAATTAAAAAAATCCGGGAAGCAAATTTCCTAAAAAAAAAAAGTTTCCGGGCAAGAAAATTAAAAAAAAATAACGTGAACGGGACACTACACAGCCGGGACTCTGTGATGCCAGACTTCCGTCCTAGTTTGCTCAGGGGATAACGGAAGGCCGTCCGGTGTGTGTAGTCACATCAAGCAGGCGCCGCCAGTCAAAAGCTTTCCTTTTAATGTTTTCATTCAATTTAACACCAACCACAAGACCAACCACAACACACCAACAACACCAACCACAAGACCAACCACAACACACCAACAACACCAACCACAACACCAACCACAACACCAACAAGACCAACCACAACACCAACCACAACACCAACCACAACACACCAACAAGAACACCGCCACCACCAATAACATTCATGAGGTAACCTATAACTATCTGGCCGCTCTCATACACACACCAGCTGACTCCTACAGTGTACACAGTGTCTACATATACACACTAAGTGGTCTGAGGATGACCAGTCTGGTGCCAGCAGCCGAAAGGTGAGGACTCAGTTTACCTCTCTACTCCTAATCACAAGATGGCCCTATATACGACTATATCATCAACAAGTATGTGTGTATTGTTATCATCACGCACAGGTTACATGCAGCAGCTTCTTACATACATGAATTTACATCTAATTTGTATTTTATTTTAATTATGTGAGATTATATGATATTTAATAAGAAAATGATCCATCATCATTAACTGTGTTGCTTATACTATCAATTATTCCATATTGTTCCCATAATGAGTTGATTGACCCTAACAGTGAGTGTGTGTGTGTATTCTCCAACATAACTATACTCCTCTCATTAACCTTCATCACCTCACCCACATGACCCCAATCACCTCAGTTGCTTCTTTAATCAGCTTTACGGTAATGCAGGAATGTTAGTCGTCGTGTTGGTGTTCCTTGTCGCCATCAGCCACGCTACAGAACTCCACGAACAGAAGACGGAGGTAAACAAACGACTCTTCCTCGATGGATTAAACACCATATTCTCTATCGGTGACCCGGTAGTGGTTATGGTGGGAATGATGACCTTATTCGTAGTGACGGTGGCAGCGATCATAGCCATTATTTACCGAGACAGGGACACGACCTCCTCCTTCACCGGCTACTACTCCCCATCTGCGTGAGTACAGCGCCACCTGTGATCGTCTTAACACAACCTTGACGACAATCACATGGGAACTTAATCATTTGTTCTATGGAAAATTTAATTAAAGTGTGGGCCTCACGTTACACTAGCGTCTCTTACAGTACACAAGTGACACTTTAGGCGGTCGAGGGGATACAACACTCGCCATTCGTTCTAAGCATAGCTGGATCGATCTCAGGGGAATATATAATGCAGTACCGGCCACACTACCTCCTTGTGCACCAAAGTCTTACAGAACAGTGTATTGTATGGAGACTATCCCTGTGTTAATAATGATCTTCAAATTCTATACATGAATGAAAATAGAACCAATTCGCGGTGTGTATACATAGCTGTTATTAGTTGCTGTTAATTTGTTTTGGATATGAATAATATTGTGAACTTCCTCGACAGGTCTTACGCCTCACGCCCCATCTACACCAGGAACGCCTACACGGCCCACCGCTTCCTGGAGGAGGGCGCCAACAAGTTCAACTAGACACGAGCATCAGTGTTCTAAGATGACCAAGACCACCTCTAGATCTGACGACTGACGCTACCTCATGTGTCTTTACCTCACTTCCTGCTCAACTCATCTCTTATACTAGAGTGTTACACTAATGATGTTACCTGGATCTTGTACCTGCTGTTTTATTATTATTTATATAAGATTTTTTTCATAAGATTTGTTTTGGTGTAATTTAATTCAGATTCGAGTTTATTTAATTGTGTGTTAAACAAAGTGAAGGTGAGATGATCAGCTCACTCACGAGTTGACCAAATGTCGGGGAGTCACACCTGTACACAGTAATATACACGAGAGAAGCAACACTATGTTACACTGACGAAGGTCACTCCTGTACACAGTAATATACACGAGAGAAGCAACACTATGTTACACTGACGAAGGTCACTCCTGTACACAGTAATATACACGAGAGAAGCAACACTATGTTACACTGACGAAGGTTACACCTGTACACAGTACTGTACAGTAGCTAAAACAACTATCTGTGCATACTTTGTGGGAAAGAATATGAGACCATGGACGATAAATATTGGTATATGAGGGCTGTCACTAGTCACACGGAGCATATCGACCCCCACCTGCACAGATAGTTGTTTTAGCTACTGTACCTGAGAGAGGCAACACAGTTTTACACTGACGGAGACCACGACGGATGATTTCTTACCCAACACAGTTTTGTTGTTTATGTCCTGACTGTTGTTAACTAATGGACAGTTATTGCAAGTAATGTGAACATGTCCTCAATAACTGGACAACTATACAGAGAAATAACAGCTAACACCTGAACCTGCAACACAAACACGTTGGAACACAGTTAACACCTGAACCTGCAACACAAACACGTTGTTACAGTCAGCCAGTCCTGTCATCTCTCCTCCTGTTCCCACGAACACCGAGACTGAGGTTCGTGAACCCGGGACATTTAAGGAGAGAATAATGCATCATTGTTTAATGTTTTGAGTTCACGAGACTGAATATTGGGGCTGATAGTTCAGGAGGAGAAACGACAGTACTTGTGAGTGACTGTACTGAGACTCGTGAAACACTTGATGGAGTCTGTAGAGTAGAGCACATTACTTGTTCCTTAATAACTGTTTTAGGTTGTAATATGTTTAGTTAGTAAAAGGGCTAATACTTCCTCCTCAGTCTCTCCATATAAGTGTGATTAATTACCGTCAAGAGTAAGTTAATACCTTGTATGGTGTGGTCAACACGTCACGCCCCGACACACTCTCCCTCATCCTCACCATAGTTATCCCTTACTGGCACTAATCAACCTGTCTATATGATCTATACAGTCTCAGAGAAGTTCCATCTCCATATATGTTGTGTACATGAAGTGAGTCAGATCTATGAGTTGGTTAACCTCCATCATGAGAGAGGGAGAGAGAGAGAGAGTTATTCTATTACAAGAACTTTGCTTCATTTCGTTTGATTTAATGAATTTATGTGACAAAAATCACTTCGCAAATATAGGAAGTTTGAAACTAACAGAATGTTTGAAATAGACAATAAGGAGCAACAGGGGTGTTGGCGGTAGTGCACTTGCCTCTTATTATTGCGTCCCGGGTTCGATCCTCAGATCAGCTGTGACACTACCAAACTCGGCAGGTTTTCTCCGTGCACTGCTGTATTAACACTGGACAATGAAGGTTGTAACAAACAATAGGTAAACCGACTACTGGCGAAAACCATAAAAAAACAAAAACATTATGACGACTCACGGATGGTGTTGGTGCCCTCTCCCCCCTGGAGGAGTCCTCACCCCCTTACCTCACCTGAACACCTCTTGCATCTACTAAGAATGTTACCTTTAACAAACGATCGTGAACATAAAACCTGGAAACCTTTTCTATTATTCTTAAAACAAAGACGAAAAGACAACAGGTGCCAAATATTCCTCTGGAGAAATGTTAGAAAATTTAGAACAGACTATAAACGGTTTTTACGAGAGGAAGTTGACCACTGGCGCGGCGAGACAGTGGGGGCGGACGGTCTGTCTGATGTGATCTCTGTTATTTCATCACCAAACAATAACACTGTGATCTTATAGTACAGTGGGTCACGCTGCTTATATACACCACTAACTACTGAAAGTGGTGACAACATGAGGTCCTGTGATACATCCAAGTCTTAGTGTTTAATATTATCAAGATAATGAAAATGTTCCATAAGATTTATTATTCTCTACCCAAGACCAGAGACAACATGTATGAGGGCTGGTATAGTACATGGAGAGTTTATCAATACATGAGAAAATGGTCCCTCACACGACACCCATTAGCTCGGATATTACGAGAAAAAAAATATTAACCTGGTGACGTCATTTATTTTTGATGTTGCTTTATTAAAGTTATGAAAAATTAACACATTACAAGATGATCTAGAACACCTGGGTAAAATACGTCAGCAGACTCTGTAAAGTTGTGCTCAACGGTAACCATAAACAACGGCACGACGCCTAATGAGACTCAGGAATATAGTCCGCCAAGTTTTCAGTTGATGTGTTGTAGTTTGTGTATCAACAGGTACAGGTGTGTGGGGGGGGAGGGGCCAGGGGGTTGTGGAGGGCCAGGAGTTTGTGGGGGTGGGGGGGCACGGGGTTGTGGTGGGCAGGGGGTTGTGGAGGGGCCAGGGGGTTGTGGAGGGGGCCAGGGGTTGTGGAGGGGGCCAGGGGTTGTGGAGGGGCAAAGGCACTGTGGAGGGGGACCAGGGGATTGTGGAGGGGGGCCAGGGGTTGTGGAAGGGCTAGGGGGTTGTGGAGGGGCCAGGGGTTATGGAGGGGCCAGGAGGTTGTGGAGGGGGCTAGGGTGTGAGAATCAGGTGACTGAGTTCTTATAGGAGTGAAGATGACATTTTAAAACCTGGTACCGATATGATGTGTGTGTGTGTGTGTGTGTGTGTGTGTGTGTGTACAATAATTAATGGTACTTTCAGATAACATGAATCATCAACACATATGAACCACAGGACCTCGAACCCACTGTATGAACTCATCTCAATGGGCATAGGATACAGGGTAGGATGGGATATACAGGGTAGGATGAGATATACAGGGTAGGATGGGATATACAGGGTAGGATGGGATATACAGGGTGGGATGGGATATACAGGGTGGTATGGGATATAAGTTTATGCTTGGAACTAATCATTACCGCCAACGTTTCTCTCTGTCGCTGTACACATGAGCACTTCGGGTGAGTGCTTGACCATCTGGAGAGGTAACTGATCGGTCGCCGCGCCAGATCTACACTTAGTCTATATAAAAGGTGGGGGCCGAGGAAAGTTTTTTAGTTTGGTTGTGGCGGCCGGAGGGTGAGTTGGTCTGCTGCAGTCCCCGCCTCATGGCCTTCAAGGGTAGGCTGTCGTGTGCCGTCTGAAGTGAGCAATGTACACATTTATTTTTATTTTTTTTCATTTAGTGACACAAGAAATGAATCATATAATAACACTTGGTAGAATTTATGGTTGTTATTTAATGTTTGACAATAGTTGATTTCTTAAGAAGTTCTTGAAGGTGAATAATATATTTATTTTAGTGAGCGCAACAGTAACATTATATTGAGGTGAGCACTGGTGTGTGTTCATGGTAGGAGCCCGTGTGGTTATGTGAACACTGGTGTGTGTTCATGGTAGGAGCCCGTGTGGTTATGTGAACACTGGTGTGTGTTCATGGTAGGAGCTCGTGTTGAGATGAGCACTGGTGTGTGTTCATGGTAGGAGCCCGTGTGGTTAAGTGAACACTGGTGTGTGTTCATGGTAGGAGCCCGTGTGGTTATGTGAACACTGGTGTGTGTTCATGGTAGGAGCTCGTGTTGAGATGAGCACTGGTGTGTGTTCATGGTAGGAGCCCGTGTGGTTATGTGAACACTGGTGTGTGTTCATGGTAGGAGCTCGTGTTGAGATGAGCACTGGTGTGTGTTCATGGTAGGAGCCCGTGTGGTTAAGTGAGCACTGGTGTGTGTTCATGGGAGGAGCCCGTATTGCTAAGTGATTATGATTATTGTGTTGTTTTAAAAGTGAGTAATTAGCAGCAGTGTGTGTGTGTGTGTGTGTGTGTGGTAAAATTACGTTTAAATTAATACACTGAATACATTATGCTTTAAAAGTCGTATAAAATTAATCATTCTTGTTGACCTAAAGTAACGTTGGTGAGCGTGGCGGTGGTGGTGTTGGTTTCCGTCACCCAGGCAGACCAACTCCTACAGCAGAAGGAGCAGACACACCAACAGCAGAAGGATGAGGAACACCAACGGCTCTTTATCACCGGCAGTAGTGATTCTATCATTATCGGCAATTACTCCATGTTCGCGGTGGCCATGTTCTCCCTGCTGGTGGGGGCCGCCATCCTCCTCTCTGTGGTGGTGAGGTCCGGCAGAGAAGGAGAGACAGACTACATCACCCCCACGTGAGTACTACTGCTGGTGGTCGCTCCCAGCACCACACTACAGGACTTTATTACCATGTTCACATAACTCCCCCACACTCAACACAACACATCATACCCTTAACACAACGCAAGGCAACACAATGTAGAGCAATGCAACGAAATAACAACGCATCGCAACACACACCATTAACTATACAAGATAGAAACATTAGTCACAAGTCAGTTCGCCCACATCACCACCTGGTCACCAATATCGTCTTCCCCATCAGCGTCTACGGCGTGCCAGTCCCCCGTTACGACGAGATCGTCTCCATGGTCAGTCGCTTCCTGGACACACCCGCCGATCAGTATGAGTAACAACATCTGCCACGCCTGCGTCAGTAGTGTCGCGTCATTCACTATACTAGCATGCTAATGAGGTGGTTGTCAGTCTTATGTCACCTTTTATGTATAAATTTTACGTAAGACGTAAATGTTCAGTGTGTAAATATATATTGCAAAGTTGTGTAAATGTACTTAATGTTGTTGTGTGATATAAAATGTATCCTATTGTAAATAAAAATTATGTAGCCATTCTTTTCGTATTTTATTCACATAGTTATTTGATGCAGATTGCTCATTCAGAAAATAAATGAATGACTATTGTTATCGTAAGTAGTGTGTACAGTCGCTTACACCTGACAGTGGCTGCTGCGTTGTGTGAGCTGTGCCAACTATTGTGAGGATCCTTACGGCTGACTCTAGTAGAGTCTAGACGCTTCTTTATACATCATTTATTATTATAACACGAGTAGTTGACAGCGACCTACCACTCACCCTCCAGCTTGGAGAGATTGACAGACCAAGTTGAAGGAACACTAACAACAAAAACTGAACACCTAGAGTTTCTTAGGAAAAAGTTGATAGAAATATTAAACTTGTAAATAACAGAAGGGATAAATATGGGTTTAGAGAAGGTGCTTTGGAACCGCTAAAGATAAAAATGGAAATGAAAAAAAAATCGCATTTCATTCCTCTAACTTTAAGACAATATAGTGACGAGAGACAGACAGCAACAGACAAAGTTAACTTCCTGCTAAAAGACTAATTACCCAGTGTTTTAATTTTTGTCTGAAAATAAAAACTATGATCACTATTTTAATAGGGTTTGATTATTCCCAAGATGATCCATGTAACTCATCCTTAACACCTTAACTGAGAGCCAAGTGAAGATCTTAAATACAGTCTTGTAGTTTATTAGTGACGTAATGACTGACCTCGTTACCTGAGGGAGCAGGTGTCACCCCAGGCCGTCCTCACATTACCTGGGAAGATGTACAGTCAATCACTAGACTGTTCCTGAACCACGAACCCTTAAGAGATTCAGACTCATGAATCCGAAGCATTTATGGACAGAATAATATTGTAGTCTATTGCTTCCGGGGAGAAGACTCGACTAGTTGACTATACAAGTACTGTCTTCAGGCCAAAAAGGTGTTGACCGAATTTTAAAACTTTGTAGGTAAGAAGAATCTTTAACGTAGATTGAAGCTTTAGCCGTTCTAGAGGACGTATTTAATGTAATTATTGTCGTAACTCCCGTGACAAGAGCCAAGTCATGCTGACGCCTGACCTCCCTCCTCCAGGAAACTGAGAGCGCCGGCTGGTAGTTTGTTCTGGCGGCAACACTCTGGTCTCTCGTCTTGATAAGTGGGAAAAATCGCTTTGATCTTTAGCCACGAGAATAGTGGGAAGTGATTGATAAACAACGTGAAAAGTTAAAGAAGAAGAAACAGACAGACAGGTGGATAAACAGACAAAAATACTAGAGAAAGAAAGAGCGCGACTGGGAAGAACACAGGTTACCCCCCGCCTCCGTGCTTACCGGAAGTAGAGAATCAGAGAAGAGGAAGAGAGAAATAAAGAAGGGAAGAGAAACGAAGAATTAAAAGCAGACAACAGAGACAATCATGCAGCTTACTTCCACCTCACAACACCACACGACCCCTGGCCCTGGCCCTGGATCGTTCTTGCATGCCTCGTTATGACCCACTTTCAGCAACTAGGTGTATTGTGTGTGTGCATGGGTCGGCCACCACCAGCCGCCGGTGCCATTGTAAAAAGCTCACAGGAAATATTTATGCTTGTGATTGTTAGCTAGAGACTGATATGTAGAATAATGGTGAGGGAAAGAGACAGATAAGCAGATAACAATGGAGAGAATGACAGACATCGAGGAATATAGACGGAAGGATCAATAAGAAGTGATGCATAAAACAGAAAGAAAAAGAAAGGAGTAGAAGTGCCCGAAGAGAAAGTAGGGTGGATGACCCAGCCTGT
Organism: Homarus americanus; assembly: GCF_018991925.1. Lineage (NCBI taxonomy): Eukaryota > Metazoa > Arthropoda > Malacostraca > Decapoda > Nephropidae > Homarus > Homarus americanus. Next base: position 8,103,387 of record NW_024733734.1, read on the forward strand.
GACCCCAAAACAAAAGAAACGCGGGCTTGATGCAGGGCACAGCGGCGTACATATAAGACGAGGGCACCACCTCCTTCGCCAGTCTCCCGCCTCCTGCCGCCCGCCCTGCTCCTCGCTACACCTACCCGCCCTTAACACCTTAGTAAAGACTATAGTGTTACTCGCTCGACCAACTATATACCTGGTGTCTGCTGCACGCTCCTACACCCATCGTCCATCACACCAGTACTCACCCACTACCGCCCATCTCTTACGCCCGCCGCCCGTGATTTGTGTTACCTCATTACTACACCCACATCTTAACTCTGCTACCATGCACGCCCGTGGTAAGGACAGCAAGGGCAATACTCATGTGTACTATATGTGAATTCATTAAAAAGTGTTTAATTGAATCAGAAGCAAAATAGTACAGGGCATCCAAGTTCCTGTGTGTGTGTGTGTGTGTGTGATGCTAAGGATTCATTAGGTGTAAACATATATTAATTACTACTTCAAGCGCCTCTGGATCGAGATATTCATTTAGTCATTCCGCCTCAAGGATGACTGCAGAATTATGATCAGTTTATAGTTTAGGGTAAAGGTTGACCTTGACATACTCGAGGACCAGACGTGAGCCTCTGTATCTAACTGTCCGTAATGTTCTCTGAGCTGTCAGTTAGGTTTGACACAGTAGCCAGTCTTCTTAATTACGGAAGAACCTCCTTGAGAAAGAAGGTAATTATTCTGCCTCAACACACGTCATCAACTTAACCATCAATAACTCGTAGCTTAGCCACGACAAACACCAACTTTTGGGTTATGAATCTTGACAAACTTTCATACACGTGTCGTTCATCTACCAGAGTATTGTGTTACAGTTCTGGCAAGGTTTCACTATTTGTCCCCAGTGCGTGAAATTCACTATGAAGCGCTACACAAGTTATTAGTCCCCTTAAAACGTGTATTATTGCTTCTGAATTAATAAGGTGAAGGGAAATTATAATAATGAAAATGACGATGATAATACCTGTAATATTAATCAACAGCTTATTTAACCCATTCAGCGGCCATAAGCGGACACAGTTCAGTACAACACGTGAACACATAAATCATCTACGAGTTGATGGTGATTCTTACAATGGTTGGAATGCTGGTCTTATAACGATCATTACGTGACGTTAGTTATGTGAGCGTGTACGTTCGTTATGCGAGTGTGTACGTTCGTTATGTGAGCGTGGGTGTTATTTCTTCTTTATAAATGATTCAGTAAACACTTGAACGAAGTAAAGAATAATGATATAACTACTATATATCTCGCCGGCAGGCATGTTACTCGTGTTGGTACTGACGGCTATCACGGGCCAAGCAGCAGGGAGCCAGACGGCACCAGTAGCAGCATGGAGCCAGGCAGCAGCAACAGGTAGCCAGGCAGCAACAGTAGGGAGCCAGACAGCAGCAGTAGGGAGCCAGATCACTGACAAGAGCCAAACAACAGGGAAGAGCTTCCCCTACACCCCGGCGGCCATAGCTCGACAGTTGCTCACCTTTGGGACCCTCGACAACGTATCTGTGACTCTCGACTTTAATGCCATATTCAGCTTCATCTCTCTGATTGTGGCGGTGCTCGTAATAGCTGCCATCATCGGTGCTTTAGGCGTGGGTTTGGGCCTGCTAGGGGGCAAGTGAGTATACTGTATATATAGGTAGAAGGGCTGCTCTCTCTCACACACACACACACTCACACACACACATACACACACTCACACACATTCTCTCTCTACTATACCTCCTCCAGCACTCCGTCTTATCTACCCCCTCCCCCATGGCCACTTGATGTCGCCCTCGTAAGGACAAACTAGACCTGTAATGCTTCCCACCATCACGGTCTAACTGAAGGTGACAACACAGATATCCTGGTAACTGTCAACAACGACCGTGTGTATGTACAGTGTGTATCAGGGGCGGATCCAGGAGAGGGGCCCTGGGGGTCCAGATCCCCCTTTTCATCAGAAAATTCAAATCCTTTTCTTTAATGCAGTATTGTACTCATGCGTTTTTGTACAGTAAAATTAATTACTCTTGACCTCAGAATATCTCCTATTATCTAGTGCCTCACAATGGCACAACTTCTTGGACCTCCCTTTTTATATTCCTGGATCCACCTCTGTGTATGTATGTATGTATGTATGTATGTATATCAGTGAGTCAGGAGGAAAAATATCTGAATACAAAGCCCAATGATTAAAAACATTGTTGTCAAGTCTGTTTGGCCTCAAGACATAACCTCGCGCCACCAGCCAATCATTACACAAAGGTAAGGTCCCCCACACGTCAGCCAATCATCACACAAAGGTAAGAAGGTTCCCCACACGTCAGCCAATCATCACACAAAGGTAAGAAGGTTCCCCACACGTCAGCCAATCATCAAACAAAGGTAAGAAGGTCCCCCACACGTCAGCCAATCATCACACAAAGGTAAGAAGGTCCCCCACACGTCAGCCAATCATCACACAAAGGTAAGAAGGTCCCCCACACGTCAGCCAATCATCACACAAAGGTAAGAAGGTCCCCCACACGTCAGCCAATCATCAAACAAAGGTAAGAAGGTCCCCCACACGCCAGCCAATCATCACACAAAGGTAAGAAGGTCCCCCACACGTCAGCCAATCATCACACAAAGGTCCCCCACACGCCACGCTCTAGACCGCTAAAACAGCAGCTGATATTATGTTACTTTTGTGCATGAACCGGATACTGTACGCTGTTATGTGTCGGTGGTGGAGAACTGTGGCTGAGTTACCGAACAGCTGTGGATCTTTTTGTATATAACTTAATTTTTTATTATGGTTCCTGCTGTTTCTCTTTATATACTGTATATAAGAACTTTCTGTCCTTATCATACCTGCCTAACTATAAGTCTAGCATGACTCAATCTTAATTAAATATGTATATACCTATTGACATTATTTTGAAACTTTTACATCTCTACGTAAGGGGAGGGGGGACTCTTGAAACTTTTCTCTCTGCTTAATGGTTTGGGGGGGGACTTGTTCAGAATTAATATGGGTAAAACTTTCATAACAGAGGCACCACACACACACGGCTGTAACAGTTCAAAATCGATGTTTATGATATAATTAAGATATTTTGGTCTATCTTTATGATCTTTTTTCTGTTCTTGATTTCTTACTTTGAACTTTGTACAGTCGCTCAAAAAAACTATCTCTACTGGGGTGATCGATGAATTTCAGAATGAACACTGAGACTCCTGTTGTCTCGGTAAGGTTGTCAAAATTCTTCCTTCGTTGTGTCATATTTATTCAACACAATTTTGTATTGATAGTTTTTGGAGTGACTGTATTGTACATATATTTTCCTGACTTACTATAGATCATAATTACACCTGTTGTATATAATTACTCTCTTGTATTATGATAGCCTATGTAAATATTGCCAGGGAGCTCAAGTAACCAATGTAGTTTTAGAGAATCCAGAGCACCGTGATATTTGTTAACACTGGATAAAGACTTAACTCCCATGGCAAATTGATACCATAACGAGGGTACCAATCTATCCTTATCAAAGTTACATAATACAGTAAATAGTCTTTATCCAATGTAAATAATACCCACGATGCTATGGGTACCAGATGTAAATAAATGTACACTCGGTAAAAAAAGGTATCTTTCACAAGGGTCCCCATGAATTTGGAAGTGAACAATCCTGTTGTCTCGCTCGGGTTGGTAGGCGTGATTAGGAGACATTTCCTATCTATTATGGTAGGCCTAATTTAGTTATTTCATTCAAAATATACAATTAGTTCGTTGCATTATGATTGGTTAATAACAGTAAGCCTCATGAGCCTTTATCAAAGACCTTCATTCATGGTGTCATTTTATTTCGCACAAAAATTATAAAGATAATTTATTTTACAGAGTGATACAAGGAACTAAGGTCACCAATGTAAATACAGTGTAAAAAATAGTGTAAATATCCTAAGACTAACTGCCGTGTCCGCCTCTCCCTCCCCCCGCCGTACACGCAGGCACCATGATCCCTCCGGCTTCTCATCTTCTTCGTCTGGCAGCGGCTACGACTATGACCAAAGCTCATACACCGCCTATAGAGCCCTGGACGAAGCTGCCAAGAAGTACCAATAAACTCACACACCTGTACCTATATTCCCCACACCTGTAACCATCTTCCCCATACCTGTACCTATCTTCCCCACACCTGTACCTATCTTCCCCACACCTGTACCTATCTTCCCCACACCTGTACCTATCTTCCTCACACCTGTACCTATCTTCCCCACACCTGTACCTATCTTCCCCACACCTGTACCTATCTTCCCCACACCTGTACCTATCTTCCCCACACCTGTACCTATATTCCCTACACCTGTACCTATCCTCCTCACACCTACAAACATAACCTAGAAATATTACTCACAATTATGACTCACAACCATGATCTAAACTATAACCCACCGATATTAATTACAACCATAACATACGGACGTGATTTACAACCATAACCTAACATGACTAATAACCATAACCTATAACTATATTATTCAATAATTACCATCTTTTCTATAACTCTAAATTACAGTCATTATCTACAACTTTAGTTACAACCATAACCTAAAATCAAAACTTCAACAACTGTAGTTTATCAAATCATGACCTACAACCATTAATCCTGGCAACCAGCATACAAACCATCATTTGTACTGTACCTCTACAACCAAGAAATAAATATTTAACTACAACCGTAACCTAAAACTTATCACATCTACAACCATGACCTACAACTATGACGTAAACCTACAACCACGACCTCTACACGATGGCTCACAGGCATAACCTACAACCATGACTCATAAAACTGAAGTACAACTTTAATATTAGAACCATGACAAACTGGGTCCTGTTCATTAAAACCCAGACGAATAACAACCCTGACTCTCACAACCCTGACACTCCTAAACCTGAATCTCATAACCCTGACACGAAACATATGACTCACAACCCTGACTGACACACAACTCAGATCCTCACAACCATGACACACAACGCAGACTCACAACCCTTACACACAACCCAGACTCCCACAACCCTGACACACAACCCAGATCCCACAACCCTGACACACACAACCCAGATCTTCACAACCCAGACTCTCATAACCCTGACTTACAACCCTGATTCATATAACCCTGACTCACAGCTCTTGACTAACACAACCCTGGCCCTCACAACCATCAAGAACGTGAGGTAATAAAGCCTTCTAATAGTTATAATACGTTGTACAGTACAGTATTATATAACATGTTAATAAATTATTGTTATTTACGGAGTTGTATCAATGAGTCTCTCCTTCTGGTTAGGGTCGAGTAGCTGTATCAATACTGAGTTAGTTACTCATGAGTGTGTCTGTCTGTCTCTCGTTCTCAAATTCAAAAACTTATGTCGAGAAATTTGTCATCCTGGTCGTGTGTGTGTATGTAAACCTCAGGAGATCAGCGCTTCCCAACTCAACGATGTAAATACTGCATAAGTGTATAATGATACGGAGAAGTGAAGGAAAACGAAAGAAAAATACCAAAAAAATAGGAATAAACAAAGAGAATAAGTGAGTCAAATATGAAATGATTAAATAAAACAAAAAAGAGTAAAATACAATTATAAGACCCAGAGAGGAAGAGGAGAAAAAATAAAATGATAAAATACACAAAATGTGTAAAATGATACTTTTGATATATTGTAAAACACAGTTATTGTTGTACACAGAAGCAATATCTGTCTGGCAGGAATTGGTACCAAGTCACTCGTCAAGTGCTGAGAACTCACTAATATTATGAGGTAAATACAGCACATACTATAAACCTTATCACACATTGTTTTCACTATGTAAATATACCGTGTTAGTTATTACCCATTGTTATTGGTCCAAGTTATTGTATTCATAAAGACGAACACACACACACACACAAGATACTGACGTGCAAACTTTCTTATACACACACTCAACATACTCATGTGCAAACTTTCTTATACACACACGACCCCAGGGTGAGTTACAATAGCTTCATAATGCTCCACATCCGTAACTGTGGCACCTCACGCCCCGCCAGCCACCGGGTCACTAGGTAAGTCGGCGCCCCACACACCCTTATACGGTCACTTGTAATCTTCACCTGGTGTGTTATGAGGTGTATCTTGACCTCTATCATCCATATATTAACAGCCTAAGTAGAGTAATTAGACAGGTGGGGGAGACCTTCTTCGTGCTGATACTCCACGACAGGTGTTGGTGACCTGTGACCTCCGGGAGAGTTTCTCATCAACGTGGCAACAACAGCAAGTGTTCACCCGCTGGGGGGGGGGGGTGTTATTCAGTACAGTGGAGTCCTTCTGGTGGTGGTGATGGTTGAGGGCCTTATGATTCTCTGAGACAAGCGTGTGTGTGTATGTGTCAGATAGGTCTTTAGACAAAATAAGCTTATAATATATAGTCAATATTTTCTTGTGCGGGAAACTATTTTTAGGTCCGTCACCTGCAGCTCTCCCTCCAGGTGACGACAAACAACAACAGCAGGAGGGGACCCACCTGACACCGTTGTTTACCGCACCTCATAATTATGTTACGTTACGGGATGGTTGTGGGTTACTGTCACTCACAGTTATAGCGGAACAGCAGGTGTGGTGCCTTCCTTCCCTCCCGTCCCGTATCTTGCAGGTTTTATTAGTTACCCTTAATATACAACTCTTGTATCTCTCGTCACGTCACACACAGAGGCCAACATTCATCCCCTTAAAAAGTTAATAAAGTGAACCCAGCCAGTTTGCCTTCACCTCAACCATAACAAATGTTAATACTGTACTCGGACTTATCACCTTAAGTATAACACATCCCTGCGTCTTCCTTGGTGTACTGGACACTCTCTGATGCTGGGGTTAACGAGAGACTGCTATGGGTAATAATAGCGTTTATTATTATATAAATTACACACGAACAATTATATCATTATTATTCCCGAAGACGCCACAGGACCACCTTTGTTTAACACCTCAGGAAGAGAAGAGCCGCAGGGGAGATGTTCTACACCAGGTGTGGCAGCAGGTGAGTGATGATACTACTGGTGGAAGTTTTAGATGAACTAGGTGAGACACGCGGGGTACTGGGTAGGGGTGCTATCTGAGGCGTGGTGCTGCTGCTGCTAGTGACGCTAGTGGTGGTGGTGCTGGCGCTAGTGGTGGTGGTGGTGGTGGTGCTGCTAGTGACGCTAGTGGTGGTGGTGGTGGTGGCGGGGCTAGTGGCGGCGGTGGTGGTAGGGTGGGGGGACGTTGTAGGCGCTGTCCACAGAGAAACAGTAAAGAAGGATCACGTTTTAATGTATATTGTCGGTGTAAAGTCATTAATACCGGAGTCATTACGATAAGAGTTATATAAATACTTATCTAAAAATGTTGGATTATATGACTATACTTATTATAATGAACTTAAAGATATATTTGTATAAGTAAGTTTATGGCAAATAATTTTAGTTCACAAAATATAGCGGCAATAATATTTTTAGTGAAATATTTGGGGGAAACTTCACAACTAAAGTATAGGTTAAGAGGAGACATCTGTCGGCCTCATAAAATAGGCCTGTTGTCTCACCACCTGAACATCTCCCTTATGTTCATGTGAGGCGGACAGCAGTAGTTATGCTCACGTTAGGTCGTTGTGAGGGTGACGACCGCCGCCGTACAGAGCGAGGCCGCCCAGCAGTACAGCCCCAGCCATGAAGTGAGCCAACACGCCGATGGTCACCCGAGACTCTAAGTCACCGTTGATATCTGAGACTAACTGCGTCTTGTCCTCAGTCTTCTTCAGGGCTGCTTGACCTTTGTTGACCTGAGCCTTATCAGTGACCTGCGCTTCACCAGTGACCTGAGCCTTACCAGTGACCTGGCTCAGCGTGGTCATCAGCAGTAGCAACAGCCAGGCTAACTTTCCTATCAGGAACAACCGGTGTATAGCTTAAGTTACTGTGAGTCGACATTAAGAGTATATGTGTGTGTGTGTGTGTGTATATGTGTGTGTGTGTATGTGTGTATGTGTTTGGAAGTATGCTTTAGTAGACAAATGTAAAACAAAAAATATTTATACATACATACATACATACATACATACATACATACATACATTTTCTTGGCCTACTCACATGACTTACAGGGAGTTACAAACACAGGCAGATAAGGAAAAACAAAACAACTCTTGAGAATTACTGAGCGGGTCAACCTCTTCCTGACACACCGTCACCGACCTGCTGCCCACCGGCCAAGGTGACGCCTTCACCACCACAACACTCATTTAATAACATACCTGGCCTTAGTAAACATAACTGACGTTAATAACACACCTGGCGTTAACAACATACTTGGCGGTAACTAAATAACTCACTAGTTAGACAACCTACCGTAACTAAACATGGTGCTGGGCGTGTAGAAGACCGAAGTTAAAAGTTAAAGATAGTCTTGTTATTGGTGGCTTGTATATTGTAAATATACTCTCGGGAAGTGTGTGTGTGGTTGTAGTGAGTGAGGGTTGTTTTGGCTCAGGCTGTAGTTATGATCGGTGTCTACTGTAGGAGGAGCAAGAGTTGAAGGTGTGGGTACTGACGGAGGGAAGAGTGATGTTTCCTGTGCTTGTCTGGGTGTTAGGGACGTCACACGGCAGCAGCGGCAGGCAGTATACTGGTGCCGCAGCTGCCGCCACCCACTTTATGTGCACACACACACACACACACAGCCAACCATCAACCTCAAAGCAAATTTTTGAATATTTATTTTTGGCGAAAATAATGAACACCTGACCGGCGACCCTGATACACCTCCTCTGTTCTGAGAAGCATGGAACAGAGCAACATGGGCTGGGTGTAGTGTTGGGGTACTGTGGACTTGAATTGAATTGAAACAGTTTATTTAGCCAGAAAAACACAGATACAGAGTGGATAATAATAACAATATTAACATGGCTGAGCCAGTTGAGAACCTGAGCTCTCTTTGAGGCACCTGATATATACTATACATTTATCTCAAGGAAGAATTATGTAACATTTAGTATCATCTGGAATAGTACAATAGCATGGTAGTAATAAGTACATCTCATAGTGTTACCACTGTTATCACTTCAATATTTATTTATTTTATTATTTATTATTTTAATTTTTTATTTATTTATTTTTTTAATATTATTTTGTTTGTTTATTTATTTATACATACATATACAAATACACACACACACACACACATATATATATATATATATATATATATATATATATATATATATATATATATATATATATATATATATATATATATATATATAAATTAGAGTGGAATTTAAAAATATAAGTATAATGGGGGAGCAGTACAACCTGGGTTGTACAGTAATAAGGTTGAACAAGAGGACAGAGCTTTCAGGATTATGTCTAGTTGGCAATTATGTTTATTGCAATGGTAATTACTTATTTATTTACATGATAATTTCCGATAAAACGGTTTGGATAGTACAATAAAAGCAGGTACTGTAAATATAGTAAGTGTTACAAGAACTATTAATACTTCGACAATAAATATTTTTTTCAGAGATGATTTAGAGGAAGGGAGCGTAGTGTTTGCTCGGATGTGTGGGGGGTAAGTTGTTCCACACCTTCACACCGTGATATTTTATGGAGGTCTGGGACTGAGAGGAGCGCATGGGGGGTGGTCTTAGTAGCTCTGGGTACCTCAAGTTGTATCTCTGATTATTCCGGAACTAGAAGTAATTATTGTCAAGCAAGTGATTGATAGATTTGTAAACAAAGAGGGCACAGCAGTAAGTGTTAATATCCTCGAATTTTAAAAATTTCAATATGGCAAATTTTTCGTTTGTGTGATCGGTTTTTTTCAAGTAGGTCATTGTTCGTACAACTCTCTTTTGTGCAGTAACCAGAGATTGTGTTTTTGAAGAGCCAGAGGCCCCCCATAGTGTGTGACAGTGTATCAGGTGTTGGTAAACAAGATCATAATAGATTTCTTTCATTGCTGTGAGAGTGAGTGACTGTCGAGTGTGATACATGATACCGCACTGTTTATTGACTTTACTGTGAATGGCTTGTATGTGATTTCTCCAGTTAAGTTTCTCATCAACTATAACTCCGAGGTGTTGGGGTACTGTGGACTGGTGTGGTGTTGGACACTGTGGGCTGGGTGTGGTGTTGGACACTGTGAGCTGGGTGTGGTGTTGGGGTACTGTGGGCAGGTGAGTGGTGTAGGTGTGGAATAGTAGGTGTGTATATAGTGTGGTATAGCAGGTGTGTATATAGTGTGGTATAGCAGGTGTGTGTATAGTGTGGTATGTGTGTAGTATAGCAAACATGCAGCAGAGCAAGTGTGTAATATAGTGGGCGTGTAGCATAGGAAGCGTATAGTACAGCAGACGGGCGGCAGCGAGGCGAGAGTGGACTATCACAGCAGAGCATGGGGTGGTGGTGGTGATGGTGGTAGAGCAGGGGAGGTAAAGTACACTACCCACAACATCTCTCCTTCACACATAATGAGGGAGAGAGTCAGACAGACATCATTACCCTACGTTTAGTGGTCAACTCTGGCACACTTACCTACACACACACACACACAATACATACATGTGGGGGAGAGAGAGCGTCATGCGGTCAGACAGAGAGAAAGAGTACAGAGAGTTGGGTAGGGGGAGGAAGAGAGACTTGTATGATGGCAGATAATTAGGCAAAAAGGTGGATATAATAGGAGGTTATAATACAAAGTTGAGAAAAAGTGAAGCAGAGATCCAACACACAGACACCATTATGTAGACTACAGTATAAACGACACCTGGAGAGCTCAACACACCTGTTAATGTCTCTTATATGATCCTAACAACAACGACCACAAACATAAAGGTAATGGCTGGTTACACGGGGCATCATGTCTTCCGTCTCATTACTGTGATAAAGCTGATCCACAGGTTGGTTATGGGATCTCATTTTTGTTGTTATAGTGTGTTATAGTGCTGTATGGCCAGGGTTAAATAACTATACTCTCACAGACGTACACACTATCACTGCAGCCGCTCGTTAGTATCAACATATAGTACATGTGCTTCCCGTTCACCTGCCCCTGAATGTCACCTGACCATAGTGAAGTTCCTATGGTCCCAGCTTCTAGTGATAGTTGTCTACTCGTCTCCTCCCATTTCTTTCCGCTTTTCCCCTCCCCCCTGCCTCCCTATACACCCCCTACCTCCCTATACACCTCCCTCCCCCTCCTTACCCTCACTGAGAGAGAGACGTACCACCTGACGCAGTTTATGACTATATAAACAGAGGACTGACGGAGGCGGTCATCAGTCGTCCAGGACCAGGCTTTGTATTACCTTCCGCCTCCTGCTACGTCGCCTTCACCCCCTACACAACACCCTCACAATGGCCTTCAAGGGTACTGTACCTCCTCCGCCATAACATTGTTGACTTACAGCTGTACAGACGCTCCGAGATTATTGTTTTTTAAAAGTGTGATCATAATACTCGGAGACTTACAGTGTGTTGGGTGATTAAGACGTCAGGTGCACCCATCAAGGAGTCTTATAAACACCTGTATTGTTCTCTCATTATCAGTACACAGGAGGTAGTGTAGCGGCCTATCAACCGAACGGCTTTTTAATTAAATGACGTGATTATTGTAAAGAGATAAACGGTGTTATTAGATCATTATATCACGATACTTGTAACAGAGAAGTGTCATTGTTCTGTTAAGAGAGAGAAACAATGTTGGTCCCCGTTAACAGTAACAGATCATACTGTTGGATCTGTTTTGTGGACTGTTTTATCCTGTATACAAAATATATTTTATACCGGTTTTGTGACTATGAAATTAATACTTTTAAACTCTCTAAACTAACCTCACTCCCTCCATCTATTACCTACACAGGTATGCTCGTGTTTCTGCTGCTGGCTGGAGTCATCACTCTCGTTGCCTCAGAGAATACCAAGTCCCAGAATAAGAAGCGGGGAGAGGAGGGTCGCTTCCTCTTCACCACCGACGAAAACCAGTCCATTACCATCGGCACCGCCAGCCTCACCACCTTGGCCTTGCTGGGTGTCGTGGCTGTTCTCGCCGCCGCCGCCGCCATAATCCTGCTGCCCCAAGACGACGCTTCTTCAGGCTACGCGTCTGCCACGAGGTGAGCCCTGACAACCTACGTCAGTTTGTTTACGTTTATCTTCTTCTTTATCGTCTTCCAGTCACGTTTCTTCTTCTTCACACCTGCTAGACTTCATTAACTATACCACCACTATCCCCACCACACTAATACCACTATCCTCCTCCTCCACAGCGCCTACGGCGCCACTGCCATCCATCGCTCCCTGGACGACGCCGCCGCCAAGTATGAGCAGACAGACACACCTGTTGATCGACACGCCCGCTGATCGACACACCCGCTGATCGACACACCCGCTGATCGACACACCCGCTGATCGACACACCCGCTGATCGACACACCTCCCCAACCTCTCTCTGTTATCACCACCACGTTCAATTATTGTTGTCTATTATTTATTTAAATTATATTTTTTATATTGAACTTAAAATAAAAATTTAACTAATTATTGTCTTATATCCGGCACATCCTGACCAGTCATATGGTGTGGTTCATAGTGTGGTTCATAGTGTGGCTCATGATGTGGTTCATGGTGTGGTTCATAGTGTGGTGCCTGTGATTTGCCCTGCATGGGGGGGGGGGGCTAGTTTATTGGACACCCTTACATCCTGCACAAGGCGAAGCAGCAAGGTGTTTACAGCGGCCAACAGGTAACGAGCAGACTGAGTTACACGCTTGGCCTCTGACTCACGCAACTAGGGACACACAAGCCCTTTGATGAAGACGGTTTAACCCCTTGATGATTACAACCTAACCATCGTCCTCAGAGCTATATCTTAAACCACCGTCCACAGTGCTATAACTTAAACCATCGTCCTCAGAGCTATAACTTAAACCATCGTCCACAGTGCTATAACTTAAACCATCGTCCACAGTGCTATAACTTAAACCATCGTCCACAAAGAGCTATTATTTGAGGGGGGTTGATGTAGGCCAGCCGCTAAAACATTTCCTCACCAACAATAACACGCCTATAAACCTCCTCTGGTGTTGCCCAATGCATCAGCACTCAATAACACTTAACTCTTTTTATTACATTACATTCAAACTATCTCATAACCTAACACAAGCTAGCCTACACTTCTCCATTAATAGTTGCCCCTCGGGTATCAAGGATGGTCGGCCCAAGGGCCACCTAGGCTTGAATTTGTTTAAGGTGTAGAAGCTGTCGCCAACACAACAACCACACCCTGAGCTAACGGGCTGCATGACCCAGTATCAAGGAATAGTCCGAGAAGACCGGACAACTCGCCAACTGCACTGGCTAACCATTACCCCGGAATACGATCCGCAAATAGATTAACATCCAGGTCCCCAATTAATGTTGGACAGACAGAGGCAAATGGCGTAAAGAAACTTGCCAATAGTTTCACCCTGCCCGGGGATCGAACCTGGGTTCACTCGCTTGCGAGGCGAGCATGCTGACCATTACACCACAGGTCGCCACACCTCCTCCATTAGTAAAGTGTCGAGATAATTTTGGAAAGATCGACGGACAAACAGCATAATATTTTCTCCAATTCGTAATTATTCTCAAAATGGACCAAAACACATCGAAATTCTTCCATTTAAGGAAGACTTGTAAAATTTAAAGGTGACTAACAGGTGGAGGAGGAAGACAACATAACAGAGGAGGAGGAAGAAGAGATGAGGAAAGAGCTGACGAGTAGAATTTTACTAGGAGGCAGGAAGGAGGAGGGTATATTACCGCCTAAGGCGTGGAAGTGGCGGTTGGGGCGCACCGAATGCCTGCCCCTTACGTCTCCCAGAGCCCCACCAAGCAGTAGGCCAAGGTCGTGGGCAAGTGGGTGGGTGGGTGGTACCGAAGATGCTCCACCCAATCCATGAATTCCTTCCACTCACTTGTTCCTGTCAAACTACTCCCACTGTTGAGGGTTACTACACAGGTTACCAGTAAGAATGATTCCTTATAACGTAATCACAAGTTTGTTATTGACTGCCACTAGACCTTGTCGATTATAACTTTTATAGTTTAATACCATCCACCACAACCATCTACAACACCCACCCACCACAACCATCTACAACACCCATCCACCACAACCATCTACAACACCCACCCACCACAACCATCTACAACACCCACCCACCACAACCATCTACAACACCCACCTACCACAACCATCTACAACATTTATCCGTTTGTTTGTCAGGTCACACCATGCAACAGTACCGAGTGTTGTAAGTACGGCACACACACACAAAACCTTATATCTTGGGTTAAAAGCTAACTTACTTAAAGGATAATATTGCTTATTTTAAAGAGAATAATGCTGTTTATTTTACAAGGACCATGACTTCTTTTACTATCGTACTAAAAGTAATATTCAAACCATGGTAATCCCTCTAATGTTTCTGAGTCTATTCCAGGTGCACTCTCTCTCTCTCTCTCTCTCTCTCTCGTGATAATATATACTTAACTTAGGAAACCACACAAGTCTAATAGTAAAGACGTAGGTAAATAATGATGATTTAACGTTTCAATGTACCATTCTTGTGACCTACACTGACAGCATCACAGCGAGAACTGACACACGACCAATAAGCCTCTACTCCTTAGCCCGGGGCGTCAGGGGCAGCCGAGGTGCTTGTGGTGGAGACGGGCAGGGAGGGGACCAATAGGCTGCTTGTCCTACCTTGACCTATAAAAATTTGGGTAGTGAGGGAGGGGGGGAGGGACCTTCCTGCCTTATATAAGTGAGCGAGGGACAAAGGCCAGGCACTAGTCGGTCAGTGCTTTAGCTCGTCCCACAAATCTCCTGACTCAAGCACAGTGTCAGCCTTTTACATCTGCGTCAGGCTTTTCCTCAACCACTCTGTCAGCTACCAAGTCAAACAATCGTTTACTATCCTCCGTCAACCACCTCGTCATGGTTCTAAACGGTATGGAAAACAGTGACACATATATGACTTATTGTAGAAACTAATAGTGCATCTTTGAATGGAAAAATATCCCAACTGTTGACGTATATCTGAAAGAACAAGTGTACAGTATACAGTGTTTAACTGGTTCAGCGACAATAAGGGCGTTGATTGTTCTTATTAGTAGAATTTTGTAGATGCATGATGATCTTACATGTATATTAGCGACTGTCCGCTCCAATACTCGACCATGAAGGAGTTAAAGAGAGACAATACAAAGTGACACAGATGTACAGTATATTTGAGTGCGAGGAGGGCAGCGTGCAGGGTCAAGGCAGCGTGTGGGGTCAAGGTAGCGTGTGGGGTCAAGGTAGCGTGTGGGGTCAAGGTAGCGTGTGGGGTCAAGGTGGGGTCAAGGTAGCGCAGGGTCAAGCAGCGTGCAGGGTCAGGCAGCGCAGGGTCGTGCAGGGTCGTGCAGGGTCGGGCAGCAGGCAGCGTCAGGTAGCGTGCAGGGTCAGGCAGCGTGCAGGGTCAGGCAGCGTGCAGGGTCAGGCAGCGTGCAGGGTCAGGCATTGTTGATATACTGACAAATGAATAAGTCATTTGTATGTTGTCAATCTAATTATATTAAGGACTAACTTTATTGAATAAAAATTTTCAGTGGATTCTTGAACAATTAATTAATATTATTACCGTATATACCAACACTATACTGTATATACTTAACAATAAACCAACAATTAGTCTGACCACTCATACTGAGTATCTTGTACCCACAGGCCTCCTGAGCGTACTACTGCTGGTGGCGCTGCAGCAGGTCACCGCAGATGACAAAGTCACTGTGGCACCAGACACAGACGACGCCCCAGACATCAGCCTCGCCACCCTCAGTAACCCGCTGGAGGGCATCACTCTTCCTGACAATGTCCTCAGTATTGGCTTCGAGTCCGTCGGCGTGTTCCTCCTGTTGGCCGGGTTGGTCGCCTTCATCGCCTACGTTGTGTTGGGTATTGACAAGACTGTGGCCACCGCTTACTCTTACTCCGCCCCCACGTGAGTCTCGGCACATGTGTGTGTGTTGAGGAGTACATGTGTGTATTGAGGAGCACATGTGTGTGTTGAGGAGCTCATGTGTGTAGTTACCTAGTATCATTACCGTGTTAATTAAGGGTTAGTCTCCATCAAAGTGGGTTGGTCGTGATTATCAGATGGCAGTTCTGTATGTAATAATAATAATAATAATAATAATAATAATTAACAGTTCACGTGGTGCAGTAACTTGTCCTCGGGTGTTGATATGAAGGACCTCACGTGGTCATGGAGACACCGGGTGGTGTCACAGTACCTCACTCTCTGCTAGGTGGTGTTGTGTTGTTTCGTAGTCAGGTGTAAAGCCGGCCCACTGTTGTTCCCAAGGCGGTGATTAACACCTCCTCATCAGAAGATAGTGGTTGGTTCCCAGGGGTGCTTATCTCACTGGTGGGTTGCGGCTCTCGCTGGTACTGTCTAGTGCCGAATTCACTAGCTTAACACTGTTCATCACTGATCCCACTTCTTTCCGAAACGAAATTGTCACTTTTGATTATGTTGATATCCCAGTGGTGAGGATGAGTAGGGGAGAGGGACTTGAAGAATGGCCGAACATAGCCGAGGGGGGCCGCTGCGCAACAGGAGCAGCGCCTGATAGGTCAAAGATGTAGAGTGTGTGTGTGTGCTACACTAAATAGGGATGGCTGCCAAATAAGCGTCGTTTACTATCATAACAAATAATGCTACAGCAGTCAGGTCAAGTCAGATTACAATACGTTTCGTTACGTTAGGTTATTGGAAGAAACTATTACTTTATATGTATTTGTATGATATACATGATCGTTTATTGTCAGTCAGAAGTTAAAGAAAACAATAAATACACAGAAGTTATCGGTAATAGGCAATTATTCCTATTTAGTGTTACAGTCATAATAATTATTAAAAGATGTTAAGTAACAACAGGTAACTGGGAATATGTCGACCTATATACAGTTAGATACAATACAAGAGCTTATATTAAACACTGCCCTGGTCCCATACAGAGCCTCCAACACCCAGTACACCTCCTCGGGTGGCAGGTACACCGACCCAGCGTCCGGATACACCCAGGAGGAGACCTACAACTTCCACAGGAACATTGAGGAGGCGGCCAGCAAGTACCAGTGAGACGGAGGAGCCACCGACCCGTACTGTAGGACGAGGCTAACCTTAGCATGGTGGTGAGAACGAGTAAGGAGTCCTGCCTTCAGCCACTACACAGATGACAATATGACACATCATCTCTTGTTTTGTTTTATATTAACTTATTGTGTAACGTGTAAATAAATGAATAGAAAGTTATTTATTATTTCACATCCTTTTGTCTGGTCTAATTATCCCCTCGGTTATTTGTGCCTGTGGTAATGTAGGTGATTATAAAGTAGTTTATATTAGTAATACTTTCAATGTTTTATTTGTCTTTACTTAAGAGCAGAGATACAGGCTGTCTACTGGCCGCACAAAACAAAATTTCCTGACTTCTCCAGGTGTAAATTCTAATAATTCCAGGTACATTAATTCGGTATTTATTACGACACAATAACAAAATTGGAGGTTTTAAATAATATTTATATACTACTGGCAAACTTAAAGATGATATATATGATATTAATCAATAAACTGAAGACCCTTTCGCGACCCACCTAAGTCAATCCGACAATAAAATTATACAGCTACGAATTGAAGTATTAATTAAAGTATGTACCCGTGAAGTACTAAATAAAAAGCTGTCAGACTCCCAATATTGTCTTTAATTTCTTTTCTTTTTTCAATTTATTTACATAAATTCCTCACATTTTGGTAAATACATAACAAATTATCACATAATACACTAGGGACATAAAACAGTACACATCTCTACAAAATTTTCAAAAAATACCTTGACCCCCCCCCCCCCATATTTTTCTCCAAGGATTTGCCTGAGTCACGTTTCAAAAAAGCCGGAAATCCGGCAAAAACCGAAATATCAATCACGCTCCTCATCAGCCTATATGACTCCTGATAAATATGTGGAATAATCCACTTAAATAAAGTCACTTAATTATATGAACAATTCATCTCTAACTATACTCACTGCAGAATTGGTTGGCATAACCTGTAATATTTGGTTATTTGATCAGTAACATGAAATATAACAGAACAATTCAGATATTGGAGTGGACTATTTACTGGAATTTGTTCCAAAAATTTTAATTATTTACCTATAATACAAAACAGCATTAATTTATAGTAAAGCTGCTGTTAAAAATAACAATATTTTGAAGTTGAACTGAATTAACATAAAATTCCAGGTTTATTTGTAAAATTCTCTGGCTCTTACAGACCAGTAAGCACCCTGAGATAAGAGTTGTACTGGCTCTTACAGACCAGTAGGCACCCTGAGATAAGAGTTGTACTGGCTCTTACAGACCAGTAGGCACCCTGAGATAAGAGTTGTACTGGCTCTTCCAGACCAGTAGGCACCCTGAGATAAGAGTTGTACTGGCTCTTCCAGACCAGTAGGCACCCTGAGATAAGAGTTGTACTGGCTCTTCCAGACCAGTGGGCACCCTGAGATAGAGTTGTACTGGGCAGTACCTGAGATAAGAGTTGTGGCTCTTACAGACCAGTAGGCACCCTGAGATAAGAGTTGTACTGGCTCTTACAGACCAGTAGGCACCCTGAGATAAGAGTTGTACTGGCTCTTACAGACCAGTAGGCACCCTGAGATAAGAGTTGTACTGGCCTGTCTTAGAGGAACAGACCCGAGTCACTATCACCACTATTGTCTTTCCTCTCATCACCAGACTGTCAACACCTACAGTCTACTACAGGTTATTAGTCACGCCCACACCTCCTGTCTCAGACCCACATAACTGTCTGGTCCCGTGGCTAACCTAACATAACCTACGCTAACCTAACATAACTTAACCTAAGCTAAGCTAACCTAAGCTAAGCTAAGCTAACCTAAGCCTGAGCTAACCAAATTTAACCTAACCTAGCTAATTAACTTTATTATGAAGTATAGTTGTATAAGCAGTGTGGTTGTTGGTACAGCAAGAGATGAAATAAACTTGTAAGAAATTAAAGTAATAATATTAGTGATAAATAAACACCAATAATAATATTTGTTTGTTTCAGGTTTACAAGATTTATCTCTCTCTCTCATCTCTCTCTCTCTCTCTCTCTCTCTCTCCATCCTTCCCTCCTCTCTCTCTCTCTCTCTCCCTGCTTCTCTCTCTCTCTCCATCCTTCCCTCCCTGCTTCTCTCTCCCTCTCTCCATCCTTCCCTCCCTGCTTCTCTCCCTCTCTCCATCCTTCCCTCCCTGCTTCTCTCTCTTATTAGTCACTTCCTGGCCCAGTCTTCCTACACTTGTTGATGATGATAACAATTATATAACTTCATCTTATTTGTTCCCTCAACCATGAAACCTCGTGTGTGTGTGTGTGTGTGTGTGTGTGTGTGTGTGTGTGTGTGGTTACATTCCCTTACACACAGGAACACCTACAGTTTTAGCTCAGTACAGTAATGGTGTTAAAATAATGAGGACAATTAGTTCACGTCTGAGTGATGGTCAAGTTTTAGTCAAGAAAAAGTTTCTAAAGAATGTTGTACTGCCTGAAGTGGTGATGTCCTGGTACTAGTGTTGTCCTGGTACTAGTGTGATGTCCTGGTACTAGTGTGATGTCCTGGTACTAATGTGATGCCCTGGTACTAGTGTGATGTCCTGGTACTAGTGTGATGTCCTGGTACTAGTGTGATGTCCTGGTACTAATGTGATGCCCTGGTACTAGTGTGATGTCCTGGTGCTAGTGAGATGTCCTGTTACTAGTGTGATGTCCTGGTACTAGAGTGTTGTCCTGGTACTAATGTGATGCCCTGGTACTAGTGTGATGTCCTGGTACCAGCATGACGGCAGCACATGTTCACTGGGAGGTGTGACCCCCTCACCTGGCTGGACAGGTCACAGACACTATTACCATAACGGTGTAGCACAAAGTTTCCGTTCCACATTACCGAAAATTAGTCTTACTTAAAACAAGTTTCCTATATAATTATACAACCATATCTAATTCATTTTATCGATGTATTTTGGCATATCTGATCAATAATTAATCTCAGGAATTAAATAACGATACTTTATTAATGACTTGGGTTTTGTGAATTCAGTAGTTATGATGTAATAGAGCAATAGTAACGAGTATATTAGCCAGGTGTAATTAAGGAGGGCGTCGGCACAGTGTTTATAAGAGTGGGTGTTGAGAGGCGAGGCAGCAGTTTGGTGGCACCAGTCGAGGAGGATCTCAAGAGGCCGCATCACCACGCTACAGTACCGGCTTACCGTAACACCAAGCAACGTTACCACAAGATATCTGACTCTGTGTTAAGCAGAACCACACGGCTGCACACACTCCAGGACGCCAAACAACGTGACTAAAATATACTTGTATATGGTAGCACGAGAACCGGACAGCACGGGACAACTTTACCTGCAGGAACATCAAACAACTTAAAGACTCTTCATAACACAGAGCTATGGAGGGAAGAGGTTAGAGAAGGTGGTGGTGATGGCTGTTCCTTCTCTCACGTACAACTTAACTCCTCCACAACTGTTCCTCCTCTCATGTGAAACTTAACTCCTACACAACTGTTCCTTCCCTCATGCGAAACTTAACTCCTACACAACAATTGTTCCTTCCCTTATATCAGTCACGTCACCGCACAGTCTCACTAAATATACATTTTATATAAACGGATATGTTTTAGGTTCATGATGTCAAGCAGCATCTTTATATATAAATCAATCATATATATGACAGAAACAGATGCCTGATATCGCTAGTGTTCAGGGATTTTTGTTCCATAACTGTACACTCTTGTTATTTCACACGTCTTGAACACACAGATACAAGTCCACACACTGACATCATAACAACAACACTCCACAAATAATGTCCTAACCTAACCTAGCGTAATATAACACCACCTGTAGAGACATTAATTAACTCTCACTGTACTTGTGGTGTTCTCAGGTGTAGTAGCGGTGGCGGCGGCGGTGGTGGTGTTGTGTGTGGTAACGACTCAGGCCTCCCAGGACACGCTACTGCAGGAGGTGCTGAAGGACTCCCAAGAGCTCCACCAACCCATCAAGGACCTCATCGAACAGCTGACAGAGGAAGGCAAGGATTGGTTCAGAAAGACAGGCCAAGAACAACAGGAAACGGAAAGGACATCGAATAAACAGGATGAGGAGGGAACAAGGAACAAACAGGAGGGCGGAACAAGGAACAAGTTGGACCAGGAGAGTACAAGGAAACAAGAGGGTGTGAACAGTAAACAACAGAGGAACAATGAATCCATAGAAAACAGAGAGAAGCAAAACAAAGAAAACCAGGTGACGGAACAGCAACAAAAGCAACAAAAGCAACAACAACAAGGTAACAACAACAAAAGAACAGGCCGGGAGGTGCAGGACGCCGCAGGAGGCACAGAGGAGGCAGGTCGACTGTTTCTGACGGGTCTAGACGGGACAGAACAGGTGACTATCAACCTGCAGGGTCTGTTGGCCTCCTTAGTGTACACTGTGTTGGGTGTTCTGCTCTTCAAGGTGTTGGCCGCCATCATCACAGGCCAGAACCTATCTTACTGGTGGAACAACTGGGCCAGCCGCCTCCTGCCCACACAGTAAGTCATCCACGGGTGCTTGTATCAGTACTAAACTTAATCTCAGTGTGGAGAGTCAACCTAACCATATATCACCAAACTTATCTACCTAACTTGACCTGACCCCCTCCCCTTAAACAGTGCTTCACCAGGCAAGTGCTTCATATATTCTTTACAAGTGCATTTTATGTTATAAGTGCTTCTCCTATCCTGTATACCTGCTTCAGCGAGCCTGCAACACGACCCCACAATGACCAACCCTTAAGTGGCGTTTTAATAAGCACTTCAATGAGTTGCAATAAATGTTTCACAAGGATTCCATAATTTGTCCATAAAGGTCATATAAATGTTACGAACACACACATGTTCAAACTATCACTGACACACACACACACATGTTCAAACTGTCACTGTCACATACTTGCAAATGATAACAGATAACCTGGATGCTGGAATAAATACACAGTAATAATTTGAGGGTGAGAAGCACTGTTATTATTATTATTATTATTATTATTACAGAGACTACTCGTCCGGCTACTACACAGACCAAAGTACCTACACTGCCTACAGAGCTTTGGATGACGTGGCCAAGAAATACCGGGAGGAATGATCTTCTCCACGCTGGCTGGCTCCTGTCTGACTCATAGATGGCTGAATACTGACTCATACATGGCTGAATACTGACTCACACATGGCTGAATACTGACTCACACATGGCTGAATACTGACTCATACATGGCTGAATACTGACTCATGCATGGCTGAATACTGACTCATGCATGGCTGAATACTGACTCATGCATGGCTGAATACTGACTCATACATGGCTGAATACTGACTCATACATGGCTACCTGCATGTAAATCCTACCTGGCAGAAATGAGAGGTGTTCATTGTCTCCTCTGGGTGTATGAGTTAAACATGGTGGAAAATAATTACCCGTGTTATTAATGACTATGATTGTGCTAAATTGCTGACACTATAGACATTGCTGACAATATCGACATGGCTGACGCTGCACACATTGCTGACGCTGCTAACATTGCTTACACTATAGACATTGCTGAACTATCGACATTGCTGACGCTGCTAACATTGCTGACACTATAGACATTGCTGACAGTGTTGACGCTAGACATTTCTGACACTAACCACATTGCTGACATTAACGACATTGCTGACACTACTGATGTTGCTGACACTTCTAATATTACTGATAAGGCTGACACTACTGACATTATTAACACTACTCAACAGTGTTATACAGTCGCCCTCCTGAACCACGAACCCCTAGAGAGAGACTCGTGAACCCGGAGCAGTAGACTGAAGCATTATGTGTGTTGATGTATTAACTTGATGTGGCGGGTTAACTGAACCTTAACCAAACTTGACTACTGGTTTAATATTTTTGTTGAGTGTATAGAAGCAATGTTTTCCATACACTGTTGTAAATAAAATGATAAATATATTTAGTTTTACACATTAACCAAACCTTAATACCTGTATGTTTATTTGTCTAAATATTTTACAAAACGTGAAATGATTTTATCCAGGTAAGTCTTGTGGTGTATTTTCATATAAATCCGTAATGCAGATTATTGTGTGAGCCTCTCCCAGTCACACCACAATCTGGTCCAGCACTGGCTGCATTAATGTACCCAACCTACAGTACTTAAGCTTGAATTTGGCTGTCTTATGATGGTACAAGACTTCTTAACTTATTAATTTATGGCTACTGGAACTTTCTGACTATTAAAACATTCACTTTCAAATCCCTCAAACTATCAGAACTTTCAGATTGCCGAAAGTTTCTGGTGGAACCTTTAATCTACTAAATTATTCAAGTTGCTGCAGCTATCGGACTCCCGGAACCGTAGATCTCCAAAATATCCAGACTTTTAACTTTAAGACTAGATCTTTTCGGACTTTTGGAACTTTCACTGTCGAATCTTTCAAACCAATAAGAAAATTCTGACCAGCGGAACTGTTAGGCTGTCGATAATCTCAGACTGGCGGAAGTGTGAGCCAACAGGTGAAGGTGTTAAACCCAATATGTAATAATTATTTTCCCTAACCCTGTTATTACCCGCCACACCTCTGAGTCAAACGATCATCTTAACCGAGTATCATTAAGAGTTACTGCAGACCCCGGCACGCCAGGAGGCTCAGCTCTCACCAACAACAACGATATTATAGTATTGCATCCCAAGACACTGAGTTATAACATTGTGTCGTGTGATAAAGGCGTCTCACTCACCACCTGTGTCACCTGTTTTTATGTAATGTAGTTATGGCTCTTGTGAGAGTTGATTATTTATGTGTGGTGATTGACGCTTAAAAACACACGCGCAAGTAAATATACTGTATACAGTGCATACATATATACAGACGCAATTACAAACTTGTACACATCTACACGGGCAAGAACAAGCACAGAAAGGTAAATAAACATACAACTAAAATACGGCCAAACTCGCCACCTAGCGACCATGTTGTATACTGTTGTGATACTGTTCCGTTATCCTCTTACTCCCCCCCCCCCACACACATCCTCTAAGTCTAAGATGTAGGTCATGGGTGGGGTGGGGTGGGGTGGAATGGGGAACAAACGTCATGCGTCCCTTTTCCCTGAGGCTCCCTTCCCCAGGGGGCCGCCTACCACACCACCACATTCTTACGACGAACGTGCCTCGGCAATCCCTCACCTTCTGTTACACTACCAACACCCCTCACACCCCGTCACCGCTCACACTCAAAATTTCTCCCACGTCTCCATTTCTATAATAAGACTGGTCTCCTATGGTTTCCTGTGGTCTCCTGGTCCTGTGAAGCTGGGGGAACATAGGAGACTGTAGGCCAAGGATGTAGTGTTGTTGTTGACGGAGGAGAGACAGTACAGTCATTTCACCATATTAGGCCGTCACCTCCCGACACAGTTCTAACACGGCTGTATATATATTTTTGCTCCTCTTTTTCTGGACCGAGACACTATAGTACACTCATCTGTCTCGACTTATATAGTGTTAGTGTACACCAGAAGGCTCATGTATTCAGGTTAATTAAGATTTTCTCTCTTCATTTATCACACTTCATCGTAATAACTGTCTACCTCTTGATTTTAATTATGATGTTTCTTATAATTCATCTTTAAGGTCAGAACACAATCATGACGCTGAGGCCATCATGACGCTGAGGCCATCATGACACTGAGACCATGACGCTGAGGCCATGACGCTGAGGCCATCATGACGCTGAGGCCATCATGACGCTGAGGTCATCATGACGCTGAGGCCGCTGAGGCCATCATGACGCTGAGGCCACCATGACGCTGAGACCATGACGCTGAGGCCATCATGACGCTGAGGCCATGACGCTGAGGCCATCATGACGCTCACCACATTATGTCATCATATATAGATCCATCTCCAGTAATTTTAACTCTCCCTCATCATCTATAACTCTCCAGTGCTCCCTAGACCTTCCAGCTGCAAGCGACACACTTATACCGCCGCTCTTCTTTCTTGTACTGCCCCTCTCTCTTCCCCCCAGGTGGCGGTGCTGTGAATGGTCTCTTTCCCCGTTTACCCCGCAGTCACCATGCTTGTCTACCTGCTTATTCCTTTCTTGTTAATTGTCTGGTTAGGGAAAGTACAGTGGTTCGTGGTTTGGCTAGCGGTGCGGGGAAGACCTACCAGGATATGCAGAAAGTGGAGGAGGAGGGAGAAGTGGATCTAAGTGGAAGCTTACAGAAAATTACATTGGTGGGCAAAAGAGAGAGAGAGAGAGAGAGAGAGAGAAAGAGAGAGAGAGAGAGAGAGAGAGAGAGAGAGAGAGAGAGAGAGAGAACAGCTGTGGAGAACTAGACTGGTTGTGTTGTCAGTGGTGGCAGGAATGATGCTGAGTAAAGTAAAGGGTGGTAACACCTGTTGTCAGTGGTGGCAGTAATGTTACAGGTGATAACAGAAAGGTTAAAAATCAAATTATTAATTAAGAAAAGAATAAGTAATAAAAAAAAGCATCTAAGACAAGGAGGAATAATAAGGAAATGTTGATAACGAGGCTATTCAGAACTTGTTGGTAACATGGAAAGGTGTCAGAAGTGTTGGCAGCGGTGGGTGTGTACGGCTTCCCCCACATTAGTCACATGTACACATGGAATACTAACAAGGCAAAACAATACAGATTTCTCCTGTTCATAACTTCTATTGTACCGTTCTTACCAGATGAGATCAACCACACGTGTATAACATTTAACCCTTTGAGGACTTTGATTTAACCCTTTGAGGACGATACTTTAACCCTTTGAGGACGATGACTTAACCCTCTGAAGACTATACTTTAACCCTTTGAGGACGATGACTTAACCCTTTGAGGACGATGACTTAACCCTTTGAGGACGATGAGTTAACCCTCTGAAGACGATACTTTAACCCTTTGAGGACGATGACTTAACCCTTTGAGGACGATGACTTAATCCTTTGAGGACGATGACTTAACCCTTTGAGGACGATGACTTAACCCTTTGAGGACGATGAGTTAACCCTCTGAAGACGATACTTTAACCCTTTGAGGACGATGATTTAACCCTTTGAGGACGATGACTTAACCCTTTGAGGACGATGACTTAACCCTTTGAGGACGATGACTTAACCCTTTGAAGACGATGAGTTAACCCTCCGGGATTCAAAGGGATAAGCCAAGTTGTACAGAGAGGAAAACAAGTGAAGTACTAAGGCTGACTAAACTATCATTAAAACAATGAAAAATAATCCCTCGAAATTTATACAATAAGGAGAATAAGATACTGTACTACTGTATTTAATTAAGGATGAAGTGTTGGTATAGACGCCTGGAGGAAGGAATGCTCCAGGTTCCGGGTCTCTACGTAGACATGGAATCCTCGACGATTTATATTAGAGTGACAGTTAAAATACGTTTGGAGTGGAGGGACAAGGTAACCAACCCTAAGTAGTCGTGAAGATGGCAGCATGATCGTCGGTTGTGTAAACGACCCTCGACCTGACGGTATCCAGCATCTAATGCTCAACAATGCTCACCTCAAATAGTTCGCCCTCACCACTATACTTTACACTTGGTAGAAGGAAGTGGGCAAGTGGATACAGCACTTGCCTTCAGTCCTAAAAAACGCTTACTTGATCTTAGGGCACTCTCAGTTCACCCAGCTGTAAATGGGTACCTAACTTACATTTGTGTAAGTGAAAGAGGTCGAATGCAGTACCGGCCATGCTGCCTCTTTGTGATCCTAACAGGCAGTGAGTGATGCCTATGGGACCCACTGTTACGCTTATCATAAACTTCCCTCTTGTTGATTATTACCCAAAGTGATCCAGCCTCTCCCTCCACTCATCGACCCAGACACCTTTACTAACGCAGCATCCTCTCTTGCACCTAAAATGGTTCCCGTTTCAAGACACACACACACGCAGAGAGTGAAAAAAAAAGAGAAAGATTAATACCGGATGTGTTCGCCCCCTCCCCCTCCCCCAAACAGATAAAACAAGTGGGTGAGTAGAACGCTTGAAGGCAACTCATACATTAATGCCTCCACCTCCCTCCCTCATCATACCACCCGTCCCTCCCCCAGCTACCCTCTCTCTCCTCTGGCTCCTATACCCACATATTTTCACCCTCTTTCACTGACTGTTTTCTTCCCTCCCCTTGATAGGTCTGCTACCTCCGTCTCTCCCTCTGCTCACATACACAACTCAGACTAAACCCCGGTTACTTTTCACCAGTAGTGAGGAAGTATACATACACCATACATGTAGGTAGTGTAGTAAGGAAGTATACATACACCATACATGTAGGTAGTGTAGTAAGGAAGTATACATACACCATACATGTAGGTAGTGTAGTGAGGTAGAGAGCATGACACAATAACACTTGGTCTCTTCTCTCACCATCCAGTTATCATACAGGAACTGCTACTTTTTGTCTCGTACTTGACTGACGCCTGTGACCTACACTTCAGAGGCGTTCCCATCTTCCTGCCTCTACAAGCATCTACATCCGCACTTAACAAGCTCTCGTTCATTTTGCTTACTTAAACGATGCTTATTTCCTCTTCTAAAAGTTTTCATCTACTCCACAGCCCCCCCCCCCTCCTTCACGGTCATACACGCCCCACTTCTTAACGATACAAGGGCTCCTCTGATATAATTATTACTAGTTGTCTTTTGTCTGCACCAAACCGTGGGGTGCAAATACCTGAATGCTAAAACCGATCCCGGAGATGGTAACAGTATTGTATGATGGAGCGAACAAAACTCACATTAGTTACCGACTCTGAGTGACGGGTAGCACCTGGCACTATAATGAGTTCATGCTTCACTGAACAGCTGTAGTGATCCAAGTCCTGATAAAGTCTATCATGGCAAGACTTAAACTGAGTTTGATGGAGAAATCGTCCAGCTGTACAACACCACAGCTGCATCATTAGTAACATCAGCCCCTCTCCAACCACAGTTGAAGTATCAGACTCTAGTTAACCTGTGTGTTATCCACATGTTTCCTCCTATCTCTCTATTGAAAGTTTATGTCATTGTGACCCTCCCACCAATATATCCTTATGTAATTTACATTATTTTTGTTCATTGTGTATTTTGAGCAATTGGCTGAAAATTTATCTCAATAATTCGTTATTATTATTATTATTACTTATTAAACCGGGAAGCAAGTGTACACACCGGACTTTTTTTTTTACATTGTAAGTGGATGGGGAGGGGGGGCTGCCCTTTCAGTCGAGGGAAGAATTTTATTACCTCAAATTATCTACCCACCAGATAACGCATTTGATACTTATACAGAATTAAAAAAAACGCGCCACATGATGGTACATGTATAGTACAGTACAAGTACACACAGTACTTGTTCATATTCTCAGTTTACACGCACAGTATACCATGTGAATCTTTAATCTCCACATACAATACACTCATAGTGCTTCATATTTGTTTGTTTTTTATCAAACTCTTAAGTGGGGCAAATTTTATATCCCTCCCCCTACAGGAATTGCCTAGCTTATACTACAGGTAGTCAAGGGGCGACTTAATTGAAGTTTATAAACAACTCAGAGGGCATTACTCAGTCGAGGGTTCATACCTGGAGCTGGGGGACGTGCCCCACTAGCCTAGCGGGGCGGGTGGTCACAGCTTATGGTTGAAGAAGCCACAAGTTCGGAAAATTGTCAAGGCAAACTTTTTCTGAGTTTGTAAACTCTTGGCACACTCTGCCAGAGAGTGTGACAGCACCGAGAGTGAGCTCCTTCAAGACCAGACTTGACCAACACTGGCGCAGGTGCAGATACATTCTTTCCCCTCGATACCATGAGCCTTAACTTTTCTCAGAAGCCTCTGATGCGGTACTCTGTCAAACGCTTTGCTAAAGTCTAAGTAAATAACATCGTAATTTTCGTCATTATCTACTACCTCGAAGACTTAACTAAAAAAAACGTCAGCTGATTTTCAGACAAGATTTTCCCTTTGTAAACCCTTGTTGAGAATCGTAGATTAATTTGTTTTTCTCTAAATGCGATCGGATGTTATTTGCTATAATTGATTCAAGAAATTTCCCCACTACTGACGTCAAACTAATCGGCCGGTAATTTGACGCTGATGTTCTGTCACCCTTTTTGAATATGGGTACTACATTTGCCTGTTTCCACAAGTCTGGCACAACTCCCGTGTCTAATGATTTTGTAAATAAATTTACGAGGGGTCCGCTAATCTGTTCCTTACACTCTTTCAAAACTCGAGGGAAAATTTCATCCGGCCCTGGGGATTTTGTCTTCTTTAATTTATTTATCTTCTTAAGAACATCCTCTTTTCTGATAGTGATATTCTTTAATTTCTCTTCTTCATTTCCCTAAATATCAGTGAATATCTTGCGAAGGTCACAAATATTTTTTCCCAACACAGTAAATACGGTGATAATGGAAAGTAAACTATTTATTTGACCATTATACTTCACTTGACTATGTAATAATTTATAGCACAAAAGTATATTATTCTACTTGTCGAAAATATCACCTTTACACTGGTGATTGGAGGTTGGCAAGTGAGTTACCTACCACCACCACCACTTCCCCACCACCACCACCACACCCCCACCACCACTTCACCACCACCCCCACCACCACCACTATAAACACTTCCCACCACCCACCACTATAAACACCACCACCACCACAGACACTTCCCCACCACCACCATTCCTCCACAGTGACCAACTGATGTACTCAAGATGGATCTGATTGTTCCTGGCTACAATATTTGACTGTCAGGTGAACAAGGTAACACCGCCTCTTACACTGGGATTTAAAACGCTCATAGAAATCGTGTTTGGTTTAAACAAGATAAAATTATGAAATCACGAAGATATGGCAGCAGCCCATCTTATATCACCTGAAGATTAACTACCCTAACACACACCCCCCCCCACCAAAAGTGGCACTTCTGTGTATAACAAGTAAAATCTGATTGGGTGCCTAATCTTCACGTGATGGCTAATGTCGAGCTGAGTTTGGCTGCGCTGAGTGGTTAGTTGCTTATATTGTTACATACGTTTTAGCCTAAAAGTGCTGTTTACATTTTGTTCCCGACAATCATAGACCACTTAGAACACTTATGAATACACCAATGAAGACTGAAGGCATAATGTACACAGTTGAGACATCTCTATTACGCCGACTGGGAACAACCACTTATAAGGTTTGATCATGGACACGATTAGGTGTTAATCTAATGTTCATAATCCTCTAAAGCCGTGTTAAAGGACTCCGTATAAATGCTAAACCGGATAATGGTCTAGGGGAGAAGGTCGGGTTAATCAGCGTGGGTGGTCGCCTTGTTCTGGTACCTAACCTTAAACTCCTACAACCAAATCACGTTGAAATGGATTTCTACCCCAGTGAAGCTGTCAAGATCATTCAGTATAATTAAGTCCCAGTCATCAACATTTCTATACAATTAATGGGCTATCGAATTGACGTAGATTGGAGAGAGAAATAAGTTGTAAGGGAAATATACACAGCGACATACCTTATATTTTTCAACACACACATGATGGCGTCAGTGTTTTATAATCCTTGACAACTGGATGTATTAATTTAGGAGCATCTTGTAAACGTTAACTTCCGTCACACATCCACTAATCGCCTCGACCGCCTCTCTACTGGACGGCTCCCTCCCTCAACGTCTGGCTGTCCCTGGTCTAAAGTTCATCCACATCTCCACCACACACTGAACCATCTCCAGTACGAACATACGCTCTTGTGGTGTTGAAACACATGACATAGAGCGTCACTTGCGAACCTTAGTAATAACACTTAATCGGGTGGCTGGCGTGGCCATATTTGTTTTGCTTAATTTGACACCATAAGAAAGTACTGATACCTTCCAAAGTGACAACTGAGAGCTCGACTTCCAGACACTGAACCACCCGATCGAAACTTCTATCTAACCGACGCTCTTGTAATGATAAGGACCGGATATTACATGTAAATGCTCACTAACAGAAAAACTGAGTTGCTTCTGCAGGAAATAATGGGAAACGTTTTTTATTCAGCTGATCAACAAAAATCACAGATGGTTCAGAGAAATGTGGCTCCAAGCTCGACTCCTGATTCAGCGCTTCCTTTGTAGTGACCAGCCACTCAGAACTCATGATACAAACGACAGGTTGACATATTCCCATAGGTAGAGGTTCTGCATGATGAATACATTCTGAACAAATTACACGTAATGTCATGTAGATAATCAGAATTTATTGCATATGCCAAACAAAGATTTTTATTTGGTACAATACGATATATTTATTTTTATGAGAAAATCTACAAAATGGCGTAAACGAACCGAAATTACCACTAATTTGTACCAACTGACACTGCTGGTAGTCAAGGCGGGCGGGGGAGAGGGCTCAGGGGTGGTAATGTGTGGTGTGTGTGATGATGATGATGATGATGATGATGATGATGATGATGATGAATGATGATGAGGATGAATGATGACGATAATGAGGATGAATGATGACGATAATGATGGCGTAAATGTGATGATGAATGATGATAAATAATGAATGATGATGATAATGATGGTGATGATGAATAATGATGAAGATTGATGCTGCTGAATGATCCCCAGTTATTATAAGACAATTCATCATCACTACAGATACACTTGGTTTGATTTACAGGGGTGAGGTTAGGTTAGGTTTCATTTCACCCCACATTATGGCTTCGTCCCCGTGCAATAATAACCTACCTCAGAGTTCCTCATTTACTATTTATGAATGTTCAGTCATACTAATTCCCTCAGTGGCAAACCTCTGGATGAAAGGCTAAATATAAAATGATAATACACGCGTAGTTGCTAGTGGCGTGGTTGCTAGTGGCGTAGTTACTAGGGGCGTATCCAAAGGCAGGCCGTCCTGTGACATTCCTATGGATACCCAGTCATGTCGGTATCTTGGGGAATGAGGCAGCAGATGGCCTTGCCAAGACTGGCTGCAACAAGGCCACACCTGGCTACGTTGTTCCTCGAACACTTTTTACAGCTTAGGACCCAAATTCGCCGCAAATAGAGAGAAGCTCGGGAAGCAGCCATCCCCCTGGACTCCCCGCCCACCTGGTACGATGTCCTCCGTAAACTTCCTGACCTCTCGTATGTCTATGGGGAAGGGTTGCGGAAAAAGGACATGATTGCTGCCCGTATCATCATTGGGTATGACTTTGCTTGGGAGAGTGGTATACCCGCATCCCCTGAGCAACGCTCTTGTGCATTATGCAGAAGACCCGACAGCAGCACCCTTTTCTACTACCTCCTAAGATGTCCCCACACACAACGCTTCCGTGACGCCTGCTGGACCACCACTCCACGACCCCCTGACGGAGACACGATGATCCTCCCCATACTGGCCAGATATTATGTAAATAACATTGATTATGTGTTACAGGAATATCCTTTCTTCCTTAGGCTTTAGTAAGCCCCTTTATAATATTTATGCTGTATATACTTGTCACACTTGCCAGATGCTTCTGGTGTTATTGTACAGGGGTACCTAGTGACGGCACCAGGATCCCGTTTCCTCTATCAAGGAATAAACAATTGAAATTGAATTGAATTTATCCAAGTGACCCGCTAGGTATTTACACTATCAAGGGCAAATAATTATATTGGAAAAGTTGGTTAGTGATCCCATTACATAATTTACTTCAGCAATAGCAGCATATGGACCCGGTGACGATACCTACCACTCTTACCCTCACAAAATCTTCAACTGAACAAGGTGTTTAACATGACATAACCAGGCCGATAACCGTCATGTATGTATGTATGTATGTATGTATGTATGCATGTATGTATATATGTATGTATGTACAGTATGTATGTATGTATGATTTTTACTCAGTAAATTCATACAAAATCAAGGTCCCAGTACAGGTGGATAAGTACCCCGCACTGCAACAACAATGTACCGATACTAATTCTAGGATTTTATTCATATATCCACATATTAGCTTAGGTTAATAGCCATCTTAATAGCAGTATTATATGTCTATCCACATGATAACTTTGGTTAAAAGCCATCTTAATGGCAGTATTTTCTGTCCGAGCCACGGCATCCACAACTCCTGTACACACGGCGGAGAGCTACACTACCGCCTCCTCCCCACAGTACAACAACACAACTTGTTATCACCTTACCTTCATTCAACTGCTAATAACCACAACGTAGAGTCCTGGAAGTCCTCACGACGCCACAAACACGAGGTAATCCACAAACAGCAAACGTAAGACATGGAAATAGCGATCAAATACTGTATGACCACACACACACACACATGTTGCCGCCACCACTGTTGTACCTCTAATGATCACTGGCGAGTGGCGAACCCGAGGTGCTTCGATTCCTTAATTCATTGGTTCGCTTTACTGATTCATATGAAAATAATCGACTGGACGGCAGAAAGAACACCATACACGATTGGTCCGTCATCTATAATCTCATTAATTTTCTTAAATCACTTCTATCCACCATTAGCTAAAATAAAACTGATAATTATTAACGAAAGATAGTCATGAGTTTCGAAGCTTCGTCAACGATCCGCTCTTCCATCACTAAACTAGTCCACAACCAAACAAGCAGTTGGCTTCCTCGGTTAGCATAAGCGTAATACTTCCATTACTATTTTTATTATTATTATTATTATCATTATTATTACTATTATTATTATTATTATTATTATTATTATTATTATTATTATTATTATTATTTGGGGTTTTAGGCCGTGAGACGTGAGTTAATGTTCGACTGATGACTCGCTCTTTGCTCATGAAGAATATCAAAATCATCAAATATTAAATTATTTTTCTTTCTGGGGTGTATAGAAGGGAGGAAGGGTGTGTGGATTGGAGGTAGGGTATGTGGATGGGAGGAAGGGTGTGTGTTTGGAGGTAGGGTGTGTGGATGGGAGGAAGGGTGTGTGTTTGGAGGTAGGGTGTGTGGATGGGAGGAAGGGTGTGTATCTGACATTACACCTAAGCACTTGTATCTGTACACCTCACCCATGTTTTGAATCAATAATTTCTCGTGCTATG
This sequence comes from Homarus americanus, assembly GCF_018991925.1. Classification (NCBI taxonomy): domain Eukaryota; kingdom Metazoa; phylum Arthropoda; class Malacostraca; order Decapoda; family Nephropidae; genus Homarus; species Homarus americanus. Next base: position 8,137,800 of record NW_024733734.1, read on the forward strand.
CAAGTATGAGTGCACTACTGCTCTTCCACGTAAGTGTATTTTTTTCACTTTTATCTTCTTCACCACTGATCGGCTTGGGCGATCGGTCACGTCTCTGTTACGCACTGTTGGAAAGTACTGGACATGCACCGGCTCCGGAATGTACCTGAACCCGCTCCAGTGTTGGTCAAGCCTTGTCTTGAAAGAGCTCACACTCGGTGCCGTCACAACACCTTCTGGTAGATTGTTCCAAGAGTTCACAGCTCTCACTCCGAAAAAGTTTGCCCTCACAGTTTTCTGGACTTGCGGCTTCTTCAATCTTGATCTGTGACCCCTTGTGGGGCAAGCGTCCGCCAACTCCAAGTAAGGACACTCGACTGAGTAGTGCCCCTTGAATGTCTACAGTTCTCACGTGATTGTTTCTTTTCACTTCTCTCGCATATTTGTCTACAGTTCTACACGCTGGGAGACACCAACTTGATTTTACCACTGTAAAACCAAGCTTACTCGAGACCCGTGTTGGGCTTAGTACTGGTCTATCTGCTGCTGCTTCTCACCTACGAGTACCACACTGGTGCCAACCTCGGTAATGCTGCCGACGCCAGGACCTACCCCACTCTTCCAGAGATTAGCTCCATGTTGATTCAGTCTTGTATCAGTTAAGTCTTATGTCAGTTCAGTCTTATGTCAGTTCAGTCTTATGACAGTTTAGTTTTACGTCACTTCAGATTTATGTCAGTTCATTTATGTCAGTTCAGTCTTATGTCAGTGCAGATTTATTTCAGTACAGGTTTAAGTTAGTTCAGTCTTATGTCAGTTCAGCCTTGTGTCAGTTCAGTCTTATTATGTTACGAACTTTACAGTTGGTTAGTTTAGTGTGGGAGGTCGAAGTAATGTTCCAGCTCTCCCTTCAGTCAAAACAAACTACCTGTAGATAATGCTATACTGTATGTTGTCGCTTTAAGCTATAATACTAAGCCAGAGAGAACAGAACCCCAGGGGAAACACGAGTGATTCTAATAACCCTCAAGACTCAAAGCCTTCAAAGAGGACAATACAGTACAGTATTAGAAACTGAGACAATCAAGTGTTGGTACACAAATGACAGAGGTCAAGTTAATAAGACTGAAGTGTTGAGCCATTATGCGGACAAAGAACAACCAGACATCATTGGGATCAGTGGGTCATGAGTCGGCACGGCTACAAGAGGTGGTGGTGTACTACTGTGTCAAGGAACACCCGACAGTAACCAGTAATGAGGAGCTAAATGAAAGAGGATCATTCGAATCTATTTGGTGTGATTTGATAGAACAAAACAAAAGCAAGCTGACAGTGGGTGTGTGCTATAGGGCTGACTCGGCCTTGGAGGGTGGTATCATCATAGTCATCCAGATTGCACCCAGAGCACAAGCTCTCATCATGGGAAATTTAAATGTCGTATGTACCATAAAGTAACTAAATGGGACTTCCGGTATTAATGGTTAAGAGAAAATTTTAACATGGGAATGAGTAACAGCTGTGAATATTGTAAATTAAATTAATACTAATTGGAGATATAAGGATGTATCTAATTTAATCATGTAATATAGGATGCAAATATTAGAACAAAAGTGCCATAGACATTCCAGGAAGACTGAACCTTCAGTAAGTCACTGACCTGAACTTAAACTTTATTGACCTCTGGTCCTCAGCTGGCAGTTGGTAGAAGACGCCCTCAATGATGTGGTCTCTGCCCTGGACCAACAACCTCTTGGCCACCATTACAACTGATCCTCACCACTACCATAAATGAGCCTCTCCTTCACCACTAAGCCAAAAAGACAAGACTTCAAAATTTCCCCCCAAATAGGAAAAAGACGCAAAATAAATTCTGTAGGAACTAAGACAGTGGCATATACTGTATAGGAACACTTGGAGTTGCCTTTCAAATGCAAATATCGAGGGCTGACTGCCAGTACGAAGGTGTCTGTGTTTGTAGTGATCAACATTATTTTATTACAATCTTCTCCACTCATTGTTTTGTCACTTTCAAGTTTCACAAATGGATTCTCACTTACTGGTATTCTACAGTACTGTACTTCAATTCATCCACTGTTTCAAATGAGGTATACAGTAAACCTTCGATAACTCGGCACATATGGAGCTCTGGCCTTGCCGAGTTATCCCAAATTCTGACTTATTAGGTACTTTCCCCCTACAAAAATGCAACAAAAAAAACATTATCGACCCATTGTAATTACTAAATGTAATAAAGTAACACTTAACCAGCACAGCAGGTGACGAATAAAGCATCATAGTAGGTGACTCAGATGCATGGTAGGTGGCACAGAGGTATGGTAGGTGGTGCAGGTGGCCAGATATGCCGAGGTTTACCTAGAAAATTTTACATATCTTGGCATTTCCCGAGTTATACTATACAAGCAATACATTCCGTGACCATATCCATGCTGAGTTATGTGAAATTCCTAGTCATCAAATGCCGAGCTATTTGAGACTGAATGTGAGAAGGACCTAGGTGTGTATGCTGACAATGAGCTGAAGTTCTCGTGTCATTGCGAGAAGAAGGTAAATCAGGCAAATAAATTATTAAGTCTTATAAGGTCGTTCAGATATCTAACTGGTCTGTCCCTCATAACGATCTTCAAGAGTGATGTGCTTCCCCATCTGGTCCCAGATATATACCCTGTACTAGGGACTGTCAGTTGATTGAAAATGTTCAAAGGAGGGCCACCAGACTGGTGCCTGCACTTCGGCACCTCAACTACCCTGAGAGATTGGAGCGCCTGAACTTGCCTAGCTTATACTACAGACGGGCAAGGGGCGACCTAATTGAGGTATATACATGTAAGCATCTCAAGGGGCACTACTCAGTTGAGTGTCCTTACATGGAGCTGGTTGAAGAAGCCGCAGGCCCAGAAAACTGTGAGGGGTAACTTTTTCGGAGTGAGAGTTGTGAACTCTTGAAACAATCTGTCAGAAAGTGTTGTGACAGCACCGAGTGTGAGCTCTTTCAAGACCAGACTTGACCAACACTGGAGCAGGTTCAGATACATTCAGGAGCCGGTGCATGTCCAGTACTTGCCAATAGTGCGTAACAGAGGCATGACCGACCGCTCAAGCAGCTAACGAGCCGATCAGTGGTGAAGGGGATAAAACTAGTATCAAGGGTTTACTGTACAGTACTCGCAAGTGACCCTGAATGAACTGGGTGAGAATAGCTACTTGTAGAAATCTTGGACACTATAATCGCCATTAAACACCGAGTCCTCTCTGAAAGGCACAGACCGAGTGTTGAGTGGATGGTTTCTCCTGACATGAGTTGCAGATTATATATTGGGATCAACAATTTAAAGAAAAAACCATATTTCTGTATATACATTTATTTTAATTTATTACAAATCAGAAGCATTATTAACACTTTGATACAAACTTACAATACTTTCATCTTTTGTAGTAAAGGATAGCAATTACTGGTTTCAGATAAAGTACTGTACTGCTTTACTGGACACTGTTACATCTTTCAAAGCTCTGGCAGCTCTCAAAATATATAGTTTACATTCACCATATTAATTGAATATACGTACTGTAATTATTTGAACTGAATGATACTGTAGCTAAATCTGAAGGAAAAAAATTGTCATAAGATTAGCAATGGACCTGCATACATCACTTTAAGCTGACTTTATTATGATTAAAAAGTTCCCAGAAATCTTAAGAATTTACTCATAAGACCAGGCAGGGTCAGACCTGCTGGTTTACGTTACATGAACCAGAAATAAAAAGAGTCACCAATCTTTAACTATGTGTTTCATGTTAACTTTAAAGTTTATTTTCTTCTTCACTACAGAACTGTCACAGAATATATACCACTGTATTTAGTTAAAACTGTTTATGAATTTACTAAGGTCATAATACTACCAGGTAGCTTTATTTGATATACTGTAATATTACTGACAATTATCTGTGGCTCTTAAGAAAAAAGAAAATTAATCAATTATATTAACTTACACAGGACAAACCTAAAAACCGACATTACGAATTTGGGTCAGCACTTGGTTAATTAGAAACAATATAAGTAAAACAATGGAGGTAAGGTGAGAGAGGCCTTGAGGGTAGCTCCGGTTGCCTGAGACACTGTACACAGACTCATGCTGCTGAGATTCAATGTCACGAAGTGTAAGAGGATGCACCTGGGGCGTACCAACGGTAAGGAGGCGTACCATATGTCCCAACGGGATGAAGAAAATGTACTAGTTGAGACTGTGTGTGAGAAGGACCTAGGTGTGTATGTTGACAATGAGCTGAAGTTCTCGGGTCATTGTGAGAAGAAGGTAAATCAGGCAAATAAATTATTGGGTCTTATAAGAAGGTCGTTCAGATATCTAGGCGGTCCGTCCCTCGTGACGATCTTCAGGAGTGAAGTGCTTCCCCATCTGGAGTACTGTCACCCCATCTGGTCCCCGAGATATGCTAGGGACTGTCAGTTGGTTGAAAATGTTCAAAGGAGGGCCACCAACTGGTGCCTGCACTTCGGCACCTCAGCTACCCTGAGAGATTGGAGCGCCTGAACTTGCCTAGCTTATACTACAGACGGGCAAGGGGGGACCTAGTTGAGGTTTATAAGCATCTCAGGGGGCACTACTCAGTTGAGTGTCCTTACTTGGAGCTGGCGGACGCTCGCCCACAAGGGGTCACAGCTCAAGATTGAAGAAGCCGCAAATCCAGAAAACCGTGAGGGCAAACTTTTTCGGAGTGAGGGTTGTAAACTCTTGGAACAATCTACCAGAGAGTGTTGTGACGGCACCGAGTGTGAGCTCTTTCAAGAAGACTTGACCAACACTGGAGCGGGTTCAGGTACATTCAGGAGCCGGTGCATGCCCAGTATTTGCCAACAGTGCGTGACAGAGACGTGACCGATCGCCCGGGCGGCTAGCGAGCCGACCTTTTGGTGAAGAATATATAGGAAAAGAGACGTGACCGATCGCCCAAGCGGCTAACAAGCCGATCAGTGGCGAAGAGGATAAAAGTAAAAGTAAAGTATGAAGTTACTCAAGTCAATTTTTCTTGAACAAGAGTGAATGATAAAACCAATGACCAAATTATAGTGTCAAGAAATGTATGATTGTACTGTAGTCTCATTAGTTTGTTTTGATTAGACGGCATAATAAAACAAAGCTGCTCAAGTGACTCTTGATACATATTAACTACACATCCTTCCTGACATATCCTGCCATACTGTATCAATCTAAATTAATTTACTTGAACCAGTAACAGGGGGGGGGGGGAGATTCAGCTCAGATATGTATTCAATGAAATTATAAAGTTTAAAAAATTTAAATTTTCTTAAATACTCAGTTTCAAAATGAACAATATTAACTCTTAATATTTAAAGAAATTCTGTTTAACTGTATTTTCCAGGCTGCCAAATTCCTTTAAACATGTACAGCAATGTTTGCCTTCTTTAGAGTTACTACAGTATACTGTACGGTAAAGAAGAGCTTTTATCTGTATAATTGTATAAGGATTAATAGCTACCGTGATCCTCCTTACTCGGCAAAAATCATTCCTCAGTAAGTAAACTTTTTTTATTTATTTAAAATCATGATAGACAAAATAAAAAACCTTGATATTTTATTTTTGTTGTTAGAGAAATGGGTGCGACTTAAAGCTGTCAACAAAGAAGTGGGTAAAACTTAAAAGAAAATCTCAGAGAGTTGAATTGAAATCATTTGGTTAGTACTGTACTGTAATCATGTTTATTTGTATTTACCAAATTAAACAAACAAGTTTTTTCTTAAGTGATATATTTCTGTAGTTACTGGAGTTAAAAATTCTACATTGTGTAGCCACAGTTGATGACAACTTTTATCAGCCAAAGACAACACTTGAAATGTTTTGAATCTGACAAGAATTGTATCCCAAAACTGAACTTTGTATGATTATGTCACTTCACATTTGTAGTGTTACTTCATCACTTTATTTGCTTTTTCTCAATTTTAATCCTGTAAGAGGGCATTTGATTACTACTGTACTGGTAACGTGGTGAGAGGATGGAGTGAGCCCTGGAAAGTATATACTGTACTATACTATACAGGCAGTCCCTGACTTAGGACAGGGATATGTTCCTGGACCCTGATCGTAAGTCGATTTGTTTGTAAGTCAGAACAGTGTTAATTCCATAGTTTAGGTTAAGTTAAAGCACAACCCTGCCCATACAAAACAACAATAATATCCTAAACATAACAAATAACGTAAATACTGTAAATAAAGTGATGTTAAACAATAAAGAATGAAAATAATGTATAAAATGGGATTTTAATTGCATATTTTTGCCATGGATATAATGGGATCCCGTTCATAAGTGCAGATGATCGTAAGTCTGATGGTCGTAACTCAGGGACTGCTTGTACAGTATTTCTGCAACATACAGTCCATTACTGTACTATATACCAGTACAGTATTCATATGACCAGCTAGATGTGCCAGTGTACACAAGTCACACCTAATGCTGTACAGTAGATGTATAATATCAACCAAAAGCAGTTTACATGAACAAAATAATAGACTGGTCTGGTAAAATACTTTTGTTCTTTAACAGTTTTTTCAACCTGAGATTTTGTTTAATTAGTACAGCACATTGAATATAAAAATTACACCAATTAGACATGGGAACCTATACAATGCACTGGTACTGTATATTTCTCCTTGGAATTTAAATATTGTACTGTATAGTCCTGTATCATTAACAGGTGCTGCTGACTTGTTTATTATAGCTCAACAATTGCTTTTATTGCTGATTGTTTTTATCATACAATATCATATAACTCGAGTCATAAGAAGTTTGTGATAACTAATGTTCATAACCTAAGGTACTGTACTGTACTGTACTGTACTGTACTGTACTGTAGCTGCAAATTTTTGAGACGACAGGTTTTTGAACTCGGTTGAGACCACACAAGAGGTATTCCACACATCAATGGGACACAGTGAACTGAGTACAAAAAAGGGCATAATGTGCAACAGAAAAATTGCACAACTGCCATTTAATCTTTTGTCTTAACCTTGCTTAAGTTAAACAGGTAATTATTGGCCTATTGTTTAAATAAAAAAATTCTTGTATTTTTTGTTCTTTTTCTCAAGGGATAAAAAAGTACAAACATCATTAAAAGGCAGTAAGTAGACTGACATAATGTAGAGATTTACAATAACTGACAGCATTATTATAATTCATACTGTATAAGTGTTGTTTATAAATCAAAACTTACAACAGTACAGTCAAAAATATTAAAAATGAAATATATTCCTCTAATATATTAAAACTTCAAAGAAGTAATTAAATAATAGGAACTTAATTTGTACATGTATGATAAATATTTTGAATGATTAACTGCTCAAGCTATAAGATAATACAGATACTAACAAATTGCTATACATGGTTGAAAAATTATTTATTTTTTAGTAAAAGTTGCACACAAAACTGTCTTCTGTATTATGTTTGGTACAGCTTGTACACAATATTTGACTTCATGCTGTCGCATGCTGCACCACTCTTCTGGTGTGTTTACACAAACTGCTTTTTACTTAACCCACAAAATATGCTTCCTAACTACAATACAAAAAGCTTTTAAAAATAAAATAAGTATTAAAGAAGCAAGATCATCTGTTTGATCCCTTCTCAATAGGGGCATCATAAGGCAAGTGTCTTGAAAGGCAAGTAATTATCTTTCACGTACATGAGGTAAATGTGAATGGCTAATCTAATGGAATGTAAACTACTACAGAACAGCCAGCAGCCGAGACTCTACCACTCAAGTCCACCAGAGTATGAAGCTGGTAGACATTGCTGGGGTTGTACTGTACTGTCCAATGCTACAAACTTCTACAAATATAATCAGTATTCAGCTCCATAATGATCCACGGTATCCCACTATAATCACTGTACTGTGTAAGTAGATAGATAGCTTAAGTAGAGATACTGGTAGTCATTTTCTTATACTGTAATGTATTATCAAAAACTCTTCAGTGTTGTACAGTACTGCCGGTTATGTTATGTTCAGATGTAGCACATAATGTTGAGTGCTGGTGATAATTTATGGGAACATTCTTATGACTTATTGCTAATGCTCTTCAAAAACAATGCATTATGGAATTCAATATTACATACAATCCCTAGCACACTTCTAACAGCTTTAGCCAATGTGAGCAGCTCCTAAAAGAGGCCAGTAGCTTATATCATAACCCTGGAGTCAAACTAAACATACTGTACTCTACTGTATATGCACAACACAGTAGCCAACAATATATTAGCTACTGGAACACACTGACCCCGATAATTACAAACATTGGTCACCTACTTGGGGATGTCCTCTATGTATTTCTTATGCCCACACAACTGCACCAAAACTTAAAAATGCTTGTTACAGATCCATGGAATGTAGTTTCACTAATATTATTAATTAAGGATTACTGTAATATATGAAGTCCCTTTTATTACTAGGGGAAGAGATAAATGACCTGCAAGATCCATAACACTGTACAGTACTGTATCACCCACTGGTTGTGACTTTATACTTGTTGCAAGCAGCACTTTCTCATCCAATTGAATCAGGATTGATTTATAGACACAAATTCCACTTGATTTAGAATTGTCACAAGGACTGGTGAGGCTCTGGGTAACGGTTAAAACACACGTTGAATCCCTCTGACCATACATGATACAGGATATTTGTATTCCTACTTCCTTAATTCCTGTCAACTTTTATTTACCTAATGGTCACCCAAACTAGAGGTGGTCATGGCAAAGGGAAAAGGCCAGTGGCCTGTGTAAGATCCCTCCATTGTTCTTGATTGAAAATAGTCCTGTCAATTTTACTGAGGGAAAGAGAGGAGAGGACAGGTTACTCATTTCTTCCCTTCACCTCATTTAATGGGATTCCATACCTCCCCTCATTTACAACTTTGAAGTCATCAATGAGTAACTTGTGAGATTATAAACTAGTGAAGAACAGACTGGAGAATATTATGTGTCAACAGAGGGCACCAAAAAGGTATGTACAGAAATAAGGGAACCTAACTTATAGTACAGTACAGTACTGCACTGTACTTCCACACAGTTACAGATCCTCTATAAGGGAGACTCGTGCTTTGGTTTCAACCCGGTAATATAAAGCCTCACTGACCCTTCATAAAATCACTAGGTCAAATGAGACTTGAAACTACAGTATAGTCTAATTCTATGTGACAAAGCTCTGCCTGCAACACAAGGTCATGTATATAAATGCCCTCTGACAGATGCAGACTCTGCCAGAAGGTGGTTTTAGCAGTACTGTATATATGGATCTCAAAGGCATCTCCTTCATATACAACCTGACATTTTTTTTTAAAGAAAAAAAACACCATCACATCAGAAAATTATCAATTCACAATACAGTGACTAATATATAATATAAAATACAAAGTATGCACAAATTTTATTTGCTGTTTTGTGATTCAATAAACACATTATGTACTAACTTGCGGGATTGCAGGTGTTGCTAACTTCTTGTTTTTGTTTTTTCTTCATATTTCTTTATGATGAGAGGAAGCCAAGCTTCTACTTGTGATACAGAAAACATTATCAGAGGAATTAACTGTGTACGTATGACTAGTGTCACAAGTAATATGGTACCCTAAGGGTGGGTACTGTACCAGGACCCAATATCCATTAAAACTAGTTAAATCTTGGTTATGGCACCAACTGTTTTAAAACTAATTGATAATAGCTGTCTTTAATATATAAATCATAGCTTTAAAACTAGAGATAGTATACTGTACTGTACTGTACTGTATTGATACATGATACACTAAGCGAGAGAAAACAGCAAGCGCTCTGTGGAAACATGGAAAGTTCTTTCCTGAGCAAAATTACTTAAAATTTCTCTGACTACAGTACAGTATTGTACTGTACTGTACTGTACCACTATCAAGTCAGACTGCACTGTACATTCTTCACTTTTCCAGCTCCCACATGTTACATATTAACTCATTCAATTTACAATAAAACTCAACAATCATTTATCCTTGACAGTAATCACATATTACATCTACAGCACAACATTTATCTAACCACCATTAACCTCAAGAATGACTCCGTCCAATAAGGGAAACAACTTACAAATAAATAATAGCAGCAATACAGTATTTACCTTATACATAATCTTGATATGAGCCATACACTATTTTTGTATATTTTGAAAACTATACTGTACTGTACCTGTTCTCACACTTCATTTTAATTAATCTTATATATATATATATATATATATATATATATATATATATATATATATATATATATATATATATATATATATATATATATATATATATATATATATATATATATATATATATACTGTATATAAATATTTTTTTTGGGGGGGGGAGGGATTTTTATATAGCAATGACATGGAGGTGGAACAGCTCACTTGTTCTCAGCTAGAAGGGCCGGTCATAATCTTGAATATTTAATGATCACTAATTAAACATTACAGTATTGTACTGAGAATGGAAGTGTCAAAGCTCCTCCCCAGGACCAGAGGTCTTTACTCTTTCTCTTTATGGAGATGACCACAGTCAGGTGGAACTGTAAATAACTGACAAATGTACTTATTCTCTCACACTGCTCATCAACTTGATGAAAACTTCACAGTACTGTACAGAACTGTGCTCAGCTCACTCATGTGATAACAAAATCCACTTATGTTTGGATCCACCACATTTGTTTTTCTATTTCTTAAGTGACCATCATCATACAGTACAGTATTGATATTTTGCTTTCATGTATATTTTTCCCTTGATAAGATCTTTATGTTGAATTTCATTCTTTTAAGCGACCTCACACTCTCCAGGAACATTGTTCTCCTTGTGAACTTTAAGATAGACAAACAAACACTTATGTCCTAAATTGTGAAACAAGTTATGGCCAAGGTGTATTCATTAACGTTTGCTGTAATATCCAATAATTTAATTTAAATCATCAATCTCAATAGAGTATGTGTTGCATGAACCAAAATTTATGATTCTCGTTTTGAAAAAACTTGACAGCTGAAGACGTGCAACATGTTAACATATACGACTAGGACAATCACAAAAGTAAATCAGCTTTTTCTCAAGCATGAAAAATTATTGGCATTTTTATGAAAGTAGATAGACAAAATGGCAACTAATAAGTCTTGTGAATGAACCCGCTACAATAAGACTACTGTACAGTATGTTGTGACTAACCACCAGCTCATCTACAAATGATTGGGTTTTTTGGCACTTAAGTTTCTTATATGTTATATATGTGACAGATATTCCTGACTAGCATCTTATCATAAATTTGCACTCTGGAGCTGATCAGCAGTTTTTAATACAGTGAAACCTCAATATAACGGACTTCTCTCCCCATATACAGGAATCTGTTAGATGGAAGTTTCACATCTAACGGACCCTCAATATAATGAACTTTCCTCTCCATATTGTCCATTAAAAAGAGGTTTCACTGAACAGAAAATACAGAATGAAGTACCTGTATCTTTCTTGTTTTAATTAATCTCAAACCAAATAATGAAAAAAAAAAAAAATACCCCAGTAAACATTATTTTGACGGATACGAACGGGAATTTTTTTTTTTCAAGCACCATTGTTGCGTGTGTCAGCCAGAGTCTGACACGAACAACAACTGCTACAACTAAGCAATGCTTCCTGTGATCAAAGCACAAGATACATATAAAGTATCTGTCCCTTGTGGATATCCTTACAAATTATTCTAAATAAACTAAGATTTTAAATGTCTGGCAAAAATCCCTTAACACAATGATAAAGTATTACAACATTAAGTAGAAATAGTGGAATACATGTAGTGTAGTGTAGTGTACTAACTGTGTTATAAGGCAGCCATTAGATGATGAAAATATTGTAGTGCTGACAAATTATAAAACTTGTAACTGTAAATAAAGTTCCATAAATTGTGATAATAATGTTTCATGAGTCTGTGTCATACAGTACTCTGTTACATATAAAACTGATGACTGTATTGGTCTATTTCTCGTACAGTAACCACTCGGAGAGAGCAAGTGGCTAACGGGCTGATCAGTGGCGAACAAGGTAAAGTAAAGTAAATATTACCCTGTAACTATTAACAATTAACAGTAAAATGGAAATAATTTATATATAGCACAGTGTACAGTATTATATTCATAATTAGGGTTGATATGAATTCTCACTACAAAAGACTTGATTTTTTCAAATAAATTTGCTTGTCTATGAACTAATAATTCATAAATATTCAGAGGAAAAGCAAAAAGAAAAAGAAAAGGGATTTACAATATGAACCTTTTTTTCATTACTGCAGCCAACTATGCACAGTACTGTACTGTATGTCACATTGTTGAAGCAGAAACTTAATCCTAGAATCCCTTCAAATAATAGTTTGCCATTCATAATTTTTGTGACCAAAATGCTCACCAAATCACATTTTCTAATTTTATCTTAATGGAAGGTAAATATTGAAGTCTAACAATAACAGTAATTGTTTGGTGATGGTTACCATAAGTCAGATGTTTCTGAGCCTTAAGCTCAATAAATGTTAGAATTAAGACAATTTTATTGAGTTTTCTTGAGATGAACATATTATCCCTCTAAGACTCACCTCAACTGTTATTAAAGGACAATTCCTCCCTCACCATGTTGCCACTAAAGGTGACCATATCCCCTACTGAGCCACAGTAATGTCTAACAGACCATAACTCTGCTCAACAACAACCCAAAATGCTGATAATTAAACATGAATGAGATTTTTTTCTGTAATACCTGTACTGTAATACTGTACTGTACTGTAGTACTGTATTGTACTGTACCAACATATCAGGTCTGGTTCAGATCTATTGCTATTTGAGTTTTTGTTTTGTCAACTGCCATACAGACAGACAGATGGATGGATGGATGGACGCAGACACACATGTAGTGTGTGCATCGCTCTGTCCTCTTCTTGGAGCAGCAGGGGGACAACTCCTGTAGTAGTGGCAGGGTGCTGTATGCTTTGTTCATATCATTATTAAATCATGACAGCACAGCAGTGGAAGAGGAACATAAATATCACACAAGTGAAAGTAAATACAGAAGCTCTCACACACACACACACACACACTGTGTGGAAATCCATGTTTATCGTGAATCAATTATTTTATAAATAATGAAAATCACAGATGTAATAAAATTCCCAAATAAGACAGTTTCTTAGCCCTGTCCAGTCTTCACTAATGTCATGTCTTTAAACATAAAAACACTTCATATTGTACATTACATTATATACTGCACTGTATTACAACAAATACTTTACAGTACCAGTGTTTCCATGTTGAAGGTTTTTATACTTACCTACAGTACAGTATTCTCTAATATCTCACAGTCATCCCCTCATACAGTGTTGATGGACGGTTGTTGCTCCTCACAACTGTTGGAGGAGTACAAAATATGTGTTCTCACACAACAACCATTATCTGCAACATTATAATTGGTTGCATTTCTTTATAACTATGTGTCAGATTTGAGGGCAGTGGAGGTACTTACTTACTTTATACAAAGAGAAGAAGTAATTTGAAGAAATAAAAATGTATTACATTACAAAAAAGAGATGAGGTACCTGTACAGGACTTACATTATGATGTACAGTATTTAGTGCTAATTAAGCCTCTGGTTGAAACTGATCACTGGATCAATAATAAGCTCAATAACTTCTTTGAAATGATGACAATGAGATAAGAAGAAGTGTGCAGTTGTAGTTAGCAAGAGATACCTGCAGGTATTCTGACATGATGATGAGCTTGGCTGAAAGTGACTGGACAGGAAGGTAAGTTCCTTTATAACCTATAAATTTATGGCTTTGATTTGGTTGAGTGCTTGGGAGAGTGTGTTGAGGGTGCTTCGGGCACAAGTTAGTTGATAAGCAGCGTAGCATTCCACACTTCCCTGCATCTCCATCACACGCTGACGCTGAAAGTGCTTGATCTGGAAATTACAAATACAAGTTACAAGAAAGACTCGCAGGAACCAGAGTACTGTATATATTCTCCAGTCAAATTATCCCTCATGCATCACTAATTAAGAACAGACTGTGTCACCATCAAACTGAAGTTATAACCTGTATGTAAGTTAGTGAGGAAGAAAAATGCAATCTTATATCAAAGCCAACTACATTCCACCCCAAAACATGTTAACAGTGTTGCTAGCTGTTTCTTAGAGGATCCTTCCTGGTACAGTACAGGGGCACTGGTAACAGTCTGCCCAACACCAAGCAGTTATATACTGTACAAGAACCAACCCATCACTGTATTCCAGTTGCAGATGACTAAAACACTAAGGGAGGGTGTTCATGCTGCCCACCTCTGGCGTCTGCTAATAATAATAAAAATTCAGGGTCAATCCTTCATTTTAACTACCATATATACTGTATGCCCTAATGCTAGATGGTTAGTATATACAAAAGCCAACTATACAATGAGGAGGATAGGAAGATGGTGTAGAAGGTCCACTGACTTGGCAGACAAGCATCCTCTGGAGAGTTAACTTTGTTTTGTCATTTACTGTATTAGGTTCAGGAGGTTTTATTTGTCATCTAGATATCCGTACACCTCTCAAATGTGATTCTGGAACCTTTGGGAAAGAAGGTCCATAATTCCTTGAAAACTAATAAAGATTGGGCAACACAGTTTGTGTTAGGAATTTATATACAGTATACGTTTACAGTACTGTAATGTACTTTTTTTTTCCAAACCCTTTTAAGAGCTAGTAAAATACAGTTTATCTGTAGAGATGTATCAGATGAAACTGTCAGCCTACACTGTCTTAATAAACTAACTGCTGTCCCTTGTCCTGCTCACCTCATGACGGGCAGCATCGCTACACTCCTCAAAAGCTGACTCTGCTTCCATCTTCGCCTTTTCAGCCTGCAACAACCAAAACTAAATTAGCAAGTCAATCAAATAAGCACTTACAAAAAACACCAAATTATATATTAATAAGCCATAACAAACATCATAATATAGCACATACAACAAACGTAAAACATACACAACAATCACCAAATTAATATGGCATTTACATCATCTTCATCATGGTGGGTTAGCCATGACTACCTGATAACATGGTGTTCCACTTACCATCAGGTAAATTTGATGCAAGTTTTATGTCTGGATGTCCTTCCTGTCACCAACCTACTCTTACAGCTGCCTCTCCACTTGACTAATAAGAAAGGGTTGCTACTCCTTAAAGGTAATCAAAGATCACCCACCTACCGAGATCAATCAGTCATTTAAAACAAAGAGCTTCATCAATCTTGTTGCAGAGAGAAGCTTTCATCTTCTGTCTTTTCTCCAGACATCTTTTTCCTCTTCCTCGTTCTATATTCTGTGTGGATTTCATATTCGTCTGCTTCTTGTTGTAGACAAGCTGCCTGACATCTTCCACTTATCCATATCGATTGTCCCACAATATACTGTATGGTCGAGCTTGAGATTTACCGGAGATATCTAAGGATTATGGCTAACTGCAGTACTGTATACTCAGATGTACAAAAGGTCAGGTATCTCCTGTAATCATGGGTCGCCATCTTAACTCTTGGCCAATCATAAATTGGTAAAAATGTTACTAACAAAGATATGTTTTACCTTCTTGTTCATTAGCATTTGTCTTGGTCGCTCAACTCCAAACATCAGCTGGATCACTGTGGACATTATGTACTGACAGAGAGTTACAGTAACATTGACAGGTTAACCCACTGAGACAGAGTAAGACAGACTCAATGACAGAGAGGAGTAAGTGAGGGAAGCAGAGGTGAGAGTAACTGTACCATGAGACGCCAGATGGTGTGTGGTCCTTCTACCTCGCCCCCCCACACCTCCTCACTTATAAAGCGTTGTATTATTATAATATCCGCCACTAATGAGGTTTATTGCTCCCACAGATACCACGTTATGTGGGTACTGGATTCAGCCAAGCCATGAGTCTCTTCGTTTCTGTATGACAACTTTACTTTCTACATATAGTATAATGTTTTCCAGTAATTGCAGCATAATTTTTTTGTAATCCACGGTGAAGGTCACTTTTTAAAACTGTAACATCTGTTCTTGCTGATGTATTGGTCAAAAAGTCAACGTGAATGTGACTTTTAGTAAGTGGAGAGCGGGTCACCTGGCTCCAGTGTAGTCTAGATATTATTGTTGTACATAAATATAAGTAATGAAAGAAAATCCTAACAAACTCTTACAATGTAGGTTGTGTCTTGCCAGCAACATACTCCCTCTCGTACTACAGTCATCTACATCAGTCACTGCACCCTGTCAGATCTCTACATAACACCAGTATATTCTACACTACCTCATCTCCCTCCCTCCCCCTGTGCTCCACTACACACAGCCTCACACCAAACCTACCCTCTATTATTTACACACGTTCTTCTAAGTTACTTCTTTACATTAACAACATCAACCACCAGTAGCTAAATATATAATAAACAGTCCAGACCTCAGTAATGTTAATCAGATATGACTCGTGACAGCTGGAGTGTACACCTGAGACTGGGAGCCATAAATTACAGGTACATTATATTACTGCACCTGTCATGTCTTGTGAACCTTGACTCAGTGTAACAGCTGATGCTTTGTGTTTAAGATCAACCACCTTTTGTTTGTTACGTCTACCCTGTTGTACCCTATACCTTAGGACTATGCTCTTCTGTACCTTGCTCCCTGTACCCTGCTCTTCTGTAGCCTAATCCTTGTATCCTACTCCCTGTACCTTGCTCCCTGTACCCTGCTCTTCTGTACCCTGCTCCTTGTATCCTACTCCCTGTACCATGCTACTCCTGCACCTGTTGTATTATCCTACTGCACCCCTGCCCTGTACCTCCTGCTCCCTGTACCTTGCTCCCTGTATCCTGCTCCCTGTATCCTGCCCCCTGTACTCTGCTCCCTAAGGTGGTACAGTAGACAGTGTGTGGTGTGGGGAGGTCGGAGGCTTGTCCCTGACGGGGCGCCGAGCTGCCATGATAAGTTTGACTCAGAGGGAGAGATCGTCGTGGTGTGGCGCTCTTCCTCCTTCTCCTCCTCCTCTCTTCTTCCTTCTCTCCTCTCTCTTTTTCTCTCTGTCTCCTCCTCCCTTTCTCTCACAATCTCTGTTGCTTGTAATGGGTGCTCTCTCTTCCTCCTCTCTTTCTTTCCTCACTGTGTCTCCGAAACTCTCATCCCCACCTACCCAGCACCCACCAGTCTCTAATTGGTCTTCTCACTAGTAATTCTAACCTCAAGTATCACGTCTGTAACAATTTACTGTGTACGAGAATCGGGTTGATGAAACAAATTATCATTGTTATTATTATTAGTAGTAGTAGTATTATTGTTGTTAAGATTGTTATTATTATTATTATTATTATTATTATTATTATTATTATTATTATTATTATTATTATTGTTGTTGTTGTTGTTGTTGTTGTTGTTGTTGTTGTCATTGTTATTTTTTTATTATTATTATCATTGTTATTATTATTATTATTTTTGTTGGTATTGTTATTTTTGTTGTCGCTATTGTTATTATTGTTGTTATTATTATAATAATTATTGTGGTGGTTGTTGTTGTTGAAGAGGATGTTTGTCCGTCATGTTATCATTAAATGTTTTCATGCGGTGATGTTTTTGATGGCTAGCGAGCGACACTGTTACGAGCGTTAACGAGGTAACCTACCCTCACGCTGGCTGTTACCTGCACAACCTGGGTAATTAGTGAGGTAAGCTTACGGTCTCTCGTGTTCCCTGGAGAAGGATCAGACTGACGCCGTTGTGTGAACAAGAACGTTTATTTTCTTTTTTCAAGGTGCCACTGTCAGGGTGATCCTAGACACACAGCTTCACTACCACCACCACAGCTAGCACCACCATATATATATATATATATATATATATATATATATATATATATATATATATATATATATATATATATATATATATATATATATATATATATATATATATATATATATTGCAAGAGGAGAAATAGAGAGGGAGGGCGATGAGGATAATTAGAAGATAGAAAGAGAGAGAGAGAGAGATAAGGAAAGGGAATAAAGAGATAGAGCTGGTGGGTGTGAGTGTATATATTGGAGCCGGGGTGTACCGTTACCTGCGGCAGGTGTGTGGGGGGGGGGAGGGAAGGGGTGAATGAAGACGGTGCATCGTCAGCCTCCTGTGTTATGGCGGTGGTGGCCTGGGGCAGGAGGCTGGGTAGAGCAAGGGCAGGCCCTAATGTTACCCAGCCAGCCAGCCTCCCCCCCCCCTCTCTCTCTCTCTCTTTAGGGGTTTAATAATAATCTGGTCGTGGTGTTGTCGTGACTGTGAGACTCCTATCACAGAACCCGTCGTCAGTCCAGTTACGTGTTGCTTCCCTCTCAGGAACTGTTCTGCTCCAACCAGCTGATGCGAGACGCTCTTGTTGGCGCGGCGGAGTCACTGAGGCGGGGTGATTCACCACAGATAATTTACACAGACAGAGAATGTTACTTGTTGTAACATGTTGGAGAAAAAAACAAAGCGTTAACCATTTAATCTGGTTTACACTGTGGCCAAATTCGCGCGCGCGCGCGCGCGTGTGTGTGTGTGTGTGTGTGTGTGTGTGTGTGCGAAATATACGAGTCTCACCCTTCACTGCTAAAATTTTTTATCTCTCTCCCGACCGCTGTACCCATACCGGAATACTCAGCATGTAAACTTTGTGATAAGCCTTTATAGCATACATCTGAATACTGTATTATTGAATGTGACACTGTCAAAAACTTCAGGCCACCTGTATCATGAACTTTGTAATTATTACATTAAATGAGGAGTGCTTGAGGGCATTCTTGCTGTTTAACCAAAATTTGCTAGTCCATACTGATTAGTCCCCAAATAGAATATGACTTCTAATGTACTCTTATATGAACCTCTGCCCTGCGTGGCATTGAGAAGTGATACCACCCTCAGTGTCAAGACCCGACTGAATTACTCAGAATGGGCAAACTGTACTATAAGCTTTGCCAATAAATTTGTTAACCGTATCTCCTGGGGTGTAAAACCCAAGTAGCCACCTCGTCCCGCCCTGGTGAAAGAAATTGTTAACTGGACGGACTGATGCACGCACGGACGGACGGACAATGAAACATTAAGCCCCCTTCGATGATGATGATGATGGTGGTGGTGGTGGGGGGTTAGGTCTGGTTTAAGTGTAGGATCTTGGTGAGCTTAAGTATAGATCCTTCACGGGGTTAACCGTAGGTTGAGGAAAGATGGGGTAGAGGATGGCGGTGTGAGGGTGGTGAGGGAGGGAGGGTGGAGGAGGGAGGGCAGGGGGAGGGGAGGGGAGGGCGGTGTGGGGGGAGGGCGGGAGGGGAGGGGAAGGGAGGGGGGGCGGAGGGAGGGGGGGAGGGCGGGTGGAGGGGGGGGGGAGGGGTGAGGGGGGAGGGCGGAGGGGGGGGAGGGGGCGGCGGTGAGGGCGGCGTGAGGGGAGGGGGGAGGGCGGCGTGAGGGAGGGGGGGCGGGGAGGGGGGAGGGCGGTGTGAGGGAGGGGGAGGGCGTGGGGAGGGCGGTGTGAGGGAGGGGAGGGCGGCAGCTCACCATCTGTCAGGCGGGAGGAATGAGGAAGGATGGCCGTGTGGCACGTTACTCGGTCTTCTCCCCCTCCACCACCTGTTCCTCCCTCAAGTACGACCTCCAACATACCACTACTACAACTAGCACTATTTCCAAGTACTAGAACCACAACTACTAGCTCATCTACAACCACAACTACAAGCCCACGCACAAGTCACCTATTCATAACTACAATCCAAACTACACCAAGCATAACACCCACAAGTACAATATTAACAACATTACTATTGTTGTAAATAAACGTAAATAATATGGATCACTTCCGCACCTGCGTTAAAATTACTGGCCACTTGTGTAAGTCTTTCTCTACACCATGAGCTGAGTTCCTCCGGCCTAACACGTTGATGACTATAACTACTGTGCAGTGCCTCCAGTAAGAGCCATCCACCATTAGTCACGATCTATATGAGCCTCAACACGTACCAAATATATGGTGCAGGTGACGATTAATAAATACATTGGTTACCCTCACACACACACACTACATGTACAGTACAGTACGTAATCTCTCGCAATAAATAACAATGTTTTCAATCCTCTGACTGTTGTGTTGTCTCTTACAAACTCCGTGTGACAAGAATAGTGACTTTGTTTTATTTAATGGTCCTTGTGATGGGACATAAAGCAGCCATTATACCGTTGGTGCTTTATAAATGGACCGGGCCAGGGAAGGTGTGTGTGTTGTCCGTCTCCTCCATTGTCTCGGGCTTGCGACACGACACAGTGGTGGACTACTTCTCTTACAACACAGACACACACTGCTGAAAGACGGGGCAAACTCTCCCTCGGAATGTTTTTTGTGTTTATTGATCAAGTTAACCTGCTGAGAGCATCAACATTATCACCTGTTTACTTCCTTGATTACCTCACCTGGAGACTCAAGATATACACACCTGTTCCAAACTTCATTTTTCATAATGCTTCAAACCTGCTGGACACCTGGCCTTCATCAATACTCACACCTGCTGAGAACTATATATTCAATCAATATTCACACCTGTTGGACACCTGGTCATAACCAACATTTACACCTGGGAATTTCACCTTTAATCAATATTTTGATACATGGCATAGAAGTTAAAGTGCAAACAGTGACCCGACCTGCTGGTAAGTGTAAGTCAATAGTCACAGTCGGTGGCGATAATAGTAGTGTGTGTCTGGGCCTTTCACCGCCCGACAGGACCAGAACACTGACGCTCACTCTTATAACCATTAATATAATACTCGTAAATAATGAGAACTAATCAACTTTAAGTAAACAATACTCCCATCAATAGCAACTTTATAATAACACTATTGTAAAAATTTGCTCAATATCTGCTGAAGTAGAATATCAACGATGAAGGTTTGAATCATAACACATAGTTCTTGGACCAAGTTTAATAACAACTGTTGTTAATATACATCCATAACATTCATACATTAACTGACTCACACCTTAACAGTTATCTACACAGTCATCCAATATATAAAGTAATAATGCCACGACTTAACATCACATGGTAAACCATTAACTGGCTAAGGACCGTATCTTATTAGTGTAGTACAGACACACAACTTGACGCCCGGAGAAATATCCTCACAACACTGTTATTATTATACACTCACTAATGTACGTCAAGTGGTGAGAGATTAATCCATTATGCTATTCTGGTTTCCATTTTCCCCCCAACAAACACAATGTCCTTACAGGTGACACAGCACCATACTCTCTTACTACAGATGAGTCGACATGATACACACATTTCCACATAAATTATCACCAATCAACACTTGTTATTTTTGGGTGGACTTCCAGTAATAAACAATAGCAATATTGCCCAAGTGGTATACTGATAAACATAACACACAAATAATTTATATGGAACTGCCCTTAAATACAGACTGGTAATTTCCCCACAAGATTCCACCTTCAGGTAAGACACTGAAATACCGTCCGTCCTGTAGGTGACTCAGACAACCCAAGAAGGATGAGGCCGTTTACTGTTAGTCCCCAACACACCAGCTGACTCCCGAAAGAAACCTCACCGCCCACCTGAGAGAATAACAACAGGTAAGTGTCCTCACCTGTCTTACCAGAGTTCATTATGTATACAGTATCAGAGCTCACACCATCATCGTCTCGGGTAACTATTTACAACACAACGTGAGAAGGAGAATAAAAATACCTACACCATCGACTGTCCACCCCAGAGATCTTCCACACACACACACACACACCTGCTGTTGTGGCCGTGACGTGAGGTAACAACCCCAGTGTGAGTATGTCACAACTTTCCCAGTGTCGTCCAAGACCACCAGAGAGATGATTGCCTCGACGATAGAGACAGACAGCCCCGTCCCACCAGTCCCAAGAGACAGACAGCCCCGTCCCACCAGACCACAAGAGACAGACAGCCACGCCCCACCAGATCACAAGAGACGGACAGCCACGCCCCACCAGACCACAAGAGACAGACAGCCACGCCCCACCAGACCACAAGAGACAGACAGCCACGCCCCACCAGACCACAAGAGACAGACAGCCACGCCCCACCAGACCACAAGAGACAGACAGCCCTGTCCCATAAGATACAACAGAAACGTTCATTGCAGCTTCTGGATATTTGGCAGTCAGAGCGAGATTGAAGAAGCGTAATAATGGTGTATCAGTGGCCGAGTTAACGACCAAACACAACTACCATACTCGGTGATCGCAACACACGAACCGAGTGCGGGCGTTGGTGCCTCCCGTACGTGGGTCACTGTTCCCCTCAGGGCACCTCAGGTACACCTTGAGGAACCGTGACCCACACCTGGACCTTCACTGCCTCTGCCCAGCCAACACTTGTATGTGGGGGGGCAGAGTAGCCAGTGAGCCTCAGGACTACGGTTTGGCCCCGCGGCCCGCTGCGTCCCGTCATATGAGTCGTTCCTCCTCACTTGTCCAGTACACGGGGCGCTGGTTGCTGCGGGGCTGTGACGGTGATGCCTCGCCGGGAGAGGACGCGTGCGCCCGGCCAGCTTGTGGCGAGGGTGTGCCGGGTTGGCTTAGATGACCAGGTTTGGGAGGCCGGGGTGGTGCTGGAGGTGGAGAGAACCTGGGTGGAGTTGTGGGTGGTGAGGGAGGCGGAGGCTCGCTGTCATCATGGGTATGTGGGTCTTGAGTGTACTCAGAGGGAAGGTCAATGGAGTCCGGTGTGTTAGCACGGGACACAGAGAGATGCGTGTCGTCCGTGCCTCGGGAGACACGGCCCAGTGTGGAGGGCGGCGGCTCACTGTTGAGGTACTGACCATGTTGCCGGAAGATGTTGTCAAACTCCAAGAAAACTTCATTCTGCACGTTGTCACGACTGAATGACACTTGGCTTTGGGAGCGTTGGAGTTCCCGCAACCCGTCCTCCCCCTCCACCTCTTGTGACGACAACTCTGGCCCACGGGACGTGTCCCTCCTGTCTTCGTGCTGCTGGGGCTGCTTGTGTGTGTGGGCCACCTTGCGGGACTGGTACTGCTTTAAATCGCGACTCAAATGGTCGCCCAATTCTTGTGACGTCATGATCGGTGGGTCGGTCCTCCGCGAGGCCACCACGTCGTCCAGCTCGCGGGAGTCGCTGAAGTATCTGCTGGGCTCCCGAGACTCATCGTCGTCGTAATGGGTTGTGCCGTCGTCGAGTTCTGAGTCAGTGCTGTAACGAGGATCATGAACATCAAGTCGTTCATCCAACTCCTCGCTGTCCATGGATGGTATATAACGAGGCCCACGACGACTGGCGGCACGCTGGAGCTGGTCACCGTCTGATCTGGACTGGCCAGTGTACCGTCGTTCTCGCAGGGATCGCTCTACATGCTCGGCCTCAACAGATGACTCCGC
Organism: Homarus americanus; assembly: GCF_018991925.1. Classification (NCBI taxonomy): domain Eukaryota; kingdom Metazoa; phylum Arthropoda; class Malacostraca; order Decapoda; family Nephropidae; genus Homarus; species Homarus americanus. The sequence continues at coordinate 8,161,329 of NW_024733734.1, forward strand.
ACGGTACCTCTGGTGGTCAGCGGGGTGAGGCTTGGTTGTGGAGGCGTGAGGACTGGAGCGAGACTGCTGGTACTGGTGGGGAATGTAGGCCAAGTCCTGCCCCGCTGCCTGACTCAAGTCACTGACAGAGGCGCGGTACTCATCATGTAACCAAGAAGTGCGAGGTTCTTCATCATCAGTACGGGCAGCTCCCTCACCTCCGCGGTGCTGACGAGGGGAGCTGGACCTGGAAGACTCGGAGCTAATGGAAAGTAAGTCTCGGGTGCTGCCTGATTTGCCACCCTTCTCGCGCTTAAGGTCGTGTACTTCTGGAAGGGCCATGTTGCTGCGCAGTTTGCCAGAGCCAAATTGCTCATTGCGTCCCGTGAACCATGACCCCAGCTTATGACCAGACTCTCCTCCGAGGGTGAGGTTCTCCACGCGTCTCGAAATGTTTTCTATAGAGTCCTGCTCTGTCAGGCGAGTTCTGGTCTTGATCTGGCGGGACCCACAGGTCTTCTTAAACCGAACGATGACAATGACGCCGGCGATGGAGAGCAGCGCCAGACCACAACACGCCCCTATCAACACGTAAGCCATGAACTTGGCGTCGGCCTTTTCGGTGTCCTCCACTACCTCCTCCGTGATAGTGACATGGCCGCCGACGTCATCAACGACCACCATGTCCACATTGGTGTCAACTTGTGGCACACTGTCCACGGTGGAGCCCGGGGAGAGCAGCACGGCACCACTGAACAGCGAGGTCAGGTTCATAGTGTCATCATAGTTCTGGCTGGAAGAGTCAAATAAATCGGGTACAAGAGGGATGAGCTGTACGTTCTTCCACAGGTGAGCTATTGAAGGATCCCGTCCACCATATGACACCTCCACACCAGGTTCAAGCCCCTTGGAGCCCCCACCATACCCGGTCACAGGTACCTGGAACTGTTCAAGGCCCTGGGAGCCCCCGTGGTGCCCAGTCACAGGTACCTGGTACTGGTCATGGCCCTGGGAGCCCCCGTGGTGCCCAGTCACAGGTACCTGGTTCTGGTCATGGCCCTGGGAGCCCCCGTGGTGCCCAGTCACAGGTACCTGGTTCTGGTCATGGCCCTGGGAGCCCCCGTGGTGCCCAGTCACAGGTACCTGGTACTGGTCATGGCCCTGAAAGCCCCCACGGTGCCCAGTCACAGGTACCTGGTACTGGTCAAGGGCCTCTGTCATTCTCATCTCACCCTTGAAGGTGGTTGGTGTAGAAGTGGCACTGTCTGCTGCACCACCGGGCACCACAGTAACATCAACAGGTGAAGGCAACAGGTTTATTACTGTGCCGTTACCTTCAGCCAAGGTGTTAGCCATGCGGTGGTTCTGCAGCAACATCTGCAAGTCGTTCTCCTCCTGCTCCGTCAGCGTTGGTGGCGACGTTACTGGCTTTATGACCCCCAGCAGGTCATCCAGGCTGGGTTGGCCATCAGACGTGTCATCGTCATAACTTGGGTAGTGATCTCCTGGCACCTCATCCAGGCCGTCATGACGGTCGTTATTCACAATAGTTGATGACACTTGTGTGGGCATGACAGTGACAGGGAGGTCACTTGGGTCACCAGCATGACCTCCATCAACAGGGCCAAGTGGACCAGTAGCATCATAGTGGTAGATGTGTCCTGTGGCGTGTCCTTCCAGTGTTGAGCCAGAACCTCCTCTCCGATCATGGTAGTAGTCATCATAGTCCAGGTCATAGTAGTTGATGTAAGCTGGTGGGACGTCGTGGTAGTAGGGTGGAGGATGTTGTTCACTGTGAGGATTCCCGGAGTTAAACGCGCCGTTTTCTGCATGGTAATCCTCGTTCCTATCTGCTATATAGTCCACTGGCCTATGCTCTTCCCCGCCAGTGATACCGGCTCCCTCGTTGCTCTGCACATCTGTCGTTGATGGCTGATTGGCAGGAGAGTACTCTTTGTCCCCGGGAAGTTCCGTCTCCTCCTGGCCTGGGGCAGCGTCGGTGTGGGGCGCAGAGACAGTTTCTGGGCTGTGGAAAGGTGGCAGGGGAGCAGGAGCAAATTCTGGTGTGGAGACAGATAATGTCGATTCATCTATTTTTATGAAATGGCTGCCTGCACTGTCCTGGTCGACTGGCCGCTGAGGGACGCGTATAGTAGGCACAGAAGGTGGCACTCTTTGTCCTGGTGGTGTCATTTTGGAGATGGGAGGTGGAGGACCTGTGGGCCTCCTCCCGTTAGTGAATATTGGCCTGCTGTCTCCTGCACTGCTGGGACGTGAGGGTCTTGTTGGTGACATCACGGGGCCTGGGGGTTGAACAAGTCTTGGAGGAGGAGCGTTAGGCAGTAATGAGGAGAGGAAGGACGGCAGTCTTGGCGGGATATCTTGTGCCTGGGGCTGGGCTGGTGGCCGGAGCCTTGGAGGTTTATTATTAAAGAAAGGCAAATTTGGCAGGAAATCTGTTATGGGCATTTCAAAGTTGAGGGGACCATTCTTCTTGTGGTGTATCTGGGGTAGCTTGGGTCGCCCGAGGATGTGTGAGGGCGGGATGAGGACAGAGCCTGGGGGAAGAGCATCCAAGGCTTCAGGAGGAGGCATCTCGAGTCCTAGAGTGAGCTTGTCGAAGGGTAGTGGTGGGGAGTTAGGGGGAGCTGGCAGGGTATGGGGGCCGCCACCCTTATGTTTTTTATCATCATGGTTGATGCTGGAGCCGAGAACAACTTCAAAAGATTGGAATGGAGGCGCTGTGATGACGTCAATACCCTCGTCCCCACGGCGGCCATGGGCAGGCAGTCTGGCGGCTGTACGGCTGGGATACCAGACATCATCACCGTTGACTGTGGGGTGAATCTGTCGCACTGGGAAGCTGGGGCGAATCGGAGGTCTCCTGCTAGACGGCCGACTTGGTGAGAAAAGCGACCTGAAGGGCTGGAAGCCATTAGCAGGTCGGTCCCTTAAGGGCAGCCTGTCTCTCTCCAGCACCATTAAGTCTTGTGGGGTTACAGGCAGGCGGCTGGGTCGGCCTGGCCTGGAATCGGTCACCACTCCTACAGGGTCCTCTTTACTGCTGGGGTACTGAGCGCCTTCCAGTGGCCGGATCAACAGACTGTAAATGAGCTTCATGGCATTCTGGTCCAGGCTGCCAAAGTTGTTGATGAGGTCGCCAAGGAAAGCATTCTTGAACCCATCACTATTGGCTATATCCTTGAGGAAGTTTGTCACGTCCTGGTAGGTGCTGGAACCAGCCTCCTCATAGCGCGGCGTGTGGTTACTGGCCGCCTCCGCCCGTAACTCTGTATTATTCGTCACATTTATCATCTCACTTGAGTTAGCGGAGGACCTCTGTGTGCTGGCATCATCACCAGCCTCGGGCACTAGTGTGGTAATTACCTCACTCTCCTCTCTTACATCTCCTGTATTATCTTCCTCGATTCTCTCACCACCATTCTCTTTTTCCTCATGTTCTCTTTCTGGCGGCTGTTCCGTGGCAACAACTTCGTCAGGCGTAGAAGTGCCCACCTGAGCGTAGCCTGACTTAACCTCGAGTGAGGACGAGGCCACAAGGTCGGTAGACTGAGGTGTGGACTCGGGCCCGCTGCAGCACACCTTCATGAAGATGTCAGGCCTCCATTGAGCTACAGGGTGGGAAGGGGGCGGCAAGTCCTTCAGAGGCTGGTAGGTAGGAGGCGGTTGGTTGTCTGGGTGAATAATGTACGACACTTCGCCGGACAGACTCTCACGCTGAACGTCTACGATGGCGCGAGAACTTTCCTTATCATCTTGGGAGAAGACTGTCAGTGCCGCAGCCTGAGGATGGTCTATCACAACACTTTCTGCAGACGAGTTCCGGCCTGGTGTGTTGACGCCGCCATTATCATGTGAAGACGAACCTCCAATTTTTCCTCCTTCTTGCCCGTGTTGTTGTGTGTGGGTGGTGACAGGAGCTGGTGTGTCCCCGCTGAGAGAACTTGCTGACACCTCCCCTGTAAGTGTACTAGTGGTGGAGAGAGGGTCACCTTGCTCCCCTGTAAGTGTACTAGTGGTGGAGAGGGGGTCACCTTGCTGCCCTGGGTGATCCCGCCTATATATGAGGTCAGCAAGTTTACTATTGGGGCGAGGGTCGAAGCTATACACACGAGGGGGGAACCTGGTGCCCTTTAGCTCGGTGTCCACAACAGATGAGAGAGGACGTGGCAGGGTGGTGGAGGCTGTAGACACCAGGAACAGTAGCCCCAGCCCCAGCAGGTGGGCACAACACATGGTGGCGCCGCTCACTAACACATCAGCTGCCTCACTGTATCACATAATGTCCATCCACTACTGAACACCCGTCAACCTCACAGTTCAACACAACAAATCCTTCCCTTGTCTACGTCCTGCACAAACACTTGAGCACTGCAGTACACAGTCAATAATACGTAACACTATAACACAAGGCTCCTCAAGACACAATAATACATCAGTAACTCGTCTTGTGGGTAATGTTTGTGGTGGGTGTTGGTGCTGAGGGTGTGGTGATGAACGGATGGAGGAGCAGTGAGTGTTGTCTCCACGGCTGCACTCTGCCTACTGCCGGGCGCCCTCACCTCACCCCTCCACAGTCACTCACACTCCCGCACGGAGGGGAGATGGGGGGGTGAGTCAATAAGGAGTCAAGGTGGAGGGAGGGGGAGGAGGGGGGAGTTATTGCTCTGGGATTTAAAAAGTATTAGAGTGTGAGGGAAGGAGAGGGAATTACGTCCAGTATTTAGGGAACCAATTTGAGTATTGCCTTAATAAAGGTTTCCCCCGCTACCTGCTCTCACCTGGACGACGGGGTAAACGACACTCATTAAAACTGTCTTATGGGGTAAAGGCTGCCACAGGTGAGCCTATTGACACTACCCGTACCTCTACCCACCATAACACCTGCTGCTACCCACACAAGGTTCACGAACCTAACCTAACCTACCCTAATCTAACCTAACCAAACCTAACTTATCCTAGCCTAGCCTACCCTAACCTAACCTTAACGGGATCTAGTGTCAAATCAGTTACCAATTATCTGATATCTTCACTATACACTAACTCTTATATCGGTGCCTGTGTTTAATACTTACACTTATACTTTTGTAATACTTTCTCAAAAACTTTCTGAGTATTGTCCTTGTTCAACGTAACTCCCGGCGAGAGTCGTAAGTTGAACACTAACTGGAATGTTGGGGTGAACAAGGTGTGTCCAAGATTCCAGGTGTGAGTGAGTGAGTGAGTGAGTCAGTGTGGGAGTGTATCGGGCACAGGTTAGCATTGCCCTCCTTCACAGCAAGAGGAGCAGGTCAATCAGTCACTAAACCATAATATAATCTGACTGGTGAACCACACACTGACATAGTTACAGAGACTCTCGCCTTATACTGTACTGCAAGTGTTGTATTACAGTAACTAATACACTGTAATGTGACTCATATTGTAAAATGATATACTTCACTGTGGAGCAAAATAATTGTAAAAGTTATACATATCGAGTTGAGGGAATAATAGTGAATTAGAAAGTAAAGTAATTGAAAGTACAACAGCGGCCAAGATTTCTCTGTTCTTGTCAATGTCTGGTTCTTCTGGTGAGAGCAGTAACCGGTTTATCGACAGATCAATGCATTTATTATCAACAGTCATCACCCAGGGAGGCTCATGAACAGCGATGCACCATCACAGTGTTTACCTGAGAAGCCATTATATAAACCACCGCCTGAGAGCCTCCTGATGACACGCCTGCCATCACCACTGTCACCATACATGCCTGCCATCACCACTGTCACCATACATGCCTGCCATCACCACTGTCACCATACACGCTGCCAGTTCACCATCTGTCGTCTGGCCAATTTCCCTCACGGTTATATCTCACAGTGACGGATAAGTAATCTTGAGTCGGTGATCTCGCTAACAAAACACTTCAACACGTTCACAGCGATGCCTGTCACAGAGCACCATCACCACAGCACCACAGCACCATCACCACAGCACCATCATCATCACAGTACCACCATCACCATAGCACCATGACGCAACAGTCACCAAGTGACATCTTCCGGAAAAACGATTAGCCTCACCAACACAACAGATCAATGTACAGTACAACACATAAATCACTTCAACTATAAGAAAGCGTATCCAGAGACTATGGTGCGGCGCTCCCCTCTGTAAACATGGAACGCCTGTATAGTGACAGTGTTAACCTCACTAAACAAGGCAGGTTTACTCCTGTACTAACACTGGACAATGAAGGTCGTAACAAAGTATAACGAGGAGACCAACCCCTAGAACAGCTTCTAAGGTGATATATAAAGAAAGTGTAGAGTGAGTGACGTGAACAGTAGCGGGCAGAGACGAGCGTGAGCAGCTACAATCACTACGCAAATAACATAACGTTTGGGGATAAATAAAACAGTCACTAGCGCTACAGTCACTTGACCGAGGCGCCTCGCTCTTTGGGGGCCCCGGCCAGGCGCCTCGCTCTCTGGGGGCCCCGGCCAGCGCTCCAAGTGTTGCTGGAGTGTAAAGAATGAATAACAGCCGGGTGGGGGAGGGGAGGGGTGAGGGGTGGAGTGAGGAGGGGGACGGGTGAGGAGGGACGGGTGAGGGAGGACGGTAGGGAAGGAGGGAGGAGGGACGGGGTGAGGAGGTGGTGGGGACAGGTGAGGGAGGGGAGGGACGGGTGGGAGGGGACGGGTGTGGGAGGGAAGGGACGGGTGTGGAGGGAAGGACGGTGAGGGAGGAGGGGACGGGTCAGGAGGGAGGGACGGGTGGGGAGGAACGGAGGGAGGGAAGGGACGGGTGAGGGGAGGGGACGGGTGAGGGAGGGACGGGTGAGGAGGGGAGGGGACGGTGAGGAGGAGGGGACGGGTGGGGGAGGGAACGGGTGAGGGAGGGGAAGGGACGGGTGAGGGAGATGAGTGGAGGGAGAATTGAGAGAGAAGTGAGGAAGTGGAGTGAGTACATAGCCAGCCTACACATCAACTCAGGCAGCCTACACCATCACCATAACTTATGTGTTATATTTACTAAGACTGTTCCATCAGGTTTAATGTTGATGAAATACACACATGCAGTCAACACCATGCTCACTCACATACATACATACATACAAACATACATACATACATACATACACTAAAAATATAACTTTAGACGTGCAGGTACACATCATGATTAATTAAAAATGACGATAGAGGTGCGGCGGTCAAGTGGATGCAGTGCTCGCCTCTTGACCTAAAAGGCTCTGGTTCAATCAAGGGGAACCCACAGTAAAGCTACCTAACTGTACCGCTGGGAGAGTGAACGTTGTCGAATACAGTACCAACCACGATGACTATACCTGTGTTCCTATAAGGCTCAGTGTACAGTATGGGTCCCACATTCAAAAGCATCAATCAATGTAAACTTAAAAACACACACACAATTGGAGAGGTTCAGTGTGTCAGATATACCCACACGTCGAGGTTACAGTAGTGCAGGAAAGACCAAGGCTCACAGATTTGGTCATAACCTAACCTAACCTAACGCGTTCCAGGACATAATGACCAAGAAAAATAATTCAGTCAGGTTCAGTATATCTTTTCTTTATAGACAAGGAAACCGCTTCATCTTAATAATCTCGACGTGCTGTATCTTTAACATTCCAGCGTGACAGAACAGTGACAGGGGCAGCAGATGGTCGCCCCACACACACACAGTCAACACGAGCACACATACCGTTATTACCCACACCCCCAGAACTAACCTCTCTTCTCGTGTTCCCGCTCACCTACATACAAACAACACAACAATAATAATGACTCACTGTTACCAGATACATTCCAAAAGCAATGCTGAGATAATCAAATGGTCACGCTGGATATCCCAAGAACAAAGTCACAACGCTTTTGACTTTAGCCCGTCCACGTGAAGTTGGTCTTTTGTGTGTGTGTGTGTGCTGGGAGTGTTGTACAATCACTCAATAAACTCTCTATACAAAATTATGTTAAAAAAATATGACACAACGGACGAAAGATTCTGACAACCCTACCGAGACAACAGGAGTCGAAGTGTTCATTCTGAAATTCAACGATCACCCAAGTAGAGATAGTTTTTTGGGTGACTATACTGTACATACACAGTGGTAGGCCTACTTACTGTACTGTATATACCTCCCTCAATCACTGTCTAGTAGATATTAAAGCACATAGTTATCGACATTCTTTCTCCCGTGAATGATGTAGCTTCACCAATACACATCACAGATGGCAAGACACAGATCAGAGAGGCTTTTGATGTTGTCTCACTAAGACGGTTCCTCCCACACTATCAATGATGGTTTGTTAACGCCGGCAGCAGGAGCAGCTTCTACACCACCACGACTGAGTGTTATTCCTTGTTGTAAGTCCGCGGTACATGAGTGACGTGAGTTAGGTTAGTACTGTAGTGTTAATAGTGTGTTGTGGTCCCCCAGTACTGTGTTGAGGTCCCCCGGTACTGTGTTGAGGTCCCCCAGTACTGTGTTGAGGTCCCCCAGTACTGTGTTGTGGTCCCCCAGTACTGTGTTGAGGTCCCCCAGTACTGTGTTGAGGTCCCCCAGTACTGTGTTGAGGTCCCCCAGTACTGTGTTGAGGTCCCCCAGTACTGTGTTGTGGTCCCCCAGTACTGTGTTGAGGTCCCCCAGTACTGTGTTGAGGTCCCCCGGTACTGTGGGCAAGGAGGTCCCAGCACTGTGTGTTGTGGTCCCCCAGTACTGTGCTGGGAGGTCCCCCAGTACTGTGTTAGGTCCCCAGCACTGTGTGCTGGAGGTCCCCCCCAGTACTGTGCCAGGTCCCCAGTACTGTGTTGGAGGTCCCCAGCACTGTGTTGAGGTCCCCCCCCAGTACTGTGTTGTGGTCCCCCAGTACTGTGTTGAGGTCCCCAGCACTGTGTTGAGGTCCCCCAGTACTGTGTTGAGGTCCCCCCAGGCTGTGTTGTGGTCCCCTAGTACTTGTATTGAGGTCCCCCTGTACTGTAGCCAGGTCCCCTAGTACTGTGTTGGAGGTCCCCCCAGCACTGCAGCTGGAGGTCCCCAGTACTGTAGTTGTGGTCCCCCAGTACTGCATTGAGGTCCCCCCAGTACTGTAAGCCAGGTCCCCAGCACAGGTGCTGAGGTCCCCACTGTTGAGGTCCCCAGTACTGTGTTGGAGGTCCCCCAGGCACTGTGCTGAGGTCCCCAGTGCACAGGTTAGGTCCCCAGTACCGTGTTGAGGTCCCCCAGCACTGTGTTGAGGTCCCCAGCACTGTGTTGGAGGTCCCCAGTACTGTGTTATTGAGGTCCCCCAGTACTGTGTTGAGGTCCCCAGCACTGTGTTGGAGGTCCCCAGTACTGTGCCAGGGTCCCCCAGTACTGTTAGAGGTCCCCAGTACTGTGTTGAGGTCCCCCAGTACCGTGTTGAGGTCCCCCAGTACTGTGCGAGTCCCCCAGCACTGTGTTGAGGTCCCCCAGTACTGTGTTGAGTCCCAGCACAAAGCTGGAGGTCCCCAGTACTGTGTTGAGGTCCCCAGTACTGTATGGTGGTCCCCAGTACCGTGCTGGTCCCAGTACTGTGTTGTGGTCCCCAGCACTGTGCTGAGGTCCCCAGCACTGTGTTGCTGAGGTCCCCAGCACTGTGCCAGGTCCCCCAGTACTGTGTTGAGGTCCCCCCAGTACTGTGTTGGGAGGTCCCCAGCACTGTGTTGAGGTCCCCCAGCACTGTGCTGAGGTCCCCAGTGCCTGCACATTGAGGTCCCCCAGCACTGCGGGTTGGAGGTCCCCAGTACTGTGTTGAGGTCCCCCTGTACTGTGTTGAGGTCCCCAGCAGCCTCAGGCCAGGTCCCTTAGCACTGTATTGAGGTCCCCCAGCAATGTTGAGGTCCCCCAGCATTGTGTTGAGGCCCCAGTACTGTGCTGGAGGTCCCCCCCAGGCACTGTGCTGAGGTCCCCCCAGAACTGTGTTGGAGGTCCCCCAGCACTGTGCTGTGGTCCCCTAGTACTGGTGTGCTGAGGTCCCCCCAGCACTGTGTTGAGGTCCCCCAGTACTGTGTTGAGGTCCCTCAGTACTGTGGCTGAGGTCCCCAGTACTGTGCTGGAGGTCCCCAAGTACCAGGTGCTGAGGTCCCCCAGTACTGTGCTGAGGTCCCCCCAGCACTGCTGAGGTCCCCAGCACTGTGCCAGGTCCCCCAGCACTGTGTTGAAGTCCCTAGTACCGTGCTGAGGTCCCCAGTACTGTGTTGAGGTCCCCCAGTACTGTGTTGAGGTCCCCCAGTACTGTGTTAGGTCCCCTCAGCACTGTGCTGGAGGTCCCCCAGCACTGGGTTCAGGTCCCCCTCAGTACTGTGTGCTGAGGTCCCCAGTGTCGTGTTGGAGGTCCCAGTACTGTGCTGAGGTCCCCAGTACTGTGTTAGGGTCCCCAGTACCGTGTTGAGGTCCCCCAGTACTGTGTGCTGAGGTCCCCAGCACTGTGCAAGTGCTGAGGTCCCCCAGTACTGTGTTGAGGTCCCCCAGTACTGCATGAGGTCCCCAGTACTGTGTTGAGGTCCCCCAGTTGTGTTGGGAGGTCCCCAGTACTGTGGGGTGTTGGAGGTCCCCAGTACTGTGTTGTGGTCCCCTACTGTATTGAGGTCCCCAGTACTGTGTTGAGGTCCCCCAGCACTGTGCTGAGGTCCCCCAGCTCAGGTGTTGAGGTCCCCCAGCACTGTGTTGGAGGTCCCCTGTTATTGAGGTCCCCAGTACTGTGTTGAGGTCCCCAGTACTGTGCTGAGGTCCCCAGGCACCTGTGGTATTGAGGTCCCCAGCACTGTGGTGCCAGGGTCCCCAGCACTGTGCTGAGGTCCCCACCAGGTTGGGAGGTCCCCCAGCACTGTGCTGGAGGTCCCCCAGCACTGGCTGGAGGTCCCCCAGCACTGTGCTGAGGTCCCCCAGCACTGTGTTGAGGTCCCCAGCACCGTGCTGAGGTCCCCCAGCACTGTGCTGAGGTCCCCCAGCACTGTGTTGAGGTCCCAGTACTGTGTTGAGGTCCCCAGTACTGTAGTTGAGGTCCCCCCAGTACTGTGTTGAGGTCCCCCCCCCACTGTGTTGAGGTCCCCCAGCATTGTGTTGAGGTCCCCCTGCCAGCTCGTGCTGAGGTCCCAGCACTGTGTTGAGGTCCCCAGCACTGTGTTATTGAGGTCCCCAGTACTGTGCTGAGGTCCCCTAGCACTGTGAGCTGAGGTCCCCCAGTACTGTGTTGTGGTCCCCTCAGTACTGTATTGAGTAACCCCAGCACTGTGCTGAGGTCCCCCCAGCACTGTGTTGAGGTCCCCAGTACTGTGTTGAGGTCCCCAGCACTGTGGTGTTGAGGTCCCCCCAGTACTGTGTTGAGGTCCCCCAGTACTGTATTGAGGGGTCCCCTGTGCTCGTGCTGAGGTCCCCCAGGCACTGTTGAGGTCCCCCAGTACTGTGTTGAGGTCCCCCAGTACTGTGTTGATGTCCCCCAGCAATTGCACATTGGAGGTCCCCCTGTGTTCGTATTAGAGGTCCCAGTACTGTATTGAGGTCCCAGTACTGTGTTGAGTGTCCCCAGTACTGTGTTGAGGTCCCCCTGGGCACTGTTAGAGGTGTCCCTCAGTACTGTGTTGAGGTCCCCCAGTACTGTGTTGAGGTCCCAGCACTGTGCTGGAGGTCCCCAGCACTGTGTTGGAGGTCCCCCAGCACTGTGCGTTGAGGTCCCCCAGCACTGTAAGCTGAGGTCCCCAGTACTGTGCTGAGGTCCCCCCAGCACAGCCAGGGTCCCCAGCACTGTGCTGAGAACCCCAGCACTGTGTTGAGGTCCCCCAGCACTGTGCTTGAGGTCCCCCAGTACTGTGCTGAGGTCCCCCAGCACTGTGTTGTGGTCCCCAGTACTGTGGTTGGAGGTCCCCAGTACTGTGTTGAGGTCCCCCCAGCACTGTGTTGAGGTCCCCCAGTACTGTGTTGGAGGTCCCCCAGCACTGTGTTGTGGTCCCAGCACTGTGCTGGAGGTCCCCAGTCCTGTGTTGAGGTCCCAGTACTGCTGAGGTCCCCAGCTGTGTTAGGTCCCCAGCACTGTGCTGAGGTCCCCAGTACTCTGTGGTGCTGAGGTCCCCAGCACTGTGCTGAGGTCCCCAGGCACTGTGTTGGAGGTCCCCCAGCACTGCATTGAGGTCCCCCCAGCACTGGTGTTGAGGTCCCCAGCACTGTGCTGAGGGGTCCCCCCAGTACCAGGTTGAGGTCCCCCAGCACTGTGTGCTGGAGGTCCCCCAGCACTGTGTTGGAGGTCCCCCAGCACTGCATTGAGGTCCCCAGCACTGTGCTGAGGTCCCCCAGCACTGTGTTGGAGGTCCCCAGTACTGTAAAGCTGAGGTCCCCCAGTTCGTGTTGATATCCCCCCCAGCACCAAAGCTTGAGGTCCCCAGCACTCAGTATTGGAGTGTCCCCAGTACTGTATTGAGGTCCCCAGCACTGTGTTGGGAGGTCCCCCAGTACTGTGTGTTGGAGGTCCCCCACTGTGTTAGGTCCCCAGTACTGCAAGCTGAGGTCCCCCAGTACTGTGCTGAGGTCCCAGGCACTGTGTTGGAGGTCCCCCAGCACGTGTTATTAGGTCCTCAGTACTGTGTGTTGTGGTCCTTAGCATTGTGTTGAGGTCCCCAGTACTGTGTTGAGGTCCCCAAGCACTGTGTTGTGGTCCTCCAGTACTGTGTTGTGGTCCCCCAGTACTGTATTGAGGTCCCCAGTCCTGTGTTGAGGTCCCCCCAGTACTGTGCTGGAGGTCCCAGCACTGTGTTGTGGGTCCCCAGTACTGTGTTGAGGTCCCCAGTACTGTTGTAGTCCTCAGTACTGTGTTGTGGTCCCCAGCTGTGTTGTCCCCAGCACGTGTTGTGGTCCCCAGTACTGTGTTGTGGTCCCCAGTACTGTGTTGCTGAGGTCCCCCAGTACTGTGCCAGTGGTCCCAAATGTAGTTGAGGTCCCCCAGTACTGTGCTGAGGTCCCCCAGTACTGTAAGGCTGGAGGTCCCCCAGCATTCTGTGTTGAGGTCCCCAGTGCACTGTGCTTGGAGGTCCCCCCAGCACTGTGTCAGGTCCCCAGCACTGTGCTGAGGTCCCCCAGTACCAAGTTGTGGTCCTTACACTGTGTTGGAGGTCCCCAGTCCTGTGTTGAGGTCCCCTAGTACTGTGTTGGAGGTCCCCAGTCCTGTGCTGAGGTCCCCAGCACTGTGTTGTGGTCCCCCAATCACTGTGCTGAGGTCCCAGTACTGTGTTGAGGTCCCCCCAGCACTGCCAGGCTGTCCCCAGCACTGCCAGGTCCCAACACTCGTGCTGAGGTCCCCAGTACCGTGCCAGGTCCCCCACCTGTGTTGTGGTCTCACTGTGCTGGGAGGTCCCCAGCACTGTGTTGTGGTCCCAGGCACTGTGTTGTGGGTCCCCAGCACTGTGCTGAGGTCCCCAGCACTGTTGAGGTCCCCCACAGCTGAGGTCCCCAGCACTGTGTTGTGGTCCCCAGCATCATGCTGTGGTCCCCCCCAGCACGTATTGGAGGTCCCCAGTCCTGTGCTGAGGTCCCCAGTACTGTAGTTGAGGTCCCCCAGTACTGCAAGTTGTGGTCCCCAGTACTGTAAGCCAGGTCCCCCAGTACTGCATTGAGGTCCCCAGTCCTGTGTTAGGTCCCTAGCACTGGGTGCTGGAGTGTCCCAGCACTGTTGAGGTCCCCCAGTACTGTGTTGAGGTCCCAGTACTGTGCGTTGGGAGGTCCCCCAGTCCCAGGTTGGAGGTCCCCCAGTACTGTGTGCCAGGTCCCCAGCACTGTGGTCCCCAGTACTGTAGCAGGTCCCCCAGCACTGTGCCAGGTCCCCCAGTACTGTGTTGTGGTCCCCAGCACTGTGTTGGAGGTCCCCCAGCACTGTAAGCCAGGTCCCCAGCACTGTGTTGTGGTCCCCAGTCCTGTGCTGAGGTCCCCCCAGCACCGTGCTGAGGTCCCCCAGCACTGTAGCCAGGTCCCCCAGTACTGTGTTAGGGTCCTCCCCAGCACTTCTGTGCCAGGGTCCCCCAGTACTGTGGTTGTGGTCCCCCATACTGTGTGTTGTGGTCCCCTAGTACTGTGTGTGCTGAGGTCCCCCAGTACTGTAAGTGTTGGAGGTCCCCCAGTACTGTGTTGAGGTCCCCAGTACTGTGCTGAGGTCCCCATAGCACTGTAAGTGTTGAGGTCCCTCAGCAACAGGCCAGGTCCCAGCATCAGGCCAGGTCCCCCCCCAGCACTGTGCTGTGGTCCCCAGTATCAGGCTGAGGTCCCCCCAGCACTGTGTTGGGAGGTCCCCAGCACTGTGCTGAGGTCCCCCAGCACTGTGCTGAGGTCCCAGCACTGCAAGCCAGGTCCCCAGTGACTGCCAGGTCCCAGTACCGTGTGGCCAGGTCCCCTAGTACTGTATTGAGGTCCCCAGTCCTGTGTAAGCTGAGGTCCCCCAGTACCGTGCTGAGGTCCCCTGTACTGTGTTGAGGTCCCCAGCACTGTAAAGTTGAGGTCCCCAGCACTGTGGCCAGGTCCCCAGCACTGTGCTGAGGTCCCAGCCTCAGCAGGTCCCCAGTACTGTGTTGAGGTCCCCCAGTCCTGTGTTGGAGGTCCCCTAGTACTTGTGTTGAGGTCCCCCAGTCCTGTGTTGGAGGCCCCAGTACTGTGTTGAGGTCCTCATACTGCTTATGCCCCCAGTACTGTGTTGAGGTCCCCCAGCCTGTGCTGAGGTCCCCAGCTCGTGTTGGAGGTCCCCAGTACTGTGTTGTGGTCCCCCACACTGTGTTGTGGTCCCCCAGTACTGTGTGTTGTGGTCCCCCAGTACTGTGCCAGGTCCCCAGTACTGTGTGCCAGGGTCCCCCCAGCACTGTGTGCTGAGGTCCCCAGTACTGTGTTGAGGTCCCCCAGTACTGTGTTGTGGTCCCCCAGTACTGTGCTGAGGTCCCCCAGTACTGTGTTGAGGTCCCCCGGTAGTGCAGGGTGTCCCGGTAACCTGGTGAGGGGTGATCACCATCAGTAACACCGCCGACAGATGTTAAGGCCGCCACGCCGAGAGAAACATAACAGTTAGCCTCAGCGTCATCCTTACCTTCATGTGACGCCCCGACACACATCCTCTACAACACACATTATTATAACAACCCACCTCTACCACCGCCTCTCCAGGGACGTTATTTAACACTAAAGAAATATAATCCACCGGGACCTTGTCTGTACTCAGGCAGAGGATTGATTATCTCCAACCGCTGGTGTGTGTGTGTGTGTGTGTGTGTGTCAGGTCAGTGTACAGAGATGATAGGTTTCTAAAGCGTGTTTCTGCGATGAGAAAAAAAAAACGCGTACGTGTTGGTGGGGGTCACTTGTGTTGTGGTAGTCGTGAAGTACAATCATTGTGTTCTGGGTTAGGTGAGACCTGGTAACGGGGAATCATTTTTGGTCTATAGCTTGACATTAATAAGGCACGTGTGTATCTCTTTATCGATAGTCAGGTTAGTGTGGCAGGCAGGCGAGCGGTGACGTCACATAGAACCTCCGACACCTACACCGTGGCCAGGTGAATCGTCTTTATCAATCACCGATGATGTTAACACGAGGAACTATTGCCTTATACAGGGCTAACCAAGACAACAGAGATAGTGAACCCGTACAGTGAGTCAGGAGATATGACCAGCTGTGGGTGGGTGGTGAAGCTGGTGACCCACTAAATCACCAGTGTCGCCTCTCAATACCTGTCTTATAATGTAGGCGAACTGGATGGACGGAGAGAGGGAGGAGGATCAGGGAACAGGGGGGAAATGATGACAAATAAGGCAGAGGGAATGAGGAAGAGTGAAAGACGAAGAGGAAGGAGAAAAGAGGGAGGAATGGGGAGGGGTGAAAGGAAGAAGGGAGGGAGGGGAAGGTGCAAGATAGCCACAGACCGCCTCCCGCCCCCCACCACCCACGTAAAGGGGGGCACACAGCTGTCGTCAACACACCGTTACGCCCTCAACTCGTCCTCCCGCCCACACGCTACACTGGGTACCCTCACCACCCCCGCCCGCCCTATCATTACTTTCATCACAATCAGTAGACTTGTACAGCCACTACGTAAAATATAAGAAAAACCATTAAAAGTTGGTCAGTCAGTTTCCGGGCGGCTCTTACACTATTAAGAAACATACCACCACTACTACAACTACTACTACTACTACTACTACATTTTTTTTTTTTATAAACGTGGCCTCCAGCCTCCCCCAATAGCCACACCTTCGCCACCATTTAATTACCTTAATATTAAATATCCTAATACATAAGTAGCTATCCTATCTGTGTTAAATTAGTTGAGCCGCAGATCTATGCGGCATTCAGTGACTGTAGCCTCATAGTCAATATCTGCAGCAGTTGTCGGAGTTGGGGCAGAAGCTCTCGTTCCCCTGAGGCAGAGCAAAGCCGACCGAAGGAGAGAGAACATACAGCTGCTCTTTGCCTGTTCGGAGATCAACTCCGAGTCTGGCGAAACATCTTTCTTGGTCCCATCCACCAGGGTTGTGAACACCAGAGGGTGAAGCTGCCTTGATCAACGTTTTGAATTCTCTCCCCATATGCCCTTCTCTTGTCGTTCTCGTTCCTCCTGTGTGCAGCATCGAGAGCTAGGTTACGGTGACATGCGGCCATGGGATCAAAAATCCTGATGTCGAAGAAAGCTCGTTGTCCCCGCGTCCAGAATCCTCGAGCACTGACGTCCACACGGGCTTCGTTAGATGTGTTTGAAGTCCTGTGTTGGAAGATCTCACCATCCAATGGAAGGAGGGTCGGTTCTACCATGACATCCCGGCAGATTTCCTACTACTACTACTACTACTACTACTTACCACTACACTAACTCTCATCAGACGGTCAGGGTGGCCGACCATCACTCACCCGTAAACTTCAGTGACAATTACTGACCAAAATAGCGCAGTGTTGAGGTGTTAGCGTGACCCACCAACTGTCTGTCTGTGTGTGAGATGGGGTGAGGGTGTGATCATCCCTCAGGTCTCTCACACACACACGTCAATAACATCACCACGTCACCACCACACTCACCTACACCACGTCACCACCACACTCACCTACACCACGTCACCACCACACTCACCTACACCACGTCACCACCACACTCACCTACACCACGTCACCACCACACTCACCTAAACCACCACCACATCACCACCTACACCACGTCACCACCACACCCACCACAACCACGTCACCCACCACTCACCTACACCACGTCACCCCACACTCCACCACGTCACCACCACACTAACACCTCACCACGTCACCACCACTCACCACCACCACCTCAAACCACACACCACGTCACCACCACACTCACCACCACCACATCACCACCTACACCACGTCACCACCACACTCACCTAAACCACCACCACATCACCACCTACCACACATCACCTACACCACGTCACCACCACACTCACTAAACCACCACCACCACATCACCACACCTACACACCACACCTACACCACGTCACCACACACCACGTCACCACCTACCACCCACACCACGTCACCTACACTCACCACACCACCACCACCACCTACACCACGTCACCACCACACCCACCTAAACCACCACCATCTGCTACAACCACCACACTCACCTACACCACGTCACCACCACACTCACCTAAACCACCACCACATCACCACCTACACCACGTCACCACCACCTACACCACGTCACCACCCCCACACTCACCTATACCACGTCACCACCACACTCACCTACACCACGTCACCACCACACTCACCTAAACCACCACCACATCACCACCTACACCACGTCACCACCACCACACTCCCACGCACATCACCTATAAGACGCCTCAGCCTGGGTAGATGTCTCTGTATCCACCCATGACCATCCGTGAGGCGAGGAAGTCTCGTGAGCCTGGTGGTGGTGGTAGTAGTGGTGGTGGTGGTAGTAGTGATAGTAGTGGTGATGGTAGTAGTGGTGGTAGTGGCAGCAGTAGTGGTGGTAGTGGCAGCAGTAGTGGTGGTAGTGGTGGTGGTGGTGGTAGCAGTAGTAGTGGTGGTGGTGGTGGTGGTGGTGGTGGTGGTGGTAAGTTCCAAAATTATTACATATGGAGCGTCAGTGTCAGGTGTTGTTCCCTCCACTACAGTACAGTACACCGTTACGTGGTGGTGGTACAGTACAGTCCTTGTTCCTGCTGCACTACGACCTCCTCTTATGACCACTACTACTACTGACTCGTTATGCTGTTATAGTTACACACACACACACCCTCCCACCTACACACCTCCCACTTACACCTCCCACCTACACCTGTACACCCTGCCACCTAAACACCTCCCACCTACACCTGTACACCTCCCACCTACACCTGTACACCCTGCCACTTACATCTGTACACCCAGCCACCTGTACACCCTCCCACCTACACCTGTACACCTTGCCACCTTCACCTGTACACCCTGCCACCTTCACCTGTACACCCCTACCACCCACACCTGTACACCCCACACCCACACCTGTACACCCAGCCACCTACCTGTACACCCAGCCACCCACACCTGTGTACACCTCCCACCTCCCACCTACACCTGTACACCTCCCACCTACACCTGTACACCCAGCCACCTACACCTGTACACCCTGCCACCTACACCTGTACACCCTGCCACCTACACCTGTACACCCAGCCACCTACACCTGTACACCCTGCCGCCTACACGTGTCTAGAGCAGGTAACCACAGGCCTACACACTACCACCCAGCAGCCCCTCGTCGACCACCTACAGGGCTGTGACGCCAGACTCCACCACAGACAGGCACAACTACTGTAATTCTGGTGATACGCTTCATCATCTTCCCGGCGTGATGGTGTGTGTTACAGTGTGGGAGAGTGACGGCTGGCACTATATGGCCTACACCTCAATTAACCTAACCTAACCTAACCTAACCTGTACTATAAGACTCTCACCTGTCCATCCCACACCTGTCCATCCCACACCTGCCCACTCTATTTTTTATTCCATCTTCCTTCTAGTAATCAATTCGTTTTCAATTTCCTTTATCGTCGTTTGTGATCCATCATTAACTACTGTTCCCACGGAGACCTGTGTGTAGCACCTGACATAACCCAGCGTCATGGAACAGGTGTTTTCCTACCAAGTCATGGGTGGCAGCGGCTGTTCTCTTTACAACGGGTTTGAGTGTGGGTGTTAGAGCTACCGGTGGGTGTAGTGTCGCCTCACCCACCTGTCGCCCCTCACACACACTAGAGTTAAGAACTAAAGGCGTTTATTGTAAGGCGTTTTAAGATGCACGGAATAGCTAAAGCGTTAGCTTTCCCGGGCTGTCATTAAAAAATACGACATTTGTGCTGCGTCTTGGAAATAACTGTTGTACAACACAGTCTTCAGAAAGCAATAAAATTAGAACTGTTATTTGGACACAATACGGAAATAAATATATGGCTTGATACATTTTTTATACAGAAAGGTGTTCACTACGTACTGTATGTTCTCTCGTCTCGCAGCTTCATTGTGTTGTTGACAGGTGTTAGCATATAATATACTGTACACGCAATACGACGAAGTTAAGGTTCGTTATGTCTTAATTTTTGCACTTACAGAACTGTAAACTTTTCATCCTTATTATTTTTAAGTATCTTATGAGTAATGATATTATTAATCAAATTTGAGTAATCATCAATATTGTTTCACCAAAGGCTAATGAAATCGGACAGCGCAATTCTTCTCAATTTTTTTTCATGTCATACGCTTTGTTTTAGGTACTATCCAATATACAACCGTATATAGAATTATTGTTATTATTATATCACATTTTGTTATTGCCTTACATGCCCTCAACTCTTCAATATTAATCAAAATATTCTCCATACGCGGCCATAATCCGAGTATTTTCAGTGGGAGAAATCGCTGATTGGTTGTTAGTTATTTGGGCTGCTTGGGCGTTGCACAAAGCTAACGCCTGATCGAGGTGTTAGCTTTTCCCTCTGAATGTGTCATGTGCACAAGCCAAAGGCAGCGTCTGAGCATACAGAATAGCTACCAGAGTCAGTCCGGCCTCCCAAATACGTGCGTGACCTCACTCTAGTCTAGGCCTTTATACAGCCATTATTAATAACTAACTATAATAACTACATCAACAATGACCATTTATCAGGTATTTAATAAATTTAACTTATATACAAGACAAAATATATTCAACACGGGGAGCAGACTTGACCTCTACATTACCACTTGTGTGTGGGAGTCAGGGCTATATAAACAATTCTATTATGAAATTCACCCGTCTCCTAAACACACACAGACACACGTGCACTGGGGTCAGTAAGTCAGCACCGTGTACAGGTGAATGTTTACCTATCAGAAGACCAAACTCCCAAGAATACCTTCAGGCCGTGAGAAGACATGACTGGTCCAGCCCAGTGCTCAAAAATACACCCACACAAAAGACATACCCCCACCCCTCTCACACCCCCACCCCTCTCACAACCCCCACCCCTCCTGCCTCCACCCCTCCTGACCCCCACCCCTCCCCAGCCCCTCTCACACCCCCACCCCTCCCAGCCCCCACCTCTGCCCCCCCACCCCTCCCACAACCCCCACCCTCTCACCCCACCCCTCACAACCCCACCCTCTCACACCCCCACCCCTCCCCAACCCCCACCTCTCTTCCCCACCCCCTCCCCAGCCCCACCCTCTCCACCCCACCCCCTCCCCACAACCCCCCTCTCACACCCCAAACAAAAGACATGAAAATAGTTGTAACAAAGCTTGCCTCAATGGCCTGTCGCCTCCGAGAATGGAAGAACCACCGGATAGTCACGGATGACCACACAGACACAGGTAACATGCTGATGGGTCAACACAACACAACACAGCACAACACAACACAACACAGCACAACACAACACAAGGAAGTGCTCGGTTATAGGCAGTTGTACCTCCTCTGTTAACACCTACACGTAAACTTGTAATAATTATATTTTGTGTAAGACGTTAAGACATTATTCAGGAGAGAAGGTGACCAGTGGTTAAGGCAGCGGGGTACAACCAGCCCACATTACTCACCCAAGTTTGGATTACTGTACATCTTCCCAAATAAACAGAGAAAATTTGGTGAATCTCTTCCAGGCAGTTGTGGGTTTATCTGACCAATGTTATTTTATGCACACACACACACACACACACACACACACACACAGCTCGCCCAGTGCTCCGAGCAAATGTTTAACACCTAAATAAGACATAAATCCAATTTACATTCTGGTGACGTTTATGGTGGCAAGACAAAACAGTTGGTGGTATGACTCAGTTGGTGGTGTGACTCAGTTGGTGGTGTGACTCAGTTGGTGGTGTGACTCAACTGGTGGTGTGACTCAACTGGTGGTGTGACTCAGCTGGTGGTGTGACTCAGCTGGTGGTGTGACTCAGCTGGTGGTGTGACTCAGCTGGTGGTGTGACTCAGTTGGTGGTGTGACTCAGCTGGTGGTGTGACTCAACTGGTGGTGTGACTCAAATGGTGGTGTGACTCAGCTGGTGGTGTGACTCAGCTGGTGGTGTGACTCAGGCGAACGGTGGGTAAGTGTTGTTGAGATGTGGGAACAGGTGAGACTGTAGTCAGGTGTCTCACTCACTCATACCCACTCACTCATACCCACTCACTTATACCCACTCACTCATACCCACTCACTCATACCCACTCACTTATACCCACTCACTCATACCCACTCACTCATACCCACTCACTTATACCCACTCACTCATACCCACTCCCTTATACCCACTCCCTTATACCCACTCACTCATAAACATTCACCTATGAATACACACACTCCCAAACTCAATCATTTACTCACACACACACATTCAGTCACTATTATTCAAACTCGCTCACTCATACTCACCCACCAACACACACACACACACACTCACTCACTCACTCACTCGTTCCCTGACCAGCGAAGCATAACCCAGTACACACTCCCAGCAGGAAGTGTTAGCGGCTGCTGCGCCAACAATAACGTCTAAACACACGCTGCTGAAATACATACGCCAACGACCTTAACATTCACCCAGTCACACGCGCCTATAACCAGTCACTTCTACCATTAACGAGTCACACCAATATCCTCCCCTGTCCTCCCCCCAGTACAGTCAGCTTTAAGGGCCAGCACCCACCTGGGCCTGCATATATCCATGACAGGTGACTCCCACCATGTCCACACCAGGAAGGAAAAGGCAAGGAGAGCTGAGAAAACTATACCGCTTTAACCCGTTTCCTGAGAAAATAAAACTCCACCTGGTGACATCATTTATCTTACCGATATTAACTTACACAGCAATACCTCTTCATACAATGAGCACCACTCAAAATATTAAAATTACAAGTGGTCCAAAATGAAGCCCTGAGATTCGTCACAGGTGAAAGATACCCCTTCACCAGAACCACAGCCGAGATACATAGACCTGAGAATAAAACCCATCAACCAGCAGCTGCACACCCTGGCCAGCAGTCTGGCAAAAGATAGAACGTTCAGAGCAAGAACTCCTTCAAAGACTCCCACCAGACAACGACAACAACCATACATGGTTCCCCAAATGTTACCAAATCTCAAAAGGTCATTACCACCCTCGATCTATACGGCCAGGCAATAGACAACCTCCCTAGACCAGCATCCGCTAGTAGGGCCGGTGGAATATAAAATAAGGCCCTCAAAACACCCATATATGGAATAGGGTAGGCTGTCTAGTGCCTGTGTCGACAGACAATAACTAATCCATGGCACAACCCTCATACACTATTAGCTTAGCTAACCCACAAGGTGGTCAGCCCGCCCTCTCTTACCTCCTCCTAAATTTCTTCAATTTTCTCACTATAACTTCCTTCCCCCACCTCTAATCTCCTTTCGCCTCTCCTTTCTCTACAAAAAAGAGCCAGCCAGTCCAGTCCAGTACAGTTGGCCTTGTAACGGCCTTCATAATACACACACCACTGTACTGTACCTGCCTGCCTGGCTCTCCAGATGGTGGCCGCCACCTACACCACATGTCACGGCCTCATACATCTGACACACCTCCCCGAGACTAGTCATGACAAGTATATAAACTACTGTACATCTGTCTCTCAGATTACGACTGTGTGTGTGTTATTGACGGGTAATAAACAGTTAGTGGAGGTTAATGGTGGTCGTGATCACCCGGGGCACACTACACTACTGTGGGTCAGGTGTACAGTGGTCATGGTCATGTCACCAGCGCTTTCTGCCTCACGTTCTGTAGAAGGTGGCACTGAAGGGAGGCCAAGTAGTGACACACACACACACACACACACACACACACACACACACACACACACACACACACACACACACACACACACACACACACACACACACACACACACACACACACACACACACACACACACACACACACACACACACACACACACACACACACACACACACACACACACACACACACACACACACACACACACACACACACACACACACACACACACACACACACACACACACACACACACACACACACACACACACACACACACACACACACACACACACACACACACACACACACACACACACACACACACACACACACACACACACACACACACACACACACACACACACACACACACACACACACACACACACACACACACACACACACACACACACACACACACACACGTAAACATAAACTGTTTCAATATCCCACGTCACCTCCCCTGAGCTACAGTACAGCACAGGTGACCACATCCGGGGACCTCAAGGTGTTACTTCACCTCTCTTTACTGTCGCATTATTTACTTATCGTGTTGAGAGATTCCCAGGTAAGGTTAGGTTAGTGAAGGAGGTGATCTGCTGACGGTATTATGTGGGAGGGGAGCAGTGTGTGTGAGAGCGAGGGAAGGAAGGAGTGAAACAGTGGGTGTGAGCTATAAGCAGTCAGGCATGTGTAGTGAAGAAGTTAGGCGTCTGTGTGTGTGTGTGTGTGTGTGTGTGTGTGTGTGTGAAAAACAGACACAGTCATTAGCACAAATCCGCCTCTTCTTGAGTGTATGGCTACATGGTTGTGTACAGTGAGGGTGTTTGACCAACCTCCTTGTAACTTGTCTGTACACACGCCCCGCCTCGCCCTGTGTTACGTGTACACAGATTAGTGGCCTTAGTGTCAACAACTGTATGGGGAGCGTACACAAATGTGTCAGATCCAGAATTTTGTGTGTGTGTGTGTGTGTGTGTGTGTGTGTGCGTACCACAAGCAGCATGAGAGTCAACAGTATAAGACAGATGGGCCCCCCGCTTGCCTCCTGACAGCCAGACGTGTGTGTGTGCCGTTACTGTACCACTACTTCCCTCTACCTCCATGTACACTACTTTAGGAGGTGAAAAACACACACACACACACACACACACACACACACACACACACACACACACACACACACACACACACACACACACACACACACACACGCACACACACACACACACACACACACGGTAGATCAACACGACAATAATAATCCTGACCTCATGTTTACGGCAGGAACCATCAGCTCGAGAGAACATAGTAATGACCACGGGGGGGAGGGGGGAGGTTGCTGTACAGTGACACACGTTCCTCCCGGCGGCCATATTGGATCACCAGTCGCCGACTTCCGGTCACGTGACCCCCACAGGGCTATAGCGGTGATGGTGTGTCAGACGTGCCATAAATAATTAATTAACTGTGCCCAGGTGAGTTAGAGAGGAGAGCCACGGTGCTGCCTCACCCACCGCCCGTAGCCTCCGTCATGTTAGCTCTCCGACCAATTTGAAATAAAAGAAACACGAAAATAATATAACGGCTATATTATACTGTAGGTGTTTACAGCCCATCAGCTGCTAACACCCAAAGACTGCCTCCCTCCCCTCCCGTCACCCAAAGGCTGCCTACCGACCTGTGGTATAATGGTCAGCATGCTCGCCTCGCAAGCGATTGGAACCCGGGTTCGATCCCCGGGCAGGATGAAACTATTGGCAAGTTTCTATATGCCATTTGCCTCTACCTACCCAACAGTAATTGAGAACCTGGATGTTAATCAATTTGTGGTTCGTGTTCCGGGATAATGGTCATGCAGCCCGTTAACTCAGGGTGTGGTTGTTGTGTTGGCGACAGCTTCTACACCTTAAACAAATTCATGCCTAAGTGGCCCTTGGGCCGGCCATCCTCGTTACATGAGGGGCATCCTCTCTGTCTCACCGTTACACACACTAACCCCCCCCCCCGGTCACTGTACCAACTGTGGACGTGTGTTCATAGTGTCATGGTGTATGGTGTAGTGTCTCGCCGATGATGAAAAGTATAAAAGCGGCGTCACACTGGCATTCTTACGTCGATTTTTTGTCAACTTTCAGAAAATCGTCAAACTTTTTGTTGTGCACCGTCACACATGCGTTTAGAACCAACTCGCCAGTTTCCCTCGTTCAACAACTGTCAACAAACAAAAAGAATCTAACTAACGAAAAAAGCACATAAATTCTACGCCTTTTTTGGTGTATGAAGTCATGGTGATCCCAGAGACAGCGGCGCTGCCTTATCTGGTCCACCAAGAACTCCTGGGAGAGGCGTGTCCATACTTGGGAAATTATTTTACCTGTTGGCTCAGTCATGTTGTTATTCCCGCGAGGTCAAAATGTAATCAATAAATGACATTTTATAACCCTTTTAAAATCACGAAATTGAACATAATAATGAGTAATCTTGGGTACAAGAGTAATAATTATGTCAAAATAATTTTAGCTTTATATTTTAAGTATTTTTTTTTCATAACTATTTGTAGTATCAATTATAATAGATCGTGAGTTGACTCCGGTAAGTTGTCGTATGAGTCGTCAGTACAGACGGTCTTCACCGTTTAACAAAAAGTCAACGTCGACGATTCGTGAAAAAATCGACGATTAATGGAAAAAATGACAAAAGAAATGCTAGTGTGACGCCGCCTTAAACGTGAAGACGACCAGAAGCTTCTCCCGTGACTAGTGCTGACCTGAGCGAGGAGTTACAACGTCAGCCAGTGACGTAATCTGTTAATGGTGCACCAGAGGGTTAGTTAGCGGCTCACACACCATGACGGCTGGTTAGGTTATGTTAGGTTAGGTTCACACATCCATTAATACTTCACTATGGTTCACCCCCCAGGCACCACGACAAACACACGCACAGATACACAAGAACACGTGAACGCCTCTGATAGCAGGGCAGCTGTGAATCAACCGAGGTAGATGGCGGCCTTCAATATTGTTTTCACGTCTCAAATTGTGTGTGTGTGTTATAAATGACCGAGAAAGAGACTTCAAAGTTCATTAACAGACAGAATAAAATATATACTGTTGAGTGCAGCAGGTGGACGGGCACAACACCGTACAGCTGTGGTAATAATTACTATCAACATACTGTAGTGATGCTTGGCTGGCCTCAGCTCCTGCACGCTGCGGTGAGGCCAGCTACCACCCACCGTAACAATCACCTCAATTACATCAATCACCGTAACAAGCACACCAATACCACAGTCCTCACACGATCAAAACTATAAACAAATAACAATTATTCCTAACTCCTCCCACTCCTGTTCCACTTATCATCCTCGCCCTTCCTCCTTCCAGTGCCCTTCATTCTCGCCCCCCTTCCCCCCGGCCACTGTCACAGAGGGGTTGATTTTAGTACAGCAAATATCTTTTTATTATCGTCATACAGTACCTCCTTAGTTGTTGGTTCAGGAAAATCTCTTGGGTAGATCCAAACTCTTGCTGGCCTCCACACTGTACTGTATAGGGGCTCCACCACGAGTTGATAATTGTGTCCAGGAGCAGAAGGAGGGCACCAAGGAAAACCACCACAG
The DNA here is from genome assembly GCF_018991925.1 of Homarus americanus. Taxonomy (NCBI): domain Eukaryota; kingdom Metazoa; phylum Arthropoda; class Malacostraca; order Decapoda; family Nephropidae; genus Homarus; species Homarus americanus. The sequence continues at coordinate 8,188,277 of NW_024733734.1, forward strand.
GGAACCTCAGTCACACACACACAACACCGTGTTACCAGGTGAGTGAGTCTCCCACACTACCATCACCCTCCCAACACACACTTACGAACATCTTAAACCTCCAATTTTAGAGGGACTCGCCCAGGTGGACCAGCGGACATAACGACATATTAAACTATGAAACATAATGACCAATGTGCTTATTACCCACATCAGCGACGGAAAGTTCATACTAATAGTTCAGGTGTCTCCCCTCTACCACAACCACGACCACTGTGAACCACGAGCCCCACACAACACCCACGACCACCCACTGATGCCCACGACCAACCACACATGCCCACGACCACTGTCAACCACGAGCCCCACACAACACTCACGACCACCCACTGATGCCCACGACCACTGTGAACCACGAGCCCCACACAACACCACGACCACCACTGATGCCCACGACCACTGTCAACCACGAGCCCCACACAACACCCACGACCACCCACTGATGCCCACGACCACTGTGAACCACGAGCCCCACACAACACCCACGACCACCCACACATGCCCACGACCACTGTGAACCACGCCCCCACACAACACCCACGATCACCCACACATGCACACGACCACTACCAACCACGCCCGACACACAACACCCACGACCTCTGTCAACCACGCGCCCCACATATGCTCACTGCCTACCCCACCCACCCACACAACACACCTGTAAGTTAACTGTAAATTGTAAACTGATAACGTTACATTTTGCACTTGCTGACCAGATCTGCTGAACCTTGCATGAAGGCACTCCCAGCTTCTCAAGGCATATACTGCACTACAATAATCAGACAGTACGAGACGAATTAATAAAGACACCACATACTGCACCGCCATACCCCCGTTCCCCCACTGGGTCACCCACAGCAGGTCATGAGTGGAAACTTGAGAAGGGTATGAGGGGTGTGGATAGGGAAGGGAGTAGATGGGAGGAGAGGGGAGATTAGGGAGTTGGAGAGGGAGGGATGGAGTAAAAGGTTGAGGAGTTGAAATGGCAGAGAGCAGGTGGGGAGGAGAGAGGTGGTGGGGGGCATATGACCACCAGAGTCACGGTCACGCCTGTCCACAAACACACAACAGTTATAAAACACAAGGACCACAAAGTGTGTGTCGGGGGGTGGGGGGCAGCAGGTGAGCGAGACATGCCTACAGGAGTGAACATTAGCCAGAGTACACACATGGTAGATGGAAGGGACCAAGCTGGGTGGTGAGGTTCTGGGAGGTAAGGTGAGGTTCTGGAGAGGTAAGGTACCTGGGAGGCAAGGTGAGGTTCTGATAGGTAAGGTGAGGTTCTGAGAGGTAAGGTGTGAAGTTCTGAGAGGTAAGGTGAGGCTCTGAGAGAGGTAAGGTGAGGTTCTGATAGGTAAAGGTGAGGTCTCTGGAGAGGTAAGGCAGGAGGTTCTGAGAGGTAAGGTGAGGTCTCTGAGAGGTAAGGTGAGGTTCTGAGAGGCAAGGTGAGGTTCTGAGAGGTAAGTGTGAGGTTCTGATAGGCAGGAGGTTCTGAGAGGCAGGAGGTTCTGGGAGGTAAGGTGAAGTTCTGAGAGGTAAGGTGAGGTTCTGAGAGGTAAGGTGAGGTTCTGAGAGGTAAGGTGAGGTTCTGAGAGGTAAGGTGAGGTTCTGAGAGGTAAGGTGAGGTTCTGATAGGTAAGGTGAGGTTCTGAGAGGTAAGGTGAGGTTCTGAGAGGTAAGGTGAGGTTCTGAGAGGTAAGGTGAGGTTCTGAGAGGTAAGGTGACGTTCTGAGAGGTAAGGTGACGTTCTGAGAGGTAAGGTGACGTTCTGAGAGGTAAGGTGACGTTCTGAGAGGTAAGGTGACGTTCTGAGAGGTAAGGTGACGTTCTGAGAGGTGGGCAAGTGAGGTTCCCGAGAGGCAGTGAGGTCTCCTGAGAGGTAAGGTGAGGTTCTGAGAGGTAAGGGGTGACTGCCCTGAGAGGTGGGCAGACGTTCTGAGAGGTAAGGTGACGTCTGAGAGTGTGTAAGGTGAGGTTCTGAGAGGTAAGGTGACGTTCTGAGAGGTAAGGTGACGTTCTGAGAGGTAAGGTGACGTTCTGAGAGGTAAGGTGACGTTCTGAGAGGTAAGGTGAGGTTCTGAGAGGTAAGGTGAGGTTCTGAGAGGTAAGGTGAGGTTCTGAGAGGTAAGGTGAGGTTCTGAGAGGTGAAGGTGAGGTGAGGTGGTTCACAGTATGGAAAACATAATAACTGCTTCACCAACAATGACAATGGCTGTGTCATTGTTGGTGGCGATTAAAACAACAACAACAACAAGTACAGTAATAGGGGATTAGGTCAACGTAAACGGTACTTGAACACGAGGAGTAAATACATCACACACACACTTATAGAACATCACTCAAGATTGTTCCTGTCCTCACACCACCACACCACCATCAACCACACCTTCATCATTGCCATCATCATCAACCACACCATCACCATCATCATCATCATCACCATCATCATCATCATCATCATCATCATCATCACCATCATCATCATCATCATCATCATCATCATCATAGTCTTTTTCTTCGTCGTGACCAAGTAAGTTTTTCAAGACCTTACCATCAGTCAAGAGTGTGTGTTGTACCTTTGTCACGTCGCTGTTGTGCTTCAGCCTTATTAAAAACCTGACCTATATACAGTCCAGTAATAAATCTGGTATCTCCTCACACACCTTCAAAATAATAGTAATACTGTGTATGGATTTTACTTTTACTTTTATCCGCTTTGCCACTGATGGGCTCGTTAGCTGCTTGGGCGATCGGACAGTATGTGTGACTTCTCAAACATGTGTATTTTAATGTCCAAAATGTCCAACTTTCAATGAAATCTATGACCATTATTTTATTCTCACTGTGATGATACAACAGTCTTCTTCTTCTTCTTCTTCTTCTTCTTTTGTACATTTTAAATTGCTGACCCACAACCTGGTGACACAATGAACTAACAGAAACTGCCTAAATAATGCCAACAGATGATACCAGGACAATTTCTATCAAGTGAACTGGACTATTATCCATAACTATCATAGCTTTTCATGTGCTGTACAGTACACTACCGGTACTTTTATTTTCAGTGTACTATACCATTGTGTCTTAATAAGGGACTAAATGAGTGAAGATACTGCCTGCATGGACTGCCTTAACACTCACAGCCACACAAACATGACATTTTTTGTTTCTTTTTCTAAATATTTAAAGAATGTTTTGACTTTTATATTTCTTCTCATTTGATTTTGTTGTAATAAGTAAACTGTTATACTACCTGGTAAACAACACAGAATGGATAAGAAGTAAAGTCAATGTGTTTTAAGCCATCAACTACAGTACAGGTTGTACCTCTAGTCCGGCAACCTCGGGACCTGACCGGTGCCGGACCATGGAAATTCACCCTTTTCCTGGATAGATAGTGACTTGTGCTTATGCTTGGAAGCACTAGCACCACTTTCTCTGCATCATGATCTCTTTGAAGACATATTGAAGGGTTAAATGTCGTATAGTAGCTTCTCAAAATTCGCGAGTTTTTAATTCAACGTATTTTATTGGAACACACAAAAAATAAATAAATAAAAATTTTGACAGCGGAAACTTGAATTTCGACGGGTTTAAACAGCCCACCAACATGCAGACAACGTGCATAATCGTGTAAACAGCGTCATTTCTCTTATGTACAAAAGATTCATTATTGTTTATTACTGAATGTCTTTTTTATTGAATTAATGTTTATGTGTGCAAAATGAGCAATACAATTCATTAATAATACGTAGAATATTAAAACACACGAGGAAATGACACAGCATTGTTTTCGTTGATTACAAAACCAGTGACTGACTGGTTCTACATATAAAACTGAAGAAAATAAGACCTTGGTTGTAGCTGTAGTAAAATTAATATGGTTGTTTTAAGTAATGTTATTTAATGTTAATAAATGGAACAATAGAAGTATCTAACGATAATGGTAAAGAAAAAAGAGAGATCGCGTATGTAAGTGCGCACACATGTGAAAACATATCGTCATTACTCTACATAAGAATATGAAAGCAACACTTATTTACTGCTCATATATATTGAAGGGTTAAATGTTGTACTCTGTATAGACAAGCAGAGAGAGAGAGAGAGCAGCCGAACTGCCGGATGTAAACAAACCTTAATTTTCCGCGGCTTTTTTTTTTAAGGGGATTAGCCCACCGGGCATAGGTCACTGACCCACATTGGGGCCTGAGGGGCAAAAATTTAATACTCCTGTAATAATAATAATAATTCAGATAAGTAAAAAAAAAAAAAAAAGCTGCCTATCTACCTATTGGACAAACTAAAATCGTTCCGGACCACGGGAGTTTCCGGACCACAGAATGCCGGACTAGAGAGGTACAACCTGTACATACTTTTACTTTTACTTTTATCCTCTTCGCCACTGATCGGCTTGTTAGCCGCTTGGGCGATCGGTCACGACTCTTTTCCTTTATATTCTTCACCAAAAGGTCGGCTCGCTAGCCGCCCGGGCGATCGGTCACGTCTCTGTCACGCACTGTTGGCAAATACTGGGCATGCACCGGCTCCTGAATGTACCTGAACCCGCTCCAGTGTTGGTCAAGTCTTCTCTTGAAAGAGCTCACACTCGGTGCCGTCACAACACTTTCTGGTAGATTGTTCCAAGAGTTTACAACCCTCACTCCGAAAAAGTTTGCCCTCACGGTTTTCCGGACTTGCGGCTTCTTCAATCTTGAGCTGTGACCCCTTGTGGGGCGAGCGTCCGCCAGCTCCAAGTAAGGACACTCAACTGAGTAGTGCCCCCTGAGATGCTTATAAACCTCAACTAGGTCCCCCCTTGCCCGTCTGTAGTATAAGCTAGGCAAGTTCAGGCGCTCCAATCTCGCAGGGTAGCTGAGATGCCGAAGTGCAGGCACCAGCTTGGTGGCCCTCCTTTGAACATTTTCAACCAACTGACAGTCCCTAGCATATCTCGGGGACCAGATGGGGTGACAGTACTCCAGATGGGGAAGCACTTCACTCCTGAAGATCGTCACGAGGGACGGACCGTCTAGATATCTGAACGACCTTCTTATAAGACCCAATAATTTATTTGCCTGATTTACCTTCTTCTCACAATGGCCCGAGAACTTCAGCTCATTGTCAACATACACACCTAGGTCCTTCTCACACACAGTCTCAACTAGTACATTTTCTTCATCCCGTTGGGACATATGGTACGCCTCCTTACCGTTGGTACGCCCCAGGTGCATCCTCTTACACTTCGTGACATTGAATCTCAGCAGCCATTCCTTCGACCATTCCTGGAGCCCACAGAGGTCCTTCTGCAGCTCTTCACAGTCCGCTTGGTTCTTAATTTCCCGAAATAACTTGGCGTCATCGGCAAACATTTGTATGGAGGAGTGTACAACGTCAGGCATATCATTTATGAAACAAACAAACAACAGCGGGCCCAATACACTACCCTGCGGTACCCCACTTGTTACAGGTACAGATGACGATTTCGTGCCATTAATCACCACACATTGCTTGCGGTCATGTAGAAAGTCTTCTATCCACGCTAGGACATTTCCCCGAATTCCGTACCCTTCCAGTTTGATTTTCAGCCTTTCGTGGGGTACACTGTCGAAAGCCTTGGCAAAATCTAGGTAAATATTGTCGATATTACCACCCCGTTCTAGAATATGGGTCCAAATATCCAATACCTTGAGCAATTGTGTCAAGCAAGAGCGCCCCGGCATAAAACCGTGTTGGCAATCTTTTACAAGGTTGTTTCGTAGTAGATGTTCCATCGCTGCATCTCTGATAATACTCTCAAGTACTTTACATATTATGCTGGTCAGGCTCACCGGTCTATAGTTGTTCGTGGAGTGCCTATCGCCCTTCTTGAAGATAGGACTCACATAAGCCACTTTCCATTCACTGGGGACCATTTGTTCATCCAGGCATTTACAAAACAGAATCTTCAGGGGCTCTGCAAGCTCGTTGCACAGCTCCCTTAGCACTCTAGGATGCACCATGTCAGGTCCAGGACTCTTATGGACCTTTAGCCTGGACAGTTTATTTCTAATACCCTCTTCTGTGAACACAATGTGGGTCAGTGCTGTGTCGAACCGTCTGTCCTCAAACACAGGAAGGTTAGTTTCATCCTCTCTTGTGAACACTGAGGAAAAGAAGCTGTTCAATGCCTCAGCTTTATCCTGGTCAGAATCTGCGTAACTACCATCTTCAAGCATGGACAGCATACTGTCACCTCATACAGACTCAACATTAATGCAGGTAAAAGAGTTAAAACAATACATACCTGTACATAATGTCAGCAATGTTTACGTCACAACTACCGTAGTCACGATTATATTTTCGACACTTTCAATTACAAAAAAAAAAAATCTTTCAAAAATACATTCTCAGAACACAGATACTGTACTGAATATGCATTTATCATTAAATATTTCAACTCCTTACAATTTAAATTACCTATCTACGGTATATTTTTTTAAGTACTGTACTGTGTACTCACCGCCTCTTTCCTGTTGGGTTTGGCCTTATCCAGCGCCCGATTACACGACTGGTAGTCCACCATCAAACAGGTGCGGTCCAGCAGCATGGTGCTCTCTGCCTGGATGTAGCGAGTCCACAGTGTCTGTACGGTCCCCAGCATGATGTCTTCCTTGTTGGCCTTATCTTCTGTTTCATTCTGTTCATCAGAAAAATAAATTAAATTAAATTTTTAACAGAGCTGTACTGTACACAATGAAATAACCATTTAAAAAATCTTAACGAAAATAAAACAAAACCACACTAGAGAACTAACCTTGATGCTGTCCATGCAATCGAGGAAAAGAATGTTGATAATGTTGAACTGCTTGTTGTGGACCACATCATTAGGACAGTTGCTTAGTTTGAGGGCTGTGACCATCTGTTCCAGCTGGTGACTTATCCCTGAGGTCAAACAAACTCTTTAATGAATTAAAAAAAATATTGTATGAAAAAGTTAAGAACATTCAGTGTAAGTTTTTTGTACAGTACTGTACTGTATAGTTTATAAATAGCAAACAGACTAAGACACATCCAGACAGAGAAGTATGACTCATGACATGAAGAGCTGAGGCATTACTGTACATGACTCTTTAAGATCAAGGAGACAAATAAGTGAACTGACAGAGAATAACAATAAGGCAGCCCTGAGCAGAGCCCATGTGCCTGACAGCAGGAAGCATTATCCTAAGAGCAACACACTGTCAGTAGTGAATGAGGTATTATAATCTTCCCATCTGGTGGAACCACAAGCTGACCTTCATATGATCACTGAGGTGGATCGTGTCACCCAATAAGGTACAGTACACAGCTCACCTGAACCACAATGCTAACTCAAAAGTTAATCTTTAACAATTTAGGAACCCATTTTTTACCTCTGGGATTTCTGGAAAATTTTCTCCTAATGCAAATTTTTCTCCCATATTTCAAAACTCAATCCATACTTTTGGATTCTGTTCGTAGATATTTCCATGACTTGATCTTCTATAACTGGAGGAACACCTGTACAGTACAGTAATATTACATTTACTTTATGAAACAAAACTTGACTTACTAAGCTGAGCATAGACAATCTTGTTAAAGGCATCACTGGCATTGGCAATAGCTGGTTGATATTTAACAACCCAATCACGTTCCTTCTGGAAGAATTCTTCACTGTCGGGATACGATGACTTCCTGGAGTCCAGGCTGTCAGATAGCCGACTTATCAACCCCTTTTTAACCTGAGAAGGAAACAATCATACAACTATGTTGAACATGTCAATTATAACACTATGTTAGGCTTTACTTGGCTGCTATCATTAATGCACCACAGTTATCTGTAAATAACAAAGTCATCAGAAATATAAACAATGATGGACAATGTATAAGAACCAACTAGGGTAAAACTCTCTCATTTTGATAACTGCATAACTCAAATACCAAACATAACAAACTGTGTGGCATTAACTGAACTGAGGTAAGAAATTATTATAAGACAGAACTTTATGTAAGACTAACAATAATCCTTCTCATTATATCCACCTGACCTCACAAGAGACAACACTATCTTCATATAATAGCTGCTGGCCGGGAAGTGTGAGTGAAGGGGCACAAAATTCCATACTGCAGTATATGATTGAGTCAAGTTTGGAAATTAATTGAACCACAAGAGTCAGATTCATGTCCTAAAGCTGCACAAGTCCTCTCGACAAACACCAAGTCTAAATTTGAATTCAGCTTTGACTAAAGAGAAGGCTGTTAAATATCTACCTTGTAACGAAACACTGAACAGTACCTCCTGACCACATACCTTAGTTCTTGGTGGAGCTTCCTTTGTTGTCAAGAAGTCAAGTAACTTGTCATTCTTTCCTAACACAGGATGTGATAGGAGTAACTCAAGGTACCTGGAGAGAAACAGTAATTAGGAAAATACAGGTGAATCAGCAAAATGAAGCCTTAAGGTACGGTAATAAAAAACTGGAGAATAAGTCATCAGGTTTAATCTATCATTAGAATCCAAACAAATTTGAGGTTTCCTCCCATTAAAACCCAGAAATTAATATTAAATTCTGAGTAAAACTCAAGATATAGATTCTATTTAATTAAATTACAAATAAACTTGTAAGAAGGGTAATACAACAAACTCTGTACAGTATATATTTAATACTGTACCTAATAGTTTACTGTGAATGAACCAAACATTTATATCCATAGAGAGGACTGCTGTACTGTACGGTGCTGTACTGTGCTGAACTGTACTGTACTGTACTATGCTGTACTGTTCTGTACTGTACTGTACTATGCTGTACTGTTCTGTACTGTACTGTACTATGCTGTACTGTTCTGTACTGTACTGTACTATGCTGTACTGTTCTGTACTGCACTGTACTTACTTTTGTAGTTGGTGACAGTCCTTATGAAACTCATCTGCTATTAGTGTCTTGGAACCTTTTCCCATCAGCCTTTTGGAATGTATCTCAGCATTGTAAGGATCTGAGGAGGATAATAAAACATTACTATGACAGATAATAACAATGAAGAAAAAAAGAGATGGATTACACAGACCATTTATAATGAGCTCCACAGATCCTTGACTGCTGTTGACTGGCAAATAGCAAAAGCCTTCAGCAATGGTCTAACTAAAGCATGTTTGTGAGCTGCTTAGTCTGGGCCACCAGTGCTGTGTCATGTGTTGCTCCCACACAAGGTGAGGTTATAACCACTAAATTTACATAAATTTAACTTTCATTTAAATGATTATTTCACCTGTTTATTTACAGCAATTAACAATTTAATTAATAATCATGTTTTTAGTAACAAGAAACTAAACAGGCAATTCTGTATAGTACTGTACTGTATAAACAAGTGACTCAAACCCATATAAGTAACTACTGTATCCTGTAGATACTTTACAAGATAAGGATTCTTTTCCCTTCATTCAATTGGTGGGCCTGTGCTCCTTGGTGGGCCTCAGACTGCAGCTCCAACACTCTAAGATTCCCTGGCCTAGTTCAGCCATAAACTGATGTAATGAGTGGTAAAACTGCCTAAATATATTAAGTACCATCTACTCCTGCTGTACAAATAAAGAAAACCAACCTATTGCAGACCGTTGTGGGATAGGTGGAATGATTAGCCCATGTAAGGGCTGGCTTGTTGTCACACAGTGATCTAGGTACTCAAAGTCCTCATATTCTCTCTCCAGTATATTAACTGTAAGGCCATTCTGAAAACAATAAACAAAATTACCATTGTGTTAAAAATTTCAGTCTGTATAGAGACATAATTTCTAGTGATATAAGTTCAAAATAATTTGAATATATCGTAGATAACTCGAAAATACTTGACATTGATGGTTAAGTTTTCTTATCCAAGACTGATAAAACTTGTATAGTACAATATAGTACAGTGTATGAGTACAGGGTTTTATAACCTTAGTTTTCTGGAATCTCTCATAACAGAAATATGTACAGTACTGCAACATTACCATACAGCAAAACTGAATAATTTACTTCTATTAAAAAACCCTATAAACTGATAAAGCTTCTTTGTGTGCAGTAATGTACAGAATAAACAATAAAAAAGTAAAGAAAGATCAAGAACTATTCGTTGCAGTACATAAATATTCAATTGTTCAGCACTGTATAACAATATCTATTTTACTATAAAATATTGATTTACTAACTAGTCAAACAACTAGTGTAAACCTTGAATGCAGTACAGTACAGTATGTGTAAGCATAAGAGTACAGATGGGGAGCTGAATGGTCAAAGGTGATCTGTGATTGTACAGTACTGTACTACACTAAATCCCTCATCATGGATGACCTTTTCATGGTACAATAACATAATCAGTGGCAGAAAACATTATTATTACACACAGCACAACTGCTGCATAAACAGCTACCAGTGTCCATCCAGTTACAACTGGTGTCCACTGATGTAGTGTTAGTCTCTTGTACAGTATACAGTACCCTGTAAGTTAACAGCTAAGTAAGTCAAAACTTTTGACCAACCACTGCACCTCTCACAAACCCTCAGCCATAAATATTGGCCCAAGAGGCTACCAAGACTCAGAAAAATAAGTGATGTCAGTAGACCAATCTATGGATGTCTTCTCATGATGTCATTTAGATAGGAAATGCATCAAAGGTGGAACTGGTCTTGAAGGTGGTAGAGCCATGGCTTTTAAGATAATACAGTATGTACTTATTGATTAAACACAAAGTAGGCACCAAGATATGTATCCATTGCACCTGATTTCCCCATTTAAGGCCAACTAGTAGGACTGGGAGGTGGGGAGACTGAGTTACTTTGGTATATTAATATATTACCCTGGGGTGAATATCTTGGGGAATTATACAGTATTATGAGAAGCTGTCTATTGTAAGCCAATAAATCATACTGTACCTGTGAAACTTGTAGAGTGAACTTGACACTGTCACCATCTTTGGTGACACGATCACTCAGGCGAACACTGAACTTGGGTGTGAACGGCGCCTCTGGCTCAGGAGTTGACGCTTCTGATGACATGCCCGACACTGACCCTTCCTCCAACATCCTTAAACTGAAATAAAAATATTTTAATCAAGACGCCTTTATTACAAATGACGTATTATGAGCACTGTACAGTATATGCATTAATAATATTAGCTACTGGTGATGCTGAATGTCATATATCGGAGATGTAATACTGTACTGATCATTATATGGTATATAACAAGAGGAGAGCACTGTATTAACTCCTTCTCCTAAAGATGTGCAATATTCCCATAACTTCTGGATGTTTCTTTATTAGTGCCACCTTAGTAAGAAAATTGTACTGGGGGTAATATAATTTTTACGGTTATTACCAGCCTCAACACTCATCTATGGTCGGGAGATATGAGCTCTGATACTGCCGTGGCTCTTTTATTTACGTCCGAGATCACTCATTAGTTCTTTTCATAAACTACTTTTGGTAATACTTGACGAGAATGGCCCGCCCTTAGTACCAACCAGAGGAAAACTTTCCATTGGAAATAAAAGCTTTCTTACCTCGTTAAATTAACAAAGTTCACAAGGAATGTAGTTTTGTATAATATTAAAGTTCACAACCAAAACTGAGAGAGGAAGAAGGCAAACACAACCTTACTTTGCATGTCATGATTAGACTGGCTAGGTTAGGTTAGGTTTGGTAGGTTAGTTTTTATGAATAATAAATAATATAATGTAACACTATATAAACAAAACAAATAAATTATGAAATCAACCAACGTTTGATCTCGGAAAGTGAAAAGGGCGAACAGAGGAGCTCCTCCACAACAAATATATTAAAATTAAATAACACAAAACTTCCTTCTCCTGCATTTTTCTCACAGTTTTTAGAGTTAAAGAAGCGTTTATTGTCTCTGAAGTATTTCCTCAAGTTGGTGCTGAGGCTGGATAAATTTCATCAAATACCGGAGGAGAGAGGCAGGGGGAGGCTTCACCCCCTCACCCTAATGATTCCAATAGTTACTCTTAAAATTCCCTGGACGACCAAAACTAAAATTACACCAACTTTTCTTCTCTTACATTACTCATCCACTCATTATGTAAGAAAGCCTTTACCTTCTATGTGAAATGCCCTCAAGTTACTGATTCAGACACAACCACCGTTAAGTATTACCTATCACACTTCCTTTCAATCTAATACGTTATACTGTACACATGAAGTTTAAGTATACTGGCATAATATTATCAATTACCATGGACACAATATGGTAATGTAAAACACCAAATGTTAAAGCACGTACTAGGACTAGGGGGCGGTAGACGCCTCCAGGTCCGCCCTCCTCTACTCTTAAACTGCTCTATTTACTCTCCTATTCCTCATCAACATCCAATATTTTATATTATATATCAACAAATAAATCAAATTAACCTACGTTTAAGTTTCAGTGGCCAATTGTTCATCACATTTATGGTCTAGTGGTTAAGGAAACGCCTACATAGCCAACCAAACTTGACACTTCTCACATACAGTAAACAAACACCAGCTGGTGCTGCCCACTAACACGGGGTCACTATTACCATGGTCTTATTATTAGTACTTCTTTAATATACAGTAATAATACAAACTAATAATACCTGTTCACTTAAGAGGAGAGAGTAGCAGTATGACGCCTCTTACTTGACTCTGGTCCAGATAACATATCAAACAATAGCTATAGTGGAAGAGGTACCTGCCTCTTCTGCTCCTCAATATACAGTACTTTATATTACTTTCATTATCATTTGTTGTCTAAAACTATTTGAAAGTAAAAAATTTATATATTCTTGTAATAATAGGAAAGTGGTTAAGTAAAACTTATTAAAAGACATCGTCTTTGGCTACGCCACTTATCAGCTTATAATTTTGATCAGATAGGGACGCGATTGTGTCTCCACGCCCGTGAGGAGAGACATGAGTCCTGTAGGAGCGGTGAGGACAGGTCAGGTGACGAGAGGTGAGGTGTGACGGCCCAGGGAGGCAGGAGCCACACGCCCGTGAGGAGAGACATGAGTCCTGTAGGAGCGGTGAGGACAGGTCAGGTGACGAGAGGTGAGGTGTGACGGCCCAGGGAGGCAGGAGCCACACGCCCGTGACGGCCCAGGGGAGGCAGTGAGCCAGCCACGCCCGTGAGGAGAGACATGAGTCCTGTAGGAGCGGTGAGGACAGGTCAGGTGACGAGAGGTGAGGTGTGACGGCCCAGGGAGGCAGGAGCCACACGCCCGTGAGGGAGACATAGTCCTGTAGGACAGGTCAGGTGAGGTGGTGTGGCCCAGGGAGGCAGGAGCCACACGCCCGTGAGGAGAGACATGAGTCCTGTAGGAGCGGTGAGGACAGGTCAGGTGACGAGAGGTGAGGTGTGACGGCCCAGGGAGGCAGGAGCCACACGCCCGTGAGGAGAGAAGTGAGTCCTGTAGGAGCGGTGAGGACAGGTCAGGTGACGAGAGGTGAGGTGTGACGGCCCAGGGAGGCAGGAGCCACACGCCCGTGAGGAGAGAAGTGAGTCCTGGAGGAGCGGTGAGGACAGGTCAGGTGACGAGAGGTGACGACCCAGGGATTAACTTGGGGTGAGGTGTTAGGGCAGTGTATACAGTATAAGCAGCGTGTTGTAGTGATCAATGTACCAGTACCATCCTCTCTCTTTAACTTGTGTTACCCTTATTTATTTTTGGTCACAGATTGGACGATGGGTGAACGCAGTAGCAGATAAATAATTTTATTAAATACTCCCTTTATTTCAGCATCTACAGTATATGCTCCTGCTTGTATTTTTTTTATTAGACATGTTAATATCAACTTGTTTGTATTAATGTAGGGGGTTTACTGCACCATAACATGTACAATAATTCTTATATGCAGGTAACATAATTTCGAGGAAAATATCATAATTTTGACATCGGTGTACAATAATTAGGGCTGGCCAGCAGCGCAGGTGCAGCCTGTACCTGACTTACCTATAAACCAATCCAGCTAGACGGAGAAACAAGTCCAATGGCTTGTGAAGGATCTCCCATTCTTCTTGATAGTCTTGACCAGTTTACCTTAAACAGTACTGTGCTTCCCTCTACGCCAAAACTTCTTCCTGGTACATGCAGATGCCCGCCCCATTAGAGGTCACAGCGTAAGGTTGAAACCACAAGTTCATAACATTTCCAGGTCAAACTTTTGAAGTGAGAGTTGTGAACTCTTGAACAACATGCTAGTGTTGTTACGGCACCGAGTGTAGCTCATTCAAGACCAGACTTCGACCAACACTGGGGCATTCATTCTGGAGCCAGTACTTGCCAACATTGTGTAACAAGACGTTGCCAACAGTGGTTTTCAAGCCAGATTACTAGATTGGTCTGGTTTTGAGTGGTTGGTGGGCCGATGTTTGCTCAGGCGGGTTGGCGGTTGATTGTGTTTCTACTAAAGCCGGCTTTGGGGGGTAAACTGCATGATCTATTCATTACACAACCAGTGACAAAAGCATGGCTTTATAAAATTTTGTCACTAACGTTCCCACAACGGTCAGTTACTGAACTGACAATCACTTGAAAGGATATTCATGAAAATGATAGTGTATTTTGGTTAAATTTATTGTCCAATGAGCAGGTATAATGACGGAGAGAAAATAATAAATCTTATTTATCGGCTGGAATGCTAATAGATGCCAACAGTTGGTGTTAGTCCAACAGCACCTCTCTTATCTTCAATAATTATACAGTATAAACAAGATGATCGAGTACAGTACTGTATATGATACAAACTGACTATTGTATTAACAGATGAAGTTTCAGTTTATTAGAAACTTTCAGAAGTTTCATTTGGTGGATGAACAATTTATATTTTCTTGGAAATGATAAAGAGATTGAGCAATATTTCAACTTACTTTCCTCAAAGGATATTCATGAAAATGATAGTGTTTTGGGCATTGTCCAATGAGCAGGTATAATGACGGAGAGAAAATAATAAATCTTATTTATCGGCTGGAATGCTAATAGATGCCAACAGTTGGTGTTAGTCCAACAGCACCTCTCTTATCTTCAATAATTATACAGTATAAACAAGATGATCGAGTACAGTACTGTATATGATACAAACTGACTATTGTATTAACAGATGAAGTTTCAGTTTATTAGAAACTTTCAGAAGTTTCATTTGGTGGATGAACAATTTATATTTTCTTGGAAATGATAAAGAGATTGAGCAATATTTCAACTTACTTTCCTCCTACACTATAGTATTAACTCCTAAACTGTATTTGAGGCAGAGCAAATTCCTTGACATACACTATGAAACATCTGAATAAATATACAAATCAGCAATACAGTTATGCAGGTTCATCCAATTACCATGAGTACAGTAATCAGACTTTAACCTGAAAAAACATTTTTTTTTCTTATTCCTTATCACTGGTGGAAAAAAGTGGCAAAATAATTTTACTGCATCATAAGTAAAGTCAGTGCCAACCAAGCCAAACTCTGAACCCTCCATAACCACACTTGGTATTTTACTGTACTGTACTGTATCAGTTAATATATCAAGTAAAAGAACGACACTTTTTGGAGAGTTGAATTGAATTTTGTTATAATATTTTGGAACTGGGAACTTAACCCCATTTTTATCTTAGGTGGAAGTGTTTAACAATACTGAACCTATCCTAAGCCCACTGATTATGTGGGAACTACTACAGTACTGTATACTGTATTATTACAATATCAAGTATCAAATATGGTTTTTTTCAGTAAGTGTTGTAATGTACAACAAATATGTAAAGTATTACCCTTACACTGCACTTTATTAGTAGCACAATTCATGTAACATAGTGCAGTATTTATTTACTGTACCAATATTAATACAAGTCAGTCAAGAATCAAAGTTGTAAAAAACTGACCAATTTAATCTTTACTGAAGCATCATATGAACATGATTATAACCATTACACTTTTATACAACAAATTTCAATATAACTTTTACTAATGGTTATTTGATAATTGTATACAACATGGTTGGATGAAGGACACTTCCAAATGATAGCTGAACTTAATTATGCAAATTCAAGCTTGAAAGGTTAAACCTAATGGTCATGCTCTGGCAGTTTTAACCTCTTAACTATAGTAATCTAATACTGCAATGATGTTTTATCCAACTTCAGTCTAAACTCTAAAGGGAAGCATTGTTGTAAACTGATATTGTATCATCTTTGGTGGTTTATGATGAGCAGTATCATCCATAACCTTAAAACAACTACAGAAATGATATCTACACATATACTGTACAAGTATACCCTGCTAACATAACTACTGTATGTGGTCCAAAACAGTGGACGTGTTCTCCTAGAGACTCCCATGTTATTACTTGATGTGTTCCAGCCAAAACATTTTAGTTCTAATTGTTAATATTAAATAAACATATAAAATAAATACAGTACAATAGTAACACTCACCAGAGATGCATAAGAGGCACCATGATAGAGCTTGGTGGCACAACGAGAGTGAGTCTAACTGGTTATGGGGTAAGCACAGAGCTTCATGCTGAGATAAAAACACTGTAAATCCTTTTTAAAAATCATCTTTTTCAAAAACTCCAAGTTATACAACAACAGACCAGGGAATATTTTATATGAATACATTCCCTGATTTATAACAAAACTACATAAGTAAAGTCATGTTATGCGAGGGATACATGTATAGTATAGTGAATATTCCAGAGAAAATTTCATATACAGTTTTCTTTATCTTAAATATAACTATAGTACAGTATATGAGCAGAGGCAACTTAGGAGTTTGATGTGCAGTTAGTTTATGGTCTATGAGCTGTACAGTACTCGCACTCATTATCTAAACTAACAAATGCATTATCAAATTTGCCTGCACATAGTTCAGCTTAAATAGGTAATACTTTGGTGCTTAAATTTTTTTGGGGTAATTTTTTCATATACTGTATCTTAAACAATAATAAATCAAAGGTTCATTTATCTACAGATTATATATTATATAAATTACATGTAACACTGGAACAAATAAGAGAGCATACTTGGCAGTCTCACTTTCCTCATCAACCTTTTTCTCCTTATGTAGTTAAGTTTTATATATAATATATGAAGTCAATATTTCCTCATTAAATCAAAATTTGAATACAAAACATAATTTTTATAGGAACATGTGGTTTTAACTCTGATACTAGTAAAGATTGCTTGAATATTGATAACTGGAAGAAAAAACAAATGCAGTGCAGAAAAAATATATGTAAAAAGACAAAATAAGATACAAGATAATGATTGAAACCTAAATAAAAAAAAAATTGGACAATGTTAGAGAAAAATGTTCGTACTCAGCCACGTCCACTGAGGTTGCCTAACATGTGGTCACAGGCAGAGGGACCTGAAGTGTAAATATCATTGAAATTTATGATTTAATATTTGTGGAGCCTTCCTGTATTAAACATAAGGAGGAGCTGAAGTGGTAGAGTAGTTCTAGACTCAAAACACATCAGAAGTACAGTACAGTACTGTAGTCCAGTGTTAATACACTGTAAATAACAAAATTAGATAATAATCCTTTATGAACTTGCCACTTCTTGCAAAGTCTCGTGACTGGTGAGAATTTGTTTTGTTTTTAAGTCAAATCAAAATTCAGCTGACTCTGTTAGTGTATGGAAGCAAAACTTAATGTAGCCCACTGGTAGGTCCAGGGTAACAGATGGCTCACCTGGGGAGAACTCTGAACCTATCTCAGGGGAGAAAATACTGTATCTAGTTTTGAGAATCTCCGGTTTTCTGAAATACGGAGGAGAGGGTCTGTACCTGTACCTGTCCTTTAGTATGCTACTGTCAAACATATTATTTTTCTCTATAAATATGCACAACAAGAAAATCAAAGGAATAAGCATGAACGCAACATTCTCATTTAGCCCTCCACTCACTCCTCCCTCTTCCATCTCTTTTGAGAGAGACAGAGAAAGGAAAGACAAGAAAGATCACCTTTCTCTTTCCTTTCTTCTGTGAGAGAATGGAAGAGTTTCTCTTTCCCTTTTCTTTCTTTTTCTCCTGGTGGCAAAGAAGAGGGAGGAAAGTGAAAGGCAGAGATAGAGAGAGGAAGAGAGAGAAAAGAAGAAACTTACATTTTCTTTCTCCTTCCCCAAAGGAAAATACTGCAAAGTGAACTGTCATGTCAGTCACACAAAGGTAAACATGGCAACTCAGCTGACCCACCAAACTAGAGGCAGGATGGGTGGTGTTCATGACAGCCCAGAGGTGGAAGGCCAGATGATGCGAGTCCTTGTTTTGGTGTTCCTATATCTACTGTATATTGAAGCAGAATATTTTCTAACTACTGTAATATCTTTTTGGTTTACTTAACAATTATTGGGGGATCTCAATAACTTTAAGGATAATATTTTAACACCCAGTGCATAAACTCCATATTTTTTATCAACACCAATGATTTACTGCACAATTTGTTGGGTCTGCGACAACCTAATCCCATGTAATAAGCAGGATATGAATACAGTATATATAATTTTGAATGGCTTTTCACTCAGATAAAACTCTGCTCTATTTTGAGGTGATTATCTTAAGAAATGCATCACTTCAGTACTGACAATCAATTCAATACTTCATGTCAAGTCAAAAGACAATAACTGCTGTGACACAGTCAGCCAGGTAATTTCTTGTGTGAAAAGCCTCTGTGTGACAACAGCGTTCCTGCCATGGCCAATGGTATAGAAACTATGATTGGTACAACAAATACAAACTATCGTCCTGTCGTCGGACAAATATCACAAAACATTTTATCACACGAGAGAATAAGGGGAGTTCTCTTTAAGCAGGAAATGTTGAATTCTTGGAAAAAGATGAAAATCACATTTACACTTTGGCACTGGACTAAGTAATAAAGACACAAGTTTACTAATATTAACATAAAGAGTTCCTTTTAGAGTATGATGCTTGACAGCTTCATTGGGTACTTTAGAAAAGCTTAATACCTGAATGAGAAGTTTGTGACCTCTGGTTTCTGACATAAGAAGTCATTAGTGTTTCACTTGACCTTGGTAAATATTGATATAAAAATGCATAATTTTTCTTATATGTGACACACAATGATATTCTAAAAGCCTTTTAGCAATATCATTTCTCTTCCACAAAATGAAATGAAAAATATAAGAGAAATTATCACTCCCAACTTTAACCTGACATAGGTTAAATGTTCTCCCCAAGTTTTATTTTCAAATTTGGCTTTACAGTATCGTATTGTAATCACTTACTAATGTATAAGGTTTAATACAAAAATGTTTCTAACTTCAACAATATGATTTTCAACGAAGTTTTCATAAAAAAAAGAGGTTAGATTCCTGATTATCAGAAATGTACCTCTAGCTTTTTCAACATGTTAGTTTGCCCAGTGACTGTGGTGGAGTTAACAGTAGTGAGAACATCTCCCAGGTCAACCATCACTTTGTCAACCCTTGGTGATGGGATGGAGATTATCTGTTGGTCAGTTCTGTACAGTACAGTATACAGTAAAAGACCACACTGATCCCCCAGGCCAAGCATAGAGCACTTTTGTGGAATTTAGAAGTCATAAGCATTAAAACAAAAGTTGTGATAAAAATTTTTAAAGTTTGTACTGACCTACAAATCCATCAAAAAATTTCAGTAAAAGCTAAAAATAAATCCATTGCACTTTTCCAATGGGTGTGCAGGTGAGTACAAAACCTTAGAAATTAACACTGATAGTTTTCCAATTAACATACATAAGGTCCGTGTGGTTATGCAGCGGTACAGAGGACCACTACTGAAGCCAACAAACAACAACTGAAAAAGACAAATCCTGACACTTGACCAGTTATTGATCTCTGCAAGACAACATCCCTGCCATCACCACCAAAGAGTGACCTTCACAGAGTGGAAACAGGAAGGGAAGTTGCTTGTATCAAGACCTGTTAAGACTCTCACAGCTTCCGACAACTAAAATCTTCACTTCTTTTGAACCAAGTGCCGTAAAAGTTCATGATAGGATATGGTGACTCAGCACAATCTTGTCTGCTGAGCAGAGATAATGATCAGCCAAACACCTTACCTGGATAATATTCTCATTAACAAGAGTTGGGAGAGTGACATTATCATCACTATAAACTCCACCACGGACAAAGGGTGGACTTACTCCTTCAAGAAGTCAGAAGGAATTAGAACCTTAAAAGCTTTCTAAGAATGGCTGGAAATACTTTAACATTAACATGAGATGCACAGTTGATGGGTTTTACTAACAACATTCCCACTGGTATATTAATAAGATTCCAAATATAAATCTACCATTTACAATATTTGGCAATATTTATTTTTTTGTCCAGGACATGCAAAGTCCATCAGCACCGAGGTTATGTGAGGTATGCACACTAACGTCCCAACCAAGATAAATTATATGTTTTTGAGGGCAAAAGATCACCAAGGTCAGGTGACTGCCCCAGTGGCCTCCCACTCTGGTCATAAGAATTTCTTAAACACATTTTGGTCAACTTATTATGGTTGCAATTTAAACATGGAATAGCTCTTTATAAATTGTTAAGTGACTCACAATAATTATCTTAGATGGAAAAGTTATAAAAATCTGTGTACCGTAAACACAAGCAGAATCACTATTGTAAAAGAATCACAAAGCTGTGTCAAAATAATCCATAATAAGTGAAAGATAACTCTGTTTACAAGTCTAACTTTTAAAGCACATCAAATAAATTCTTCTTCTTAGCTTGGCTCATAATGATAGTGATCCATGTTTAGTAAACTGGAGAGAAGTCTGATACAGATAACCTCCAATTTTCCAACACAATGGGAACACTTCAAACCAGTCCTTAGTTGACAAAGTTTGTAAGACAAAGGTAAAAATTACTCTTAATAAACTACCAAAGTCTCTAAGTTATTCATTGTAGGCATTTATCAAAGCTTTCTATATAAAAGTTTCCTGGTAAGAAAAACTGTTTAACCTACAATCAAATTCTCTGAGCAAAATAGTGATTAAACACAGGAAACCTTGAGAGCTTCTCTCTATATGTCGGCAACCAAACATATACTATTGTATACACACACACAAATATATATATTTACATGTAATAGTACAATAACAAGGTAAAAAGTAATGTCATGAAGTGTATGGGAGTAAATCACAATACCTGTACAGTATACAATATTATTACGTGCCGACTGTAATGTTTTCATAACTTAGCATCAAGTATGACACACAACTTATAAAACACAAGTCTAATTTCATTTCTTCCATGGAAAAGTAAACAGTAATAACTTTTTCAATTAATACCATTACTGAGATTTTTCTACAGCACCAGGCATCTGCTTCTGTGTAGTGTAGTCACTCTAATGTATTCAGTACTGTGTAATAATTTTTAACTGAGCTACGAACAAGTTTCAAGCTACAGCAATGTTAACAGACTAAAATAGTTTGAATGCAGGTGCTATTAAATCATCTCTTTATCTAGAAGAGATAAGTAAGCACAGAAGGTTAACTGTTAACTACCAGATTCATAAGTTTATTATTTATTATTTTTGAAGAAAACAAATTATTTACCACAGATAAAGTAAGTAACAAGTATAATATTTGAAACACTGATTCAAGTACTATACTGTACAGTAAAAAAATTCAATATAGCTACTGTACATGGAAGAAATTAAATGCTCCTCACTGGTTTGTACAAGAGAGGCACACACTTTATAAATAATTTAAAAGCCTCAAACAGTCTGGCCGAGTTTACTAAATCTCTTTCAAAGTTTTCACAAGGAACTCGTACAGTATTTCTATTTAACACTATGACTGCCAACAGGCTTTACTGGAGAGGTAGACAATGCTATTTCTTGTCAACTGCCTAATTCAGAAACAATGTCTCTGAACACTTGACTTATATACATCTCATGATGAAGTGTGTACAGTATAGAAATGGTAAATGATGAACTATAAACAATTGATTTCATTTCTCACCGATCGGTTGTGTGGAAATGAATTAATCTCCCATATCGTGACCCTTAATTATAACTGGGAGACATCTCGGGAAGATTGGGTGGTATTCTATCTACAAAGTTTGCCGGGAACTGTCCACATTTTCCACTACTCTCCCCATACAGCCACTGGTCATTCAAGCGACCCATCACACGGACCGCACTGCCCTCCTGTTGTAAAGATAAAATGGTCGAAAGTTTAGTTCACCAAAATAATTTTACAATGAAGTAAATTTAAAGAATTAAACTACAGGTTCAATGTTCAAACATTTCGGGCAATATAATTGATGTTAATAACTACGGCTGATTCATAATGGATTTACCGGCACAGACATACAGACATCCTGACAGAGAGATGGATAGACTCGTAACACAACTCAACTGATAAACAAGAACTAAAAGGAGTACAGTACAGTACCATATCCCCCCGACTGAAAAAACAGGATAATGGTGTAAAACTAGGCTGGTTACAAGACGCCAACAAGTACTGTACAGTAACACCAAACAAGACTTGCCATGATGCACCGTCACAAAAAAATTGAAATCAATCCACTGAGGTAAAGTAATGGTATGATATTAAGCAACAACCAAGTCTTACAAGGAGGAAGAGAAATGAACATCACTACTAATATTCCACACATAGTTGAGCTGGAGGATTAACAACAACAGAACAGTACAGTACAGTACAGCACAGCACAGCACAGTATCAACTTACAAAATGTAAGCACACTGTACAGTACAGGATGTTAAAAGTGATCAACACTGAGCTTCACAAACTGTATTAAACTGAGATGCATACAGTAAAGAATATGAGTAAATGGTCTCACAATCTTCCAAATCATGCTTTTGAACTCTGCTGAATTACTGACCAACACATAAGGTATATGCACTGTACTGTATAATGTATTCAACATAACCAAGTTTTACTTAAAACTACTGTATAGCCTTAATACCATAGACTTTAAACTGTCTTTACACTTCCATTAATTACAGCTCTTTTTCCTAATCATAAAGTACTTTTTAGAATAAAGTTCCAAATATTTTAAGATCCTCTTCAGTAAAAACCGAGATATTTATCCTGAAGATTAATTTTACAGCAAGAGACGAGCACAAGGAGTCTTATACAGTACAGAACAGGTTGTGTCTCGCTTAACTGTTATTTTAAACGGAAAAAAATATTAACATTTGGTACCGACTAAAACTGCACTCTTGTGTTACCTATAGTGTCCAAAACATAAACAATGGATGCCTTACCACCTCCAGCATTGTCTACTCAAAAGAAAAAAGTAATATACTTTAACAATATTGTGGTGACTGGATGTAAGTGAGACTGTAAACACACTTGTCCATATACAGTACTGTACCGTATACACTAAACCCTTGTTATTACCGGGTTTGCGATTCGAGGTTTTGACTTCGCGGTAAGATGGTGGCTAGCTGACGAGCAACTGAGTCACCCCCATGCACCCGCAGCGTCTCCTCTCCCTTGTTTGCGCTCAACCATTGCCTGTGATGCGGCATCTCTTGTGTTGTGCTCCAAGCTTTAGTGTTTGTGTATGAAATGGCCCCTAAAATACTGCCTAGTGTCAGTGCTAGTGATGCTAGTGGAGTGAAATGTAAAAGGCAAAATTCAGTGATGACCCTGACAAAGTTAAATAATTAGATAAGTTAAAAGAGGGGATGAGTGCTGCCGCAGCTGGTCGGTTGTTTGGTATAGGTATACAGCAGTGCACCAAGTTGTTATTCACGCCATTCCTTGGAACCTAACCCCCGTGTATAACAAGGGTTCACTATACAGTATTACAGTAACTCATTTCTATGATCTGAAAGCTAATACACAACAGACACAGGCATTCACCGACTTACAAAGGAATTCCGTTTTTGAAAACTTTTCGTAAATTGAAGCATATTTCCCATAGAATTTCATTACAAAAGCTGAGTTACATTCCTACAAAAAAAAAAAAAAAATTACTATATATAATACTTCCCCAAATGTTTAAAATGCCCCAAAATGCTACAAAACATGTTTTTAATTATAATTTTTGGTGTACACAATGAATATAAGCCAATAATAAACATACGAAGCAAAATGCATGCAGTACAGTACAGTAAAGCTTTTATACTGTACAGATACTTACAAGAAACCAGACAACACTGGAAACAGTGATAATTTATAATAGTCAAATTACCCGAGTACATGAAGACATTGACATCCATCATGTACCAAGAGATACGTTTATATGGTAAGGATGCTTTTCCTCAAACAAACATGTCATTGATAGAACCCAGTTTCACAGTGCTAAGTGTGTGTGGGGGAGATGAAGCTAGCCAGATGTCAGGTTCATCTTGGCTGACGCTCCAACTAACATTCTCTACACCTCAAAACATTTTTCATTCCAAATCCATGACTTCTCTTACAACTGTACACCTTTATAGTACAGTACTGTACTACATACTATAACTAGCATATGTATAATTGGAGAATACAGTACAGACTAATTTTCTTTTATTTATTTTTCCACATATTACATGAGAGTAAATGAGGAGAAATTAGGCAATCAATAAACTGGCTGAGTGACTGTGTTGTGCTGGTGGAGAAGTCTTCAGTAAGTTATGTGACGAGCGATGATACATCGAGTTTATTTGTACAGTAGCTGTAATAACACCACGAGCGAGTGTTAGAGATGAGTGAAATAACTTGGTCAAATAAGTAAGTACAGTACAGTATACTGGTCGTAAAAAAAAATCATAAGGTTAACATCTTTTTATCATAACTAACAAAAAAATTATGAAAATAACAAGAGACCATAATATCAGGGTTTTCATTTATAAACCAAACCTTGAGACAGAGTACACCTCCCCACCCACCCACATATAAACACCACCTCACATATAAACACATTTCCTAACACAACCACACATCCCCTACCAACAAGCTTAGTGTTTATGTTTCTTTCCCTGTACAGTAGCTAAAACAACTATCTGTGCATACTCTGTGGGAAACAATATGAGACCATGGACGATAAATATTGGCATAGGAGGGCTGTCACTAGTCACGCGTAAAATTTTGGAGCATATCAACCCCCACCTGCACAGATAGTTGTTTAAGCTACTGTACATACAGTACAGTACTGTACTGCATTAATTTGGCAGAAACTCTTTATAAGTACAGTACGGTACTGCTTTATATTAACAATTATTTCATTTTCTTTCTTAAAAAAATAATTTATAATGTTTTCAGTGACAAAACCTTGTACTGTATACACTTTATTCTGGGATAATATATACTCTGACTTTCTCATATTCCACCATACTTTACTTTTATTCTTACCTATATTTTAGGCCCTTTATGATATTTAAAAAAATCAGAACATTCCCCAGTCAGGTTCATCTCCAGTTCCAAGCTTGGCAGATAAATGAGATACTCCCGTGTATGTCTAGTGACTGTGGCTGTGATGTCCACTTCATGTTTGGTCACTGTGGTAAGACAACAGCAGCAGCTTACCTGTCCAACACATACCTAGGATTTTCAGCTCTAACAGAATGAAGGATTGATCCTGAAGTCCTCTTTTCTAGTTCAGCTCATAACCAGGCAGATCCTGGTCATGAACAAGCAGTTTTGGTGGTCTTCCCATTGAAAT
Source organism: Homarus americanus (assembly GCF_018991925.1). NCBI lineage: Eukaryota > Metazoa > Arthropoda > Malacostraca > Decapoda > Nephropidae > Homarus > Homarus americanus. The sequence continues at coordinate 8,213,954 of NW_024733734.1, forward strand.
ATCTCTTAAAAGGATGAACTGAGAGCAAAGGTTGACCACCCTACAGGCAACAGGTCTGTAAAATCATCCAGGTCCATTGGCGAAAACGTAAGGCATAACAGTTAAGTAAAAAAAAAATTATTTGAGTCAATTTGCTATCTGGGATTTAGCTTCCTGTTGGTTACCAACAAACCCATGGGAGGAGGAAACCACCTGGCTACAGGCTTCAGGATCAGTCCTCAACATCTAGCAGGATACCTTCAGCTAAATGACTTCTAATAACAAGAGCCAGCTAGAAGGCTATCAATACTGTACAGTACAGTACTCCACAAACTAGGAAGACATGCACCCCACCAAGAGATCCAAATTAAGCAGAGAAGGGTGGAGACGGCAGCCCTAATACTCCTGTACCTTACAGTTCTTTGTAGTTATCCTGGAACCACAGTGAAGTCTGGGGCCGTCAGTATCCAGCGCCCCTAGGATAATCAACGTCTTATTAATGCATCCACTCACAACGGGTCCAAACTAGTTCACAAGCGAACCAACCTGTAGCTACAGTACAGTACATTATACATATATTGTTTCATTTATGTCTCGCTGATAGTCTACACACATTACCATCAAAGTTTCCAGAACAACTTCTAACATGGCTTCCTTTATTATTGCCAAGTGCTGAACACATATACAGTATTGTCTCGATTTAACGAACTAATTTGAGCCACCCCTTTCTGTTAAATTGAAATTTCTGCCAAATCGAACTTTCCGTTATTTTCCAGCCAAATGCACCGTTTGGCATGAGGGGTTTATTTACATCCGGTTAGTCTGTATCCTGCCACCAATGCGTGTGTTGTTCACTGCTACCTCTCGGTCAACTAACTGCTGTACTGTGCTTAGACATCATGCTAAAAGTGTCTCAGAAAGCAAGTGGTGTGGGGGAGAAAGTCAAAAGAGTGCAGCTATCAATTGGAAAAAGAGTGGAAATTATAGAAAAAACAAACATTGAACTCCCTAGTTTAAGGTAAGCCATGAATAATGTTTCTATGTACACACTCATGTGTCTGAGGTGTCTCCATAGGTGTGAGCGTATTAACGGAATTAATCTTGATTTAGCGAGCTAGTTCACTAAATTGAGTGAAAAATAATGGAAAAAATTCCGTTCGCTAAATCGAAAGTTCGCTATATCAAATTCGTTAAATCAAGAGTACTGTATACTGTATTTTATTATTTTAATAGGAAATGACTAATAATAATACAATACTGGAAATAGGTTGATGATGAATGATATGCTGTGACATGCACCCCTGGATGTGACTACCCTGGTGTAACAGTCAGCCAGGAGCCACAAGTGAGCACTGTCCAGAACTCCTTGTACTGTACTGTTTTGTCTGACACTTCCACAGTGTTTAGTATTGCAGTTAATAAACATATTTTCTGTGGTCTGATAACAACACAGTACATACAGTACTTACATACATCTCAGCAGATAAATCAGTTTATATAAAGTGTAAAACTAAACAAATGGGATATACTCTGCCTGCATGCACTACAGGAGGTTGATGCATTACAAAAGAAGTTACATAATACTGGGTAAATTTATTACCATCCATGAAGGGCTTGAGAGGTATTGGAACGACCATGTCTGTCTGTGTGTCAGTATCTGCACCATCAGCAATGGTGTAAAGAAACATACAGTACCTCAGCCATAACTGCACCATATCTTGCCAAACATCACAGATGAACGATGTCAAGTATAAAGTAAGCACTGAACTGTTCTGGGAGGTCAAAGTTATCATAATTTCATAAAACCATAATTTCTGTGACAACTCTGGAATGAAGTATAGTAGAAGGATAAAACTCGGTGTATTAGATTCCTCAAAGAAAGACCCGCCAAAAGTAAAAACATAACATCCCAACATGTACAGTATGCACACACAGTAGAGCATCACTTCCAAATTAAAACCATAAGTCTTGGCTGGGCCTCACAACCTGTCACACAGTTTCTCAGTAACTTCCATGTCTTTCGTTGCAAGTACTGTACAGTATTTCACTTATTATGTTTATAATCATTGTACTGTATACACAAAATATCTCCAGTTAAACAAGTTTTGTACCATTTTAAAATGTTTTGGGGAAGTTTTTTCGTGGGAACATATCTCAGCTTTCATAATGATAGTCTATGGGAAAATGTGAACTGATAAATGATTTAAGGAAGGTTTTCAGGGACAATTCTAACCCTTTAATAAATCAGGGATTGTTTGTACTATAGTATTTTAACTGGTAGTTTGTTAATATTCCTTGAGTTTTTAACATCAAAACCTGGCATTAAACATAGTGCACTGTAGTAAAACTCAACATTATATGTAATAATGTACAGTACATAAAATAATTCTCTGATTGGTAGTTGTATAAATTTACTCAATAAAAAGTACAGTACAGTACAGCATAGTACCCAGCATACAAAATTCATGATATCCAGAAACAGTAAATATCAAGGGTTTAATATAGTGTAAATATAATAGTGACATCACTATGATGAAGCAAGTTTTGTGGTCACTCTAATAAATATTGATAACTATTTAAAACACTTAACTTGTAATAATGTAAAAAATTTAATACCATCTGTTTTTGCTTGTGATTATGCTTTGATTTTTAGTGATTTTATCAGGACTTGGACACAGTGTTTATCATTGACACACAACCTAAAGTATTTTGGGAGATGCAATAAGTGTCATCTGTGCTTCAGTGTTGAAGGTTTAGAGAAGGAAGGGAACTTTGTCGTGGTAGATGATGACAACCCATCATTTGGAGAATAGTAAGAGTAAGACAAACAACTGATCCATCGAACATAACCGCCTCGCTGGGCTACAAATCCCCCAAGGTCATCGAGGAAACCCGTGGATACTTAAAGCTGGATACAGTACTGTACCGAGGTTGGTAAAACAATGAACAAAGTATAAAATGTGAATACCGTACTGTATTTAAAACCAAGGTGAGTATACCCATGGTGGGTGAGAGGTTACTGTATTGTATTTGCAGTTAGTTATTTATAAAACTTTCCCAAGTCATGTATGTGTTCAAACAGACACACACAATAACCTCATACAATACACTCATCATGGTATCCTATTTTAGGTTATAAATCTGAAAATGATTAAAACCTTTGTGTGTTTATTGCCTTTATGAAGAAAAAAATATCTTGAAAATGTTTATCTAGAAGCAAAGTTATACTGTTGTTTTAAGGTCATAGCCATAGTGAGTGTTGGAAGGAGTCTGCTGTCTCCTTCTTTATAGTCATCTGCTAATTTGTGACATTTTAGAATTAATATGACCACTGTACATATATCCAGCTAAGTGGCAACTGTTTTGTTGTGAGGAAGAAAAACTGGGAAAATATCAATGTAGAGGTAAAGTCTGATGTATAAATGGTGTAGCCCGGCCAGTCATAGTGGGTGTTGGAGGATGTAGAAAACAAATGTTATTAATAAAGACATCAAAAGTTACATGTTGTTATTGTCTGTCTGTGAGTCTTTACAACTATAACTTCAGCAAACCCTCACCAAAATGGATAAAACTTCCAGTTCAATGAAAACAGCTCCTCTGGGAAGAAAAAACTAAACGAAACTGTTACTCTATGGTAATTAAGATGTAAGGCAGACTAAGCTTAGGCAACAGTGATGAGGAAGCTGAAGCTGCTGCTTGATTGAGGCTCTCAAATATTTTTCCTAGATATTCTCTGGTAAATAAAGGTTGCGTCTAATGTCGTGTTTCTTCTTTAAGCCCTACAATGTGTTTCCTGGTCATGGAGTACACTTACTCACTCATCCTTGTTCAGTTTTAGAGAATTCACCACCTTTTCTTTATACTGTACAGTACTGTGCTGTTCTCACTACCATCACTTTTGTATTTATGTAAGACATCTTATGGGCAGGCAGCACACCTGGCTAGAATCCACATTGTTTTCTGAGTGACAAAAGAATACTGTAGCAGCATGAACTGATGTACTTTGGAGGGAATTTTGAAATTTAAAGTAATCATTATTTTTTTAAATAATTTTTGAGTCCTTATACTCAAGTATATTTGTATGTATTTCATGTTACTTTTAAGTGTTTCCATATGAAAAATTCCCCTTTGGGATGCATAACTGCGAGAATATCATGAAATTGTCGAAGAACAACAGATCACGAATGTGAAAATTAAATGTGTCCAACTATGACCGAGCATGGCTTGGGAGATATTATTTTGTGTATACAATTAGGGAAAAGAAGAAGTCGTCCCATTAATGGACTAAACCATCACAAAAATGTGTACTAGTACTGTACATGTATTGGGAAGGTTTACTGTATGCATTAACAGCAACATGACATGGGAAAAACATTATGTTAATCATACATACATATATAGTGAGGTCTTCTGGTGCCTCAGCCTGGAAAGTATATATGGCTGTAACAACTTGGGAGGAACCAATGCTGGTGTTTAAGGCAGGAGGCTGATGAGATGAAGTGGCTGCATTTATCACAGATGAATGACTAGATGACACTACTGGAGGCTTTTCACCAGCAAGAGGTACAACAGTCTAGAAAAGAAAATGAAGAAGTAAGTACATAATGTAAAGTGGTAAGAGAAACTGGTGTCAGGATGCTAAAGTATAATGGATGGAAGAAAGGTTGTCACATACTTTTTACCTTTACTTTTATCTTCTTCGCCACTGATCGGCTCATTAGCCGCTTGGGCGGTCGGTCACATCTCTGTTATGCACTGATGGCAAGTACTGGGCATGCACTGGGTTTTAAAGATAATGATAATCAGCTGGATGTGAGTATGGACAGGTCAAGAATTAGCAGTTGATTGACTGACATGACTGATAAGAGATCTGAACAAGACCTCTCACTGAATAAGTCAACCCCCACATCACTTTATAATGTTCCTGATGTAACTAGATGAGACGTCTTACAGCAATTATAGTATTTTCATAGACAACTTGAGGATTAACACTAAACTATTATAACCTGAGACATTATCAGAGGGTGTTCAACAGTTGCTAATTGAAGTCAATCATCAAAGCCTATAAACTATAACATAAAAATGTACCACAAATGCTAAAGAGTAAAATGTTTTCTAGTAAAATAAATTTTTAATTAAATAAAAATCAAATTTGTAACTGTAACATCACCTTTATAAAAGCCTGAGGAAACATCCCCTCTTTGAGCCCACACCGCCCAAACAGCCACTCTTCACTAATCCTGTACAGAAGCTGGACGACATCACCAACCTGTGGATACACCTGTGTTAGAGTCACTGAAGATAATTGTTTTTATTGAAGATTATAATGTGGATAGATATGTCAAAGTGGGTGACATAGCCCTGACAGTTGTTAGGGTCACAGTACAGATAAGAACAGTAACCTTTTGTCAACTGTTGCTTTATCATCCTTAGTGTTGGGTAACCATTTTGTACTACACTGTTTTACCAACCACAGTATTTGTACAGTATCAAGTATCACGAAAACTTGGAAACCTACATGTTTGTACACAAGTCTCAGGATTTTTCTACAGGGCTCATGTTCATAAACTACTTCTTCACATTTCAATTTAATGGTTTAAATTACTATATAAATCAAGTTTCAAATTATAATAAAGACCAAATATGCAATGATCTGTACAGTAATGACAAATATTTACAATAAGTATTTGGTAAACATAGGTACAGTGGTAGTACAGTATAAGACTTTATCAACAAACCTTCATGAAAATAATTTGTTTTAATAATACTTTACCCTGAAATCCAGATCACTTGTTTGAGAAGCAACAAAATCAAACTCGGCCACACCATGCGGTCTGTCCTCATCTTCATCCTGTAGCACAAGTAACAACACTATAGACTCATGAATACTTTAACTGTACGGTTAAGAGAGTAACAGTCGGCTAAGCAAATGCCTCGTCTGATATATCTAAGATATTAATTTGATTCTATGTAATAAATGTGTGGTAATTCATCACATCTAAAGACCAGAAACACTCAGTTAACACGTTAACTCGGTTTCCTCACCTCGGCTTCTGGGCGTGGAGGGAGAGGCGGAGGTTCCTCTGGGATGGTCTGATCTATAATGTGGGTACTTGAACCTCTTGATGCAGCAGCACTCCAGTTGATGCTTACCAAGTCAGACAACTGATTATTCATACTAATGCCACTGTCACCTGCACTCTCTACTTGACAACTGGAAACTGGTGCCTTTGGACGGATAATTGTTGGCCTGAAACTGTTCTTTTGTTCTGGTTTATTACTGGTGTTCTGAGTGGCTGGTTGGGACACTGAAGCAGACACTCTAGCAGGTGGAGCAGTACCCTGGATTTGCATTACACAAGTCTGAGGTTTTTGTGTCTGCGTGCTGTTCATATTTGCTCTCCGAGCCAACATGTCAAAAGGATCTTGGTTCGCGTTTGTCTCCCGCACAGTCTGGGCTACAGGGCCTGCAAAAGTGCTGGAAAAAAAAGATGACGCCCCCACCTTTCTGGGTTGTACAAAAGCACTGGGTTCTTGGACCGAGGCAAAAGGATCGAATATATCATCAAAACCCGAGCTCTGGTTTCCTGTTGAAGATTCACTACCAAAGCTGTTGACACTGAGACCATCACTGCCAGATCTTGTTGTGGGTGAACTAGGTGGTGATGAAAAGTCTATTAAGGAAGCTTCACATACAGGTGTGCTGGGAGCTGACATGGTGGTGTGTGCAGAGGACAGTCTGGGCCTGGAGGGTGGAGGACCCCGCAGTTTACTAAACATACTCCCACATCTTGATGAATTATTTTGTTCTAGCTGGTGGTGGGTCTTCTGTATATGAAAGAAATATTTTAATTTTTTTTAATTTATCTATATTTCAACAGTGTTATTTGTGTTAACTAAACAAATTATTCAAAGAATGTAAAGTTGCTAATATCACTTATTCAACAGTATAAAAAATATTTTGAAAAAGTTGAAGAAAGAAAGTTCACTGCAAGCAGCAAGGAGAATCCACTTTGATGGAGGTTCATTATAAAAGTATTTGGTACAGTTTATGAAAGTTTCATACCTAAGACAGTCTTCACACTGGTGAAGCTAATCATACAAGAGTTATCCTAAGTGGGAAACACATATAAACTGTATATTCAGCATAAGCAACTGTCTAATAATCTAATTAGTTATATATATATTCATCTTGCTTTTATCTTTGTATCTAAAGCACAATATTAAATGGTCATAATAACCACAGATATTAACTATATTAAGTGACATTACAGCAGCACTATAGTATTGCTCTATCTCGTACTTAAGAGATCAAGTACTGCACAGCACAGACTGGGTCTTGCTAATATTACATCATGGTTTTAATCAGACAAATATCCTCTAAACTGGGAGGGTAATGTTGAGCAAATATCAAAGAATGAGTTCCATAATTAGAGAGTGATGCAGTGTATACAATAAAAGACAATACAATAACAAAATGCAAGCGTAGAGTAGCAGCACATATGTTCACAAAATAATGGTTATGTGAAGAGCAATCATGTCAGGTCAAAGAGGCTATAATAGAACTGGGATATCACCATTTAAGGATCACTTTTTAGGTTTGCACGTTAACAAGCAGGCATGGATATAATACTTACCTATGAACCATCCTATACTATAATCTAAAGTTAAGCTCAACTTGCACTTACAGGAAACAAAAAAATCTTAAAACTTGGCTTAATAAATTCCATTTCAAGCAAGAAGGAAACTCAATCATTTCAAGAACAACTACTGACCTTTCTAACTGAAAACTTATGCAATCTGTGAAATATTGGGTGTGATTTTTCCAGGGAGGGCTGTAGGAGACAAGTGAGGCATGTTATTGGTGAGGCAAAGTCCTGTTTCCTCCATATACTGTACTGTATTGTATAACCTGATTAACTAAATACCACTATAAAAGTCAACCAGCTAACTGAGGAATAACATGCATCATATAATGTGAGACTAATCCTAAAATCCCATTTTATAAACCAACCAAGACCAGTATTCCTATTGTGTGTGGCTGATACAGTACTGTACTAGAATCTAGACATAAGGAAATATTATCTTTCCCGTATCAAATGAGTCGCTAAAGTGGGGGAGTCAGCTGAGAGTTTAGTCTTCACCTGCAGCACCTGTGCTTCACCATCAATGGTAAGTTAGAAAATGGGTAAATATATGAACATGTCTCAGTTCCAGCTCACCTCGGAGCCCTAATAGAGGATGCCTGATCCATGCTTGTTTCTAAGATGGGATTTCAGGATCAACCCCTCTTTTATATCTCACACAGTGGGTCGGGCAACTCAATATCTTGAAAAGACAATCCAGATGTTGTAACTGAATATTTTCTTGTGAGACTCACTCTCTCAGGTAACTTGTTACCTTTATCTTTTTTATACCTACAGTATTATTACTGATGGACCCTGGGTTCTTGACTTTATTCTGCCACTTACCCCACAGTGTTGGCCTGACCAGTCACTTACCCCACAGTGTTGACCTGACCAGTCACTTACCCCACAGTGTTGACCTGACCAGTCACTTACCCCACAGTGTTGACCTGACCAGTCACTTACCCCACAGTGTTGGACTGACCAGTCACTTACCACAGTGTTGGCCTGACCAGTCACTTACCCCACAGTGTTGACCTGACCAGTCACTTACCCCACAGTGTTGGACTGACCAGTCACTTACCACAGTGTTGGCCTGACCAGTCACTTACCACAGTGTTGGTTTGACCAGTCACCCACTCTCACCCCACAAATAATCCTAACCATGGCATGAGTGTAATAAGCTATTAATTATTAAAGGAAATGGCTGTAAATTAGGGGGAAGAAAGAAAAACATCATTAAATAATGCAGAGCTGCACAATAATATATTACACTGGAGTAGCAATATTTTACACATTTTCCCCAGCTGATACAGAAGGAAGATGGGAAGCATTTTCACAGAGAAAGGTTAAAATTATCGTACATTTATCTTTTGTCAGTAAACTCTTATGCAGAAGAAGTTATACTTGCATTACAGTATTTTAAACTTGGCTTCTTTACCCTCAGATATGGGTAATTTTACCCCTTGAGGATACATTTACCCCAGGTTAAGAACCCCAGCATTAGACTGTATCCCCAGCTAAATAGAGATACTGTACTGTCCTGTAGTGTATTGTGGTAATTAGCTGGAATGTCCAGATCTGTTAACTCCTGAAACAGTAATTTCACTAAGCCTCCAACCATCACCAAAGTATTATTTCTACTTGTGTAAATTGCTGAGCTGCATCTACCCAAAAGTTCCCTCTTCATGCACTGTATTTCCTTCATTATTTGGACTTTTCAGCACATTGGTTGCTTTATTAATCACTGACTTCTATGAAAAAGTTGAAGAGATCATTCTAACTACAGTACAGTACAGCACAGCACAGTACAACACAGTACAGTACAGTACAGTACAATACAATACAGTACAGTACAGCACAGCACAGTAGTACAGCAAAGTACAGTACAGTACAAACTGTCTAATAGTGTACAGTATATGAGTTAACAAGCATCAGCAAATAGTGAATGCAAAGTTGAGAGTTTCATTTTCACCAATAGTAAACACTGTGTTACTCTGCTTAACTCACAATGTGTTCACCCTTATAAAGTACTGTATAATCTAATGAATATATTCTGTGTGCCTGTACTTCAAGTTTGACCAATGTACACTCGCAACAAAAAGTATCGGTGCATACTGTAGTGTGAACAATTTGAGACCAGTGACGATAGGTATTGGGAAAGGCGAGTTGTTCCAGCCGTATGTTGGCAGCCCTGATTGTCAGCCATATGGCAACACCTAGTGGAGGGGGGGGAGGGGGGGGGGGTTTATGAGGATACACTTACCAACCTTCCCGACATATCACAGCGTATACGTATCGTAAGTCATCGATCTCACCCTGCACCGATACTTTTTGGTGCGAGTGTACAGTACAGTATCTCTATTTATTGATGTTATAATTTACCCATAAAAATAATTTAAATTAGTACTGTACCTGTACTTTACAGATTAATTACTTTTTGGTATTTTCTGCTGTATGCATTACAGAGAACTACATTTATAAAGGTGAACCATATTTTGTTCCTCAAATCAATGGACAGTTGATAGTGAATCACAGGCTCAAATTACACTGACTCAGCACATTTCCTACATATCAATACTGTACATATTTTATTCTGGCTACGGCCAGACTATTTTATTCAGCTTAGGGTAACCTCCCGCAGACAAGGGGTTAAGAGTGAATTAAATCAAATATAGGTCAATGTTTTCACATGCCCTACACAGTGCACTGAAAGAACATGACGTAGTACTGTACAGCACTGTACTAACCTGTGTGGTGTTCACTTTAGGCGGTGGCGGCCTTGGCGGCGGCGCTTTCTTCTTCTGTACGCCGTTGGTGAGAGGTAATGAAGCTGATCTTGGCAATCCATTGTGGCAACTTCTTTGTGACGACACTTTATTTGATGTTCTGGAGACCGGTCGAGGTCTTTCCTCTTCCTCCGACTGTATAATTAGTAGATCATCATTCCTGTAATGTAAATATCATTGTACCTCATACATCACACCAGCCTGTAAGTACTGTACTTAATTATGACACACCCACAGCATTAATTATGATTTCCCATTTCTTTTATGAAAATACTGTACAGCTTGGTGACCTGAGTACAGTACTGTAATGTGTTAATTATAATGATGGGTGTCTACACTAGTGAGGCCACAACTAACTATCTTATCATCAGTCTACACCGGTGGTGAAACTATGCCAGGAGTTTGATCCCCGGGCAGGGAGTGAAACGAGTGTTATCCTCTGTAACTTTATCAAACATTGTAGATTTTATCTGGGTACTCCAGCTTGTTTCCTTCTCTACTAACACAGGACAATGAAAGTCCTGCATAACAAAAACAACACCCCAACTGCCTGAATATGTGTGTGTGTGTGTGTGTGTGTGTGTGTGTGTGTGTGTGTCCGCCCAAGTAAATAAAAATGAACAGGTGAAACACAGAACATTAAAAATTAAATTTTGGGGAAAGTTAAATAGCTCTCAGCCTAATGTTATTGGATTCCTGGAATATAACCGAGCAGGACAGGTGGAGGGTTCTTGTAAACACACTACTGTACTGTACATAAGTTACCACCTCCAGTAAAGTGAGAAATGAGAAGAGTTGACCTTTAAGTAAAGTCTGACACACTAATGTACACAACACAAACCCTTGGGATGATGTATCAACCTTTATACTATACTGCACTTTATACAGGAAGAATTATAGAGGAAAAAATACTATTAGGACTAGATTGAGGAAAATTTGAGAACTGGGCCAGAATAAATATACTGTATTGTACTGTAAAAATATTTTGAATAGGACTTAACATGGCCTTCTACACAAGCCAAAATATTCCAAAGAGATGTAGTTCTATTGATGGTGTAACCAACCATATCTCCAGCCTGGCAACACAACAAAATATCTGGGAGATTAATAAGCATAAAGTCTGCCAATATACTGAGGTCCTACAGTCACATTATCACTTAACAAAATAATATGCAAACTCACCACATATATATTCTTAGAAAGACATGCAAACATAAAATAGATATAATATAAATAACAAAGTTACAAAATATATAAACATATACACTACTGTCTCAGTGGGTGAATGTACTGTCCTGTACATAAGTACTTTGAAAGCATGATAAAGAAGCCTCCCAACTTTCATTAAACAAGAATTATAATTTCCTGTAACAAAAACATTCCCAAAAGCTATACAGTACAGTACAATAAAGTGTGACTTTGTAACACAACTATAAATCCAGTGGCTACTGTATTGTTTATATGGTAAGGCAAGTCTATATTATTGAGAAGATGTATGAAAGGGGTTTTAATACATACAGACACAGCATAATTGACATTTAAATATCTCACTCCAGAAGTGCCCATTTTTCCTATACTGTATACAGTATATGTTTTTTTATTCAGTACACAAAAATTCACTTAACGAATGGTTTTCAGGAGCCTAACCCACTGGCATAACATAAGAATGGAGGAAACTAAAGTTGGCCTATTGACCCATACTGCACAGTCCCGTGTACACCTAACCCCTATCGTTCATATAGCCATCCAATCTTTGTTTGAAGCTATCCAGCATATGGTTGAAGCTATCCAGCCTATGTTTGAAACTATCCAGCATATGTTTGAAGCTATCCAGCCTATGTTTGAAGCTATCCAGCATATGGTTGAAGCTATCCAGCCTATGTTTGAAGCTATCCAGCATATGTTTGAAGCTATCCAGCCTATGTTTGAAGCTATCCAGCCTATGTTTGAAGCTATCCAGCCTATGTTTGAAGCTATCCAGCGTATTAGCGAGGGATACCTGTATCTGCAGAAGTACGTACGTGTGATTGGACAGATAGTACCATTATAAAATGTGCACACTGTCTGTTCAGCAGGCACTGACTATACAGTACTGTACTGCCATATCTATACTGTTCTTGTGTCAAAAGATAAAGTACAGTAGACATATACCAGGACAGAAACAAACTGTTACTCATAACACAAGTTTAGATACAGCACCATGGGATGGCTTTAAATAAATATCAGCAGTATTATGTGGCTTCTCTCTACAACACTAACACATACGACTGTGTGACAACTTGTCTATTAGTCTTCAAATAAATACCCTACATTAAAAAGTACTGTACTCCGCTGTCAAACACAGATACACGTGGGAAACATCCGAGCACCTGTGGATCAACACGTTAACTGAGGGTGTTCAGTCTGAGGCCTCTTTATATATAGCTTTAGTCATGGAGAATATGCTCAGTTAAGCTATTACAGACACCTGTATCATCTGACCCCAGGAAAGATCCTGTCACCAGCTTTCTCAAGTGCAATACTGTATTGTACAAGAGGATTCCTGGTAACTCTGTTGGTCAACCCACAAGTATTACTGATCTACTACAGGACATCCGTTATAAAAGTAAGTGAGGGTAAATAATTCAGCTTCATATGTGACAGTGATACATACCGTGGCTGTGGCCCCATTGATCGAGATTTGGGGGGAGGCGGCGCAGGTCGAACAGGTCGAATATCTGCAAAATGGAATAAATTTTAATTCATGAGTCATACAGACTTAAATCATAACAGTACTGTACCTACATTACAGTATTTTTTAATCTTTAATTTATTTCAATTTCTAATTGGTTAATTACTTTTTGGGAATGGATTTTCATTATTATAATCATTATTAATGGGTATAAAACATTAAAACTCACATAACAAATTAAATCACAAGTAGAAGTCAACATTGGGTGGACAGGTTAGGAGAACCTTACTCTTTTGAGAAAAACTTGGGGAAAATGAAAGAAAACTAAAGTATATTCCTCTACCAAATTCAGGTTATTATTTAAAAAAAAAAAGAATAAGTTTTCTTCTACGGAGACTTTTCATTGGTCACCCCGGACCACTGTTGTTAATTGTTACCAAATCTTACTATTTGCCAGAAGGATACAGTAACCCAAATGTGATGAAGAAATTGTACCATTTGTATATTAATTTTTCCCAAGTTCTCCCTGTAAATAAAGACACTGTGTTAATCCAGCCAACCAACAGTTAAGTGACGGAACACTTCTCCAGTCACCTTTCCTAACAAACATTTGCTTAGTACCACCACCGGAACCTAACCTACTTGTAACTAATTTTACCGTAACCAATCATAATCTACCTCACCTAACCTAACCTACCTAACTAAATGTAAACAAGAGTACAGGGTATGTCTACTTGCATCCTAGGACAGCTACAGGTAAGGAAAGATCACCGAGAAAGTTTTAACTCTTTATACAATTAGGCAGTGGATATTTTGCCGTGACCGGTAAGTTCCTTCTAACGCTAATTTACCGTAAGTGCATTCTGATCTGCTTATCGTCTATTACCAGAGAACAACACGAGAACTATAGTTGACCGTGAGTCTGGCGGCATTTGGCATTTGTTTCTCCGTGAGTCGAATGTTGTGTAGCTATAAACATACCTAACCATAGTTCTGTTGTGCATGGAAACTTATTATAAGAGTCGACATTTACTAGAACCTAGTAGAACCTGCCCTAACCAACCAAAGAAACCTACCTAACCTTACCTAACCTAACTTCTTAAACGGGGCGAACCCCCGTCATATTAAACAGAAAGTACTTAGCGAATCAGGGCGCACTCAAGGTAAAACAGCATTAGTAGGAACTTGCTCAGTCACGGTAAAATATCCACTACAATACAATATGATTAAAGGTTCGTGTTTGTTATGAAGTACGAAACAGAAGCATTACTGCGTAAAACATTTGCTACTGGATTACTATCGCTTCAGGCATGCAGCTCATTTAGCTTTAGGTCAGGTTGAAATTGTTTTTACAATGGTTTTTTATGTGTTTTTAACGATTCTGACTTTCGGAAATAAATGTATGAACGAAACAATAATTTTACCAAACGATTTATATGTAAAGAGTAATTACTCCACCCAGTAAACCTTTACTCAAGTGCTGCGAGCGATTTTACCAGCAAAAAGCATTTTTTCCTGCATGAATTTTGCTGCTTTTTTTATTGGAGATAGATGTTTTTTTTTCTGGGGGAAAACAAAAAAACTAATGTTTTCATTATTTAACCTAACATAACCCAACCTAACCTAACCTGACCTTACCCCCTAGTATTTAACTTATCCTTATATAACCTAACATAACGTATTACCCTATCGAGGAAAAGCTATTTTTTCAGAGTTGGTTCATGCGATTCAGACGACCCTCCCATGGCTCACCGACGGTATTATAATATATATTATAAAAAAGAAACACTTACCCAAAAGAGAACTGTCACTAGCAATTAACAACCCAAATTATGGTGGAAAACAGCGTTCTTGCTAGAATCATTGACAGCATTAATCTACACGTTAACCCTCCACCCAATTTAGGTTAGGCTTAAGGTAATAAACAGGTTTTATTCTAGATTTTATATCAGGTAACTAGATAACCCAGACACCTGTACTAGAATGTTTCCCGAAGGAAGTGGTACCGAGTGAAGTGTTATTACGTTAGAGTTGTAATTCTTCAAGAAATCTTATTACAGATAATGATGTTAATAACTTTCCATCTTTCTGACACAACAACTCGAGTACAGTAATGTTGCAAAAAGCTTAAGAGGCTTATTTAATCCACATATATCAGTCCTTGTAAATTACACCTGGAGTAATGTTGTTAAAGGAGAGTGAAGTAGACACAACATTATCTACCTCACAACACCACCGCCAAGCTTTACTACAGCAGGTGATTAGAGAGTAATTACCTCCTGTCAGAAGGTCGTCCATAGTTGTTACAACCTACAACAACCTCCTTGGCCTGACCTAACACTTACAGCCTCGGTGATTGGCCAAGAGAATAATTAACTGACCAATCACATCAGGGGATATATACTCCACGTCTCATGATTGGTCGGTTGGTAAACCTTTTAACCCGCCAGTTTTAAATCTGAACATCATAATCCTTTATAACTCTCAATTACTCACTTTATAATAGAGATAAACATTATATTATATTATAGCCTTATAATAGTCATGATGAATTATAATTATGGACAGGTAGTTTAGTCATTGTTTTGTTTGTTGGGGTAATTTGGTGTTTGTTTACCGTCATCAGCTGACCGAGGGAGGAGGTCGAGTCTCTCTTATCTTGACTATTGTTGGACTTAATCATCTTACAAGGTCAAGATGGAGTGTTAATAAGGAACAATAGTGTACTGAAGTGAGTGTCTCAGATGAGGGAGGTTTATTGTGTGTGTGATACTTTAATACTGTACTGTACACGTTGGCATACATACAGTCTCTTCCTGTACATTAAATACCATACAAAACACTATAGGAAGTTGATTTATAATTGTATTTTTAAATAATTAATGTATGTGAAAGGCTTAATTAGTTTCTCATCTTTCTAGTTAAGATGGTGACAATTCAGCGAAGGGATTATGTGAGGCTGTTGATCGCGCCAGCAACATTTGCAGCAGCTTCATTATTACTCTGGTTCCTTTTTGTCAGTAGACCTGCATTAAAAAGTGGCCTCAGACCGGTATGTACAGTACAGTACTGCATCACTTGCCTTGTTTGTTTTTAGTTGTATAAAAGTAGTTCCTCTTTACTGTGCTTGCAGTATTAAATTCCTCTGCAGAGACCATTTATTTTAAACTCTGTTTATTAACTCAAAAGCATAATGTGTCATATACTGTACAGTATATTATCACGTCAAGACGCCCTTGCTATCAGCCTTGCCCACATAGAGTACAGTACAGTTCTGTATTATAATTTCAGAAAACCATGAGCCTCCCTTCTTGACCTTACTGTACTGGTGCCTAGCAACATGTTTTCAACTGGACTCAGCCTGGGCAGTCCACTCACAGTATCGTATATATTCATACAGATTTGGTATCCAAAAGTACATCTACCCCACGTGTATGTAACAAGGCAGTGTATAATTTTTTGTTAAGTAAAATTAACAGATCATTCTGGTGAAATATATGACAGAAATTTACCACCGTCTCATCATGGACAGTACAGTATTCTCAAAGGGTAGAGGTACAGTAGGTTCCACCCAGACAGTCACTCTTCACCATGCCACTGTCCAGTGAACTACAGTATCATGTTGTCTTTCCAAGGATCCTTGGAAAGAATTCAGAGGAGAATGACAAGACTAATCCCGGGCATTAGGAACCTTGAGTACAGAGACAGGCTAAAGCATCTTAATTTGTGCTCCCTCGAGAGACGTAGAGCGAGGGGCGACCTGATAGAGGTGTATAAATGGAAGTCAGGGCTAAACAAAGGGGACATTTCAAAGGTACTCAAACTATCCAACCAGGAGTGAACTCGTAACAATGGTTTTAAATTAGACAAATTTAGATTTGGGCGCGAAATAGGTAAACATTGGTTTGGAAACAGAGTAGTGGATGAATGGAACAAGTTAGCAAATATCATCATTAACTCGAATACGCTGGATAGCTTCAAACATAGTTTGGATGCTTATATGAGCAATAGGGGTTGGGTATAAATGGGACTGCCCAGTATGGGCCAATAGGCCTGCTGCAGTTTCCTCCATTCTTATGTTCTTATGTTGTCAATGACTCCAGCACCATAGTGGCTTGTACTGTTGGGTTAGCTTTTATAATGTCCTTCTCTGGTGGCCTGTATGTGATTCAGTTGGCTAACCAAGTTGTTTGGTTCAAACGATATTCTGGCCAAATGGCAAGGTAGAAAAGGCTAATCTATGTAGCCCTACGTCAAACTCCTAACCCACCCGGGGAATCCCTTCGCAGTATAGGTCTGTTAAATAATTGTACTGTAGTAACATGCCTCCTAAGTCCACACACAATTTTGCATTCTATTGATTATAACAAATGTACTTATAAAGACCCCACAAAGTAGCACATTGTACTGTACTGTAGTAACGGGAAATAATTTTGACATTTGTTTTCTTAACTTTTACTAAATCTAATAATTTTGTAAAATAAATAATGTTGATTTTAAACAAAGTTCATTCAAACTAAAAGTGAACTTACAGTGCATATACCGGTACAGTAATTATCCCATTTGTTTACTTGTTCATCAGAATGAAGACCTTGTGTTAGTTAACCATAAGGAACACTTGTATCATGTGTGGCTCTTGGTACATATTTTGTGTGATTTAATGAAAGACTTACAGTGTGTGGTCAATGATTCTATAACAAAGAAATTATACAAATCAAAAGCTCTTGTTTACTTAGCTTTAACCTAACCTATGCAACTGGTTTATTACTGAATAATTTAAAAGCTTTTCTCGCATGTACAGTAGTAACTCGCCATCTGCATGCCATAAGCTGTTAGATAGGATATGCTTTTTTTTTTCATGCATTTAAAAAAATATTAATACACATTACAACTAGTATTGCCATTGCTTCAAAATTTACATTGTTATTTGTACTTTATATTCTTTGATGCCCTAATGCCCTCAACTAAGTGACTCGTGGAAAATGCTCATTAACCCCTTCACTACAGGGCTGCCACACCAGGGATTAAGTTGTGGGCTGGACACCCTTGATATTAACGCCTGGAACTAATCTAACTAGATTGCTTTCCATTGCTTTTGAAACAGGAAATTAGGAACAAAAATCACCCTATAAGGTTAATGGGATAATGATTTGTAAAATTACACCACCTGATTGCATGTTCCTCTCTCCATCCTCTTGAATCAGCCATGTCTTAGTGAGTTCTTTACATGAGGCACTGAGTTACTGGCTCAAACTTACACTGAGGTGCAAAGAATCACTTGTCTATTTATGCTTCTTTTTTCTAGGATCTTCATTTCCCTAAATCTTTTGAAGACTTGAGAGAGCTTGTCCGTGTATCCACTGCTTACAAACAGGATCACTGGTATTATGTTCTTCTATTGTTCTCATCAGCTTACATCTATAAGCAGACGTTTGCTATTCCTGGTTCTGCATTGTTGGTATGTAACTTGTGTGTATTACTGTACTACTGTATTCTCAATAAAATGTCAACAACATTGGTATCAGTACTGTATATATAAATTTCTACAGTAAGGTATTGATTAAAATAAGTTTCACACTATAGGTAAATAAAGTACATGAATTTATACTTTATTGAATAAAAACTTTGAATTTATAATGAAAAAAAATCATCAAAAATTTGTCTTCAGAATTTTACTGTTAATTGTTTTATGTCCTATGAAGACCTGTGACACTTACCACTACCAAGCATCTCACCAGAACAGTAGAGTCTGATGGACAATTGACAGTGTATTACTGAATATATTGTAACCTGGCCACACAAATAAAATCTACATGGAATTCCTATAAATCCAGTGGTTGTCTAAGGAACCAATGAGGTTATTCTGTCATTCAATCTGACTACACATAAGAACTCGCTCCAGCTGTCATGACCTTCCAGCAGTAACTTGATGGATAAATGTATTTCCTGTACTTTTCAATTTTGTCCATTTTTATTACACATTTCATGATACTGTATTGTAAAAAAAATTTTCTTTACTTGGTGGGAATGGACAGAAAACAATGGTGATAATGATGAATGTAAGATGGTTCATGTTCAGATACCAGCTTCACCAACTTTGTGCCATTTTACCTTTAATTCTGCAAGTTATAATTCATATTTTGCTTTGCTTGTAACTTTGTTTGAACATATGGCATGCAGGCAATTAACCAAACCAGCATATTTTGTTAGTGTTTGGGGTCTTCGTTTCTTCCCCAAAGCCATGACATGGGATTTCTTACATCATTACTGTATAATACATTGTTTTCTAGGCCTGGGTTGTGTCCTTTGCAGAACCTCTTTGGTGGGGCGCTGTTAGGATGCTGGCCTTTAGGATTTCCACTTTGCTGTGTCTTAACTGCTATTGGTGCGAGCAACTGCTTCCTTCTCTCACGCCTTGTGGGACGAGCAATTATTCAACAGAAGTTTGCTAATAGAATCCAGTGGCTTCAGGAAAAGGTGATGTTTGTAAAGTCTACAAACATTTCTTGTATTATCACAATTGCCTCTGTAGCTCAATGATGGTTCAATTTCAGGTCAGTGGAGAACAGGATCCCCTTGTTGTACACCGGTTCCTATACTAGCCACAAAAAATGGACTGAATTCACTGCCTGACTCATGAGTTGGTCACACAGTAGATTATTCCTCCCCTAAGACCAGTTTAAACAATTAACTCTTCAGTGCAATCAATTTCAACCATAGTTCTCTTGGTAGTGATGTCTGAAAAGTCAGCTCTTTTCTTTTATCACATGTAAGATAGTTACACAGGTGATTTGTGACAGATTGGCAAACTAGTTCTTTGTTTCGGCAATAAGACGAGACTTAACAAATACAGTCCACTCTTTTTGTTTCTCACATCAATTACATTTAGTGAGTTTCTGCTGGATTTTAATTATTTCTTCTAATACTTTTCTGTGTTTTGTTGCAGCTGCTGGAAAATGAGCATCAACTGTTCCTCTTTTTGGTCAGCTTAAGAGTGTTTCCAATGACACCTAACTGGTTCCTTAATATCACAGCCCCCTATGTTGATGTGCCACTACCCATGTTCTTTCTCTCTGTCTTATTTGGTAAGTATTTGATTTGTTGAAGGGGAAATGTTATACGATATAGTATACTGTACAGTCCTCCGAATATTAGATGTGACATTTATGATGTACAGCAGATTATGTGGTCTGAGTTGATTTTGTTCAACTTTCATACAAAGGTACAGTAACTCTTTTACATGCTGATAAAGGATCTGGTTTCATTTTTTTTAATAATGTTAATTAATGACCCTTGCAATAAAAAACACCTTTAGAATATTTAAAACTTCAATTACTGTGCCCGTATGTTTTAAGTCTCCCTATACTGTATATATATTTTCTCAAGAAAATAAACTAACTTTGCCATTTAAGCACCTTTTTTTTCCACTCTCCAGAAAAAAAAAAAACCCTGTAAATTGCCCTGACTAATACCTTAGTGTTTTGGCAGATGAGGTCACGATGTAGATTTTGTCCTAGGCATACCAAAGGGGTGGGTGGGGGTAAGATCCTCAGCCCTTTGGCTAATAAATGATTTCAAATAAACCATTTTTAACAATTATAAAAAAATAACGATAAATAATATAATCAAACATTATAAATGAGAGCCTATTCCTGCCAGAAAAAAAAAGGACTGTAGTCTTTGTACTTTAAATAATATTAATTGTGTTGTTTTGTTCCAGGATTGATCCCTTACAACCTCCTGTGTGTTCAAGCTGGAGAGGTGTTATCGGACATTCATTCAATGGATGATATTTTCACCCCCAAACGGCTGCTCGCTCTTATAACTTTGGCTTCAGTAATGTTAACACTCTCGCATTTTGCTCAAAAACGTAAAACAAAACATAGTGAATAATTGACTGCAAAGTATTTTTCATATATGGATGTAACTGTTCTTTGTCAGTATTTTCTCAAAATGTTGCACAGTGATCAATATATTTTTACTGGGGTTTCAAGCTGTTTATTTTGTAGGTGTGGACAGTACTGTATAGAAAAGGGTACAGTACAGTACAGTACAGTATGTATTATTTTGGTAGAGATCAGCCTGAGCTAACTTTGTCATTGTACCATGGACATGATTATAATGTTAACCATATTGTGTTGCTAAGGAGGACAATGTTTATATAATAATAAATAATATTAACAAAATGGTTATTTAAACTTTTAAATGTTTTAATATTTGTATTTTGAAGTTTTCCATCAATAATGAAACAGTTTATATTAATACAGAGAAACTTCACTAATTTGAATTTCAAATAAATTTACAGTTCAAAGATCCCAAAAACAACAACCTGATGTGGACAAGGGTTTGGGAGTGACTTACACAGAATATGGGTACCCAGCAACCATACTGTACTGTAGCAGAGGGATGTGTTGGACATATTTGCTTTATTTTTAATTCTTTTGAAATTAGTAATCAAAAGGATTCTTTTGGGAAGGGATCATTACTATACACAATCAGATGTTTGTTGGCCCACTGAACCTGGCACAACCGTGCTACAGTCGGTGTTAGGACTCAAAACAAACGTCCATAATCTGGAGATGGAGTTTATGAGTTGAACCGTAGATAGCGGTACAGTACAGTGGTCCCTCGGTTAACGAACACAATCCGTTCCAGCAGGCTGTTCGTTAACCGAAACCATTGTTTCAATGGGTTTTTGGGTAATTGGTTCCAGCTCACTGAAAATTGCCTAAATTCAACAAAAATGGTAGAAAAGTTAACTTACTTTGAGGTGTGTATGTAGAAGGCTCCTGGATGATGATGATGGGAATTAGAATGGGAGTGGAGGAGAAGGAAGAAGAGAAGGCATTGGGGTGGAAGAGAAGTCACCCCATGGCACCATTTCACCCATAAAATTTTAGTTCTCTTGGTGTATTTCAAGATTATTTTCTTTAAATCAACACTGCACTGCATTATATATTGTCAATATGTAAAATATATTTTAAAATGACCAATAATTTGCTTGGAAACACAAAAAAGCGTTTAGTTGAAGAGTCTCTCAAGCAAGATGTTACCTCCACTGAAAGCAGAGAGAGACTGACGCCTGTCTGGTGTGTTAACAGGCTGGATGTCGCGCAATAAACTAGTTACTTTACCTTCAATTATGTTCAATAATTGTTAAAATGACTAAAAAATTGAATATTAAACTTTTAAAATTATTGAATAGTATAAACTTCTTGATATTTACTAAAATAGTAAGGAATTTAAGCCCTAGAACCGATTAATGTATTGGCGGACTAATACTAAAGCTGGTTGACCGGCCAGTGCAAGCAAAAACATGTTGAGGTCGGTTCGAAAGAAATTCGTTAACCGAATTTAAGAATCTTATGGGAGGCAGTTCGTTAACCGAGGGACCACTGTATATAATGATATAAGGGTTGAAACTGCTTCAATTCAGGAAGGTAGAGGACTTTTATGGCCAACTATACAGTTGTCCACTTTCACCTGTATAGTTAGCATTGCCACCCCTCTCTCTTCATGATATGTGAACCCAGAGTATCGAAGCATATTCCGAAGCACTCACGAGTGAAGGGTAGAATCTAACACTGGCTGCAGCAGATATGAAGAAAGACCACCACATATGCCTTCAAGAAATATCAGAAAAAATTATATGGCTAAAGGAGCTGAACATGCAATTGTCACATCATAATACCAAAAACCATTCCTTACTTGGAATCAGGTGAAGAACATGATGCCAACACAACACATCATCAGCACCTCTGGACAATGGAGACGTGTTTATGTCCAAACATTTGCCAAACCCATGCCAAATCAACTTCAATTGGCATTAAAATCAAAAGGAAACATGTTACAGTATATCAAAAAGTAAGAAATTAAATGTTTGAAAGTGCTTTTTGTGTTTTATTTATATTGAATTTGGTGTTTTTTGAAAAGTCATGTAAAAAGGTCACAGGGCTCCATACTTTTTGTAGACACTGAACCTGTCAAAGAATATGCCTGAAACTTTTGCAACACTAAAACTAAGATTAACAAACAGTATACAGTGTATAGTCTGGATTTATGCGGTTTTGTTTACGTGTTTGGTCATTTACGCGGTGCCTTGCCAGAATTAAATGTTTTAATTACGCGGTAAATTTCATCATTTACACGGGAAGCGGCGTGGGCAGGGTGCGCACAAGGTCGCCCAGTCATCAAAACATTACCGAGTTCTTTACCCACCACAGCCGGCCCAAGTCAGTGATAGTGAGGATATGGACTTTGAGGGGGTTTGACAGAGGCCCTGCAAGCCTCTGTGGTGAATAGTGATACAATTGATTCAAGTGAGGACCAATAATCTGCCCTCTGCATCGGAACCAACCCCCCTTCCCCGTGTGCCCAGCCAACTTCTCTACCAACGTAGGTGTTAAAAAACCTAATATTATTGATATTTCTCTGAAATATTAATTGTGTGTGCATGCCATCATAAAATTAAGATGTTATTTTTACTACAACGTAGGTATTGTCGGAAAAAGTGGAGATTGGGAGTCAGCCCAGTCTCTATTTCAATTAATCCCATATGTTGTTATTTCGTTTACGCGTTTCTCGTTTTACGCGGATCTCCATGGGTTCAATTGACCGCGTAAGTGCAGACTATACTGTAATCAAAACTAAGGAATGGTTCCAATTTTATAAAAACTTATTCTGCATTTATCTGAAATGACTACCATAATCAAGTGCTAACTCGTTTTAGTGGGTATTTTATCAATCCCTTCTAATTAACTGACAAATTTCCCAACTTGAGTATTTTTACAATACTGTGGAGTATTTTCTTGTAAAATCCTCTCGAGATCAAATAAATATCTCAAATGGCCAGAGAAGCATTTGTCTTGCTTACATGACTTGAGAACAAGATGGAGAATACAAGGTAAACTGCCTTTACTAGACAAGGACAAAGTTATATTCAAATTAAATATTCTTAATAGTACTTTACTTTACTTTACTTGACTAGCCAGCATGCAATGATACCAAGCTATAAACCTTTTAGGTAGCTTAGTATAGTAATTCTAAGTATATGTATTATTACATAATAGGAAGGTGATTATTGCACACATTGTACATTGTGTGTTACACAAGTGATCTCCATTACAGAGCATCTAGTTTAAATATGCAGATACTGTAGAGTAAAGAGCAAGAGTTATCATAATAAGTCAATGACATCCTAACACAAGCTATTTAACCATGCAGAGACATACAGTATACACCACCTGAGCTAGACAATCAGGTTTTTGGCCTTACCAAATTTTTCAAGATTAAAGAGGGGACTCTTTAAGCCTGGTACAGTATACTGTACATGGGAAACTTTCCAGCATGAGAAAACATTCAGGGAATGACCATGTTTCCCACAATTAAATGTGATTATATTATATTGTAGTGCTAGAACTAGATTTCACAATAAATTATATGAAAACTATTTACAGATAAAAAAATTATTATAATAAAACTTTTATAATGAACAAATGTATACAATGTGCTTGTGAAAGTGAAAAGTTAAATGAATTCTAACTGTGACAATGATGGATGTGTGGTGCAAGAAAGCCTTTTTTTTTACCAACCACTTGTCATGTTTCATAAAATGTATAAACACTAGAAAATATATATAATTTATGAGGTATTAAGCTGTGTTTAATATTCATATTATTTTCCTTAATCATTCATAATAAAAAATACTCCGACTAACAGTCACTACGTACTTCAAGTGACCACTACTTCAGTTTTCTTCACTACTGTACATTTAATCAACACCACTCCGAATCAAATTTTGTCAACTTCGATACCTACTCAAGATCTACATTTACAAATTACACATTAAAAGAAATTTCAACTCTCATCTCAATCAACGGTTTTTACAAGTACCCCCAGGGTGGTCCAATTAAAGTGAACCAATTTTAAGTTGGTAACATGGGTCTGGGTTTGAGTGGGAAGAGGAAGAGGGGTGGCAGTTGGTGGCGCATGGCCTTGGATTCAATGCACAATGGCTCGTGGGCCGATGTAGCAGCATGTGTTTGCAGTGGAACAGTTTGTACAAACCAGCTCCATAGTTGAAGCTCAACGGGCATTTAGGCAGCTGGGGACCAGCGCCATCATGCAAGACAATTTGTGTGTGGGTAAATCCGTGGAGTGTAAGTGGATCAGTTCAGAATAAACCACACCAACGTTCAAAAACAGCCAGAACACCTGAAAATGTGGAGCATGTGAGAGCTGCCTTAGTGAAGAGCCTGCGCCATTCAGTGCGGAGACACGCCCGTATGCTGCAATTGTCTCAAGGTAGCCTGTCGAGAATTTTGCATCTTGACCTCCAATTCCACCCATACAAAATTCAGTTAGTGCAAGAACTGAGCCAACATGACAAAAAAATCCAATTGCAGTGTTGTCAGGATTTAATGGACAGCAAAATCTAAATTTTAACTCATCCATTTCACGAATTTTTATTTCATTTTCAACATGGTTTACTTTAATTGGTCCACCCTGTATTTTCAAGAACCTGACATGAAATACAACACATGTATACGTACTGTGCAGTACAGGCAGCCCTTGAGATATAGAAGAGTTCAGTCCTCAAAAGTTGTTCAGATTTCTTAACTTATTCTTACGTAGATTTCAATTACTGTAAATAATTGGAGATGTGTTCCCTCGGGCAACCCCCACACACACACAAAAAATATATATATATTAAAAAATATATATATTGACAATATATACTAAAAACACACCAAAGACTCTTTAAATCCACAATTAAAAATAACACCAAACATTATGGACATTACTACTGTACTTACATTGAAAAACAATATTTGTTAAAACTACTGTATAGGAAGTCCTCGTTCATTGTAAAGGTAAAGAGCTTGAAAACCCTTGTGATGTGTGAAATTAATACCGATGTGTGAAAAAAGTTTTCCCATAAGAAACAATATACAGGTAAAGGTGGGATCTATTTCTGGCTGTGAATTTTGAGGGTCCATGTACTGAATTTTTATACAGAAACACTTAAATATATAGATAGAAAACATGAAATACAATATAAAATACAATTAACAGTTTTGTTCATGTGGGTCGTCTCTGGCATCTACAAGGATTATCAACCTGCCGCTGCCACCACCAAGAATAGTGTACGTTGTGGTAATGAGCGACTCAATGAGAGCTCTCCCTCACAAGGCTGCCCATCACCTTGTGGTAATGAGCAACTCAATGAGAGCTCTCCCTCACAAGGCCGCCCATCACCTTGTGGTAATGAGCAACTCAATGAGAGCTCTCCCTCACAAGGCCGCCCATCACCTTGTGGTAATGAGCAACTCAATGAGAGCTCTCCCTCACAAGGCCGCCCATCACCTTGTGGTAATGTGACTCACCTTGTGGTAAGCGACTCAATGAGAGCTCTCCCTCACCGCCCATCACCTTGTGGTAATGAGCAACTCAATGAGAGCTCTCCCTCACAAGGCCGCCCATCACCTTGTGGTAATGAGCGACTCAATGAGAGCTCTCCCTCACAAGGCCGCCCATCACCTTGTGGTAATGAGCAACTCAATGAGAGCTCTCCCTCACAAGGCCGCCCATCACCTATAAGGTTCTATGAGATGCTTATCTCCTGAAAGTATATAATAT
Organism: Homarus americanus; assembly: GCF_018991925.1. Classification (NCBI taxonomy): domain Eukaryota; kingdom Metazoa; phylum Arthropoda; class Malacostraca; order Decapoda; family Nephropidae; genus Homarus; species Homarus americanus. Next base: position 8,240,656 of record NW_024733734.1, read on the forward strand.
ACAGGAATTTGCAATAACTAAGGACTATTTGTACTAGTAACGAGGCCAAACTACCTGTACTAGTAACGAGGCCAAACTACCTGTAATAGTAACGAGGCCAAAGTACCTGCACTAGTAATGAGGCCAAACTACTGTACTGGTAATGAGACCAAACTACCTGTACTAGTAACGAGGCCAAACTACCTGTACTAGTAACGAGGCCAAAGTACCTGTATTAGTAACGAGGCCAATTTGTGAAAACAATCCAAAAAAGCTAAACAAAGAATTGCCTGAGTCTGTCCCCCTAATACTTAATAAAAAGTACAGTGAAATATTTGTAAGGTCATTAAATGTTAAACAGTTTGTTTTATTAGACCGTGAAAACAGTTTACTGTAGTGAAAACTGTTCTTACAGTACAAGCAATTGTAAAGTGTGGCTGTGCAGGTGCAGCACCAGCCATCCATCAGCCAAGATAGCTATTAATACTGTGTTATCTTAGTCTATACAGTAAATCCTCTGATTTACATAGTTATTTTTTATGTCATTTCACTTAACAACTGCATCATTTAAAATTTACGTCACCTTTTTAATTAAAAATTCATGTTCCGCTGTCACTACAGGTGCTTAGATCAGTGTCGCACAAAAACACAAAGCACCCACCATTATATAAATGGGAAAATAGAGGAGTCTAATTTATCTAATGTGGTATTTTCTAGGAACACATCCGTCATGTAAAAACTGTAGAGGGTTTAATGTGTTCTATTAAACACTGAAGGTTGGCAATACTTGTACATTTAGCCCCATTCTCTCTAACTACAGAAAATTCTGGAAGATTTTACCATTTATGCAAAGGTTTTCTTCCAGATATCCAAACTAGACTACAGTATGTGGATTATGTTAATGTGACTTTCTTTAACTTGAGCTTCCATACCTCAAGGAGTACCTGTAGTACACCTGGAGCACCTCCTAACTAATCATCTCTAATAGAATGGCTCTTTAAATGAGTAAAAGAATACTATCTGCTTTAATATAATATAATGTTTAATGAAACAATTATTTCCTTAATTTTTTCAGAATTTCAATTGAAGTTGTGCACCTTTTGTAGCTCAGCAAATAAAGAAACAATATACAGTACTGTACATACATAAGAAATGACACACTGTACCTTCACTTACTCACATCAATGCTCATATTACAGGATTTTCATCAAATATCTTTACTACTAATATAACATCAATTAAATTATTTTTTCTCTCAAACTACTAAAAACCATATAAAAATATATTGTTCACCAAGGATGACCCTAATATTCAGTCCCTTTACCTTATTACTAACCTACAGCCTAATATTTGTCTGCTAATGTAACCTATCTTATTCTGCTTCTTGATCATGTGTCTGAAACCCAGCATCTACAGTGTTCCTTTTTTTGGGAGTGGAACAAGAGGGGGAAAGAGATTCACACAAATTAGATGCAGACTTCTGAGAGGACGATGGAGGAGGGGTACGACGTGCAGGAGACATGCTGGGCTTGTCCGTCTGATTAACTAGAAGATGTGGTGGCATGGGTAGCTCCTCATCTGTGGGGAGGAGTCCAATAAGTTAAGGACTAATGTTTGTAGCATTCCAATATACTGAAAGGCTCTTACAATATGCATAAGTTACACATTTAGAAGTTTTAAAGGTAATGTTGGGTGTCATATGTTGTTGCAGCATCTAAATTCAGTGCTGAAGATTTTTTCTTTGTTCTTCAGCACCCAACCTGATGGATCAGGTTACAGTCCTGTAACCCCTCTATTACTGTACATCTGATCACAAATGAGATCTAGAATAGTGATAGGAAAAATTTGTTTGGATCAACATTAGCCTATTCCACTCCATGTATAAAACATTTTATGAATTAGGACTAAATGTTAGTGATGTACAGAAAGAAATACAGTACATTTTTAAATTAAGCAGAATTACAGTCATCTTAATATATCTTCTTGCAAGAGAAGGGAGCCAGTGGCTTGTTTAACCCACACCACCACCCTTTTGTTCATGTTGTGTTCTTCATAGGTCCAATGTTAGTGACATAGTACAGGAAAAAACAAGAGCACCCATAGAATGCTTATAACGTTTGGTAGGGTCACACTGGACAGCATCCTTCTCACATCCAACCCACGCAGGAAGTGAAACCAGGTCACAGTAGTACAAGACAAACACACTATCACTGCACCAAAAGTACAAAGGCTAATGCAAGCTTGTTTAGCATCAGATACAGCAGTATGGCTTCTATCACCTCTTCCGGCTTTCTACCCTAACTGAAGGGATCAGTATCAGAGAAGGAAGCTGCCAGGCACAGCCATAATGATTTGCTTCCTTACCATCTGTCCTTCCATACAGTGAACATAATACTGTACAATACTACTACCAGACAACCAATGAACTGATAGAAGCTGTCTATGATATATTCATGACAATAAGACAAGGAGAAGTTCACAAACACCTTCTGAATGATCAATAAGAGGAACTGAGGGTCGAATATCATAAGTGTACAAGGACTTCTGGCCTACTCTATAATTCAGGAACTCCAAAAAGATCTTGACTAATGTTATAGCTAGTAAACACTATATCATGCTCAAACAGGAAGCAACTAGAACAGATGTAGTTTACCAGATGATTCTGGAGAATCGGTGGGGGACATGCGGCATCCACGAGCCAGATACTGCTCCAACTTGCCACAGGAAGCCAGAATCAACCCAAGGTATGGTGGGGAAGGCTTCAGAGGTCTGTAAGTACAAGACAACTTTGAGTGGAATGTTATATTCTCCACAAGAACTTTAATATAAAAAAACTATGCACCTACAGTATACAGTACACCAACCTTTTTGTTAGTTCTGAATAATTTTACAGTTATGCTCAATACTGGAATTCACTACAGCAAAATCAGTACCTTCTCCAAGAACTAAAACCAGTGAGCAGTAATAATGTCTACCAGTAACACCCAGCACGCTAATACCAGTAGTCTACATGAGCCCAGTGCTGGGCATAGGCCTCCTGCATACGCTCTCACAATCTACTACAGTCCTACCTTGAGCCTTTTTTGTCCATTCTTCTAACAACCAAAAATCTTTCCCAGGTTCATAGATACACCTATTAACTCTTATCAATCAGTCTCTCTCCATTAACTTTCATTCCTGGTAGTGCTCAGAATCTTCCCCAAAACCCTACTGCCACTTCGCTATCACCAACTTTTGCACTTAAAATCCCCAATTACTCTCTCTCACACTAAAGCTCTTGAAATGACCTTATACTCTTCCAAACACTTCCACTTGTCATCATTCAACACAACCACCACAACAACTTTTACTCATATTATCTGACAAATTATTTTAATCCTCCCCTCTCCTTTGTTCAGCACCATACAATTCTACATTGAGGAATGAAAGGAAGAACTTACCTGGTGAGGTATTCTGGATGGTACTGACAGGCCACATAGTATGGGTGGTGATCGAGCTCCATGATCTCCATCCGTTCACCCTCCACATCCTGACCCACGAATTTTAGTCCTGCAGACTCAAAATCACAAGCCATCTTAGGATCCACCTCATACCTGTTGAGTGACAATGTATCATAGGAGAGGAGATCATGGCCAGTTAATCAATACTGTTTTATCTACAAAGTAGTAAACTTAAAAAAAAGAAATATATATATTTTTCTTTAAGAACAGAAAAGTTAAGACATAATTGTGGTAATAACAAATTCAATTGCAAGAGCTCAATTCTATACCATTTTTTAATCTTATTTCCACTGTAAAAGTCTCATCTCTGCAGCAACATTTGCTTCAAATAATGAGACATGACAGTAAAAGCCTCCTGGAGGAATTGAAATATAATGATTGTGGGTAGGGAGGCTGCCTGTTACTGAACTCCTAAATGTCCAGGCACAGTACTTAATATGTGGTCATGTTTATACATTTTGGAGAATTTGTCATATAACTTTTGTTAAATCTTGATGACAGCAAATTTAATAAATGCAATTAAGTCAGATGTTAATGAATGCATCTGTTATTATTATGTTATGGGTGCTTCACCTGCTGGGGGTATTAAGCAACATTCAATAAATCTAGGTTTCAAAAACAGAACTTTAAAATTTAAACAATACGACAAATGCTTATTAACGTACCTGTGTCGGTGACGCTCTTCAACATAATCTACGTTGCCATAAAGCTGTCGCAGCTTTGAGTCGTGGGTTTTAAATAAGGTTTGTCTTTTCCCTAGTCTCATGGTGCCTCCAAGCTGCCCAGGATTATGTTCTGGCATCTCAATGATAACGTGACGACTACCTTCGGGACATATCTCCTGGCTGTTAGCATCTGGCCATCCCAAAACGTTCCTGTGTGCAAATTTACTTTCTGGTCACTCTATCAAAATTTAATATAAATATAAATAGCATTGTATACTTTTTCTTTCACCAGTTTGGAATTTTTTTAACTAAACTTGTTCAATTAAGGTTTGTAAAGATTTTTTGATGGTTGACATATAAATTCAAGATTGATGGATAATGATGTAGTATTCCCAACCAACAATAATAATAATATAATTAACGGTTTCTTGAAAAAGTTCTGCAGCCTGAAAATATACATTGGACATAAATGTAGGAGTGACAGAGATGAACAGTTTACTTTGAGAAGAAAATTTAGTTTCTTGGAGAGGTAATAACAAGTTGTAACAATCATGGATGGTTAAGTATGTGTCCATAATACCCAGACACAAGTTATATATTCTTACCAGCTGCCATTTATGCTAATTTCCACCCTATCATCTCTTAATGCAACAATTAATAAATATTAATGAGTACAGTGGAGTTGTGGTAATTTTCAAAATACAAATTCACATGAATAAATTTGCAGGTAATGCTACACCTTTTTTCTCATTCTGTGGAGTGATTACTACAGATATGGGGATATTAGTACATTACTGTGCAACAACCTGCAGACTCCATCTATAGCCTCCTTGTCACGAAAAGGATGCCACAATTTCATTTAAATCAGTAACATCCTTCTTATGAAGGTTACTTAAAAGTAGTGCGACAACAGACAGTAGTCGAAGTAAAAAGATTACCTTGCAAACTCTATAACAGCAGCTTGTAAACCAAGACAAACTCCAAGGAATGGCTTCTTATTCATTCTGGCCCACTTACACACCGCCACCTTCCCTTCCACTCCCCGCTGACCAAATCCTCCGGGAACAATGATTCCACTGACAAAGAGAGAGAAATGACCAGATGTATATTACAGTTTTGTACATTAAATTTTCTGTTAATGATATTAACAACAAATGGATAATGTGTCTTCAAGATGCTAATATAATTAATTAAAGAGCATGTGGTTAAACATACATTACATAACAAACAGTAGAATATTCCTACAACTTTGATCCAGTTACCAAGTAATTTCAATAATAATCTCTATATGTGATGAGAATAGGAATAAAACAATCATCTGTAATACTTCATAAAAATAAGGTGAATTTTCACTAAGGTAAGGAAGCACTCAGGTTGAGAACTTTCAGCAAAATCCTCAGTATTGGGAGGAAGTGAGAAGTTCTTTCTATAATTTTTCTATATGTAAGATGACAATGCTAGAGATAATCCAACACTATTGTACTGTACATCTAATTCATCACAAAGTAAAGTTGGTAAGACTTCCTTACTGGCACTTGCAGACATTCTGCCATGACTCGTAATACTTAACAGCCCGAGTATTCTTGGCCTCTTCTTCTAGATCTTCGGCTTCCATGCATTTTAAGTCCAGTTTACGGTTGCAAGCGAGAGCAGCATGTTGCAAAGCTTTGATTACCGATGCATAAGAGTCTTCAAGCTGTGTGTACTTGCCCACAAGAGCAATAGTAACAGTGTTTCGCAGATGCTCATGCCTATGGGAATTAGTAAAACAGTGAAAAACAGTAATCCATGATAGTCATGTTAAAGAAACCAAAATGTTCACTTCACCTAGGGAAAAAAATGAAGTTCTCTCAATTTCTAACACTTATTGTTTGGAAGGACATGTTATTTCATGTTAGAAAACTAACGGCATTCTGTATACACCAAAGAAATTTATTTCACACAGAAGAGGTCACGCTCTTAATCTATAACACTCACTTGATAGAAAGGTCACGCCACTTCTTCATGAAATTTCTCGGTCGGTGAGTATCGAGGTTTAAACTCAAGCGATCACTAAGAAGGTGCGACACCTGCTGTTCTTCTAACATAAGTGGGACTTCATAGATGCTTTGAGCATCATGCAAACAAATTACCTGGAAAATTACACAACTTAATGCAAATTTCCTTTCAAATTGTAAACAATATTCTTATTACAAGATGTATTCACTGGGAAGTCATTTTGTCCTCAAAAACTAGATTCAACAAAATCATTAGTTTCTGATTACTGTTTATGGAACAAAATTATTTCCTTACATGGATATAGAACTTCCTATTCATTATAATTTGTGAAGTAATGCATCCATTCTCTTGCCTGCAGAAAGGTTTACTTACCTCACCCAACATCAGATACAGTACTGTAGGTTTTGTAAGTTTACTTGGTGGAATAGCATCTCAAGGACTACTGTACTGTCCTGTACTGTACTTACCAACATGACAAATATCCAATGATAACCTCATGAAAACACTTGTCACATGAAGTATCAACTTATCAGTATTAAATATGAATTCATCCACTGTACTACACCTCTCCGCTATTCGTGAAATATGGTAAACCGTATCAAATACTGTACTGTAAACACATCTCAATACTAGATATTCCCAATAATAGACATCTTCCTGTACGGTAGAATTAGTGGACTCCCCCAGCAGGATCTGGTATTGGGAACTTTGTCCACCAAATAATCACTTGGTGCATTCTGGAACTTGCTAGACAGAGTGTGGCAAGTGACAGTGTTTACAGGATGAAGCTGAACATAGCCTTGGTTAATGTTAAACTGTTTATGTAACAAATCAATATTTCCTTAAGGTACATTTTACAGCCACAAAGCCATTAATATATTCTGCAAATTACTATTTTTAATGCATTCAAACAGCAGGGGCATGAAACTGTTATATCTTATGAAAGATTTGTTCCAATTTTCTTTTCCCATATTCATTTTGATAACAATGGATGTCATACTTTTTTGTATAAAATTTTCTCTTTTCCAAAAGTTTTGCTGCCAACTGGGGCAGACAGCCATTACTACAAATACTTTAATAAGTTAATGTGGTAGACAATATCTGTCATAAATACATTACTGAACACTTACATAAAGCAACTTGTTGACCTTGTGGTCTATACCTGCTCTGGTGATACATGACAGAAGTTTGATATCTTGTGTTTAACTGACTGGTCGATGGGCATCTCTGAACGACACACAATGAAGTCCGGCGATAATCCTAGTCCACGTAGTTCACGTACACTGGCCTGAGTAGGTTTAGTCTTGTGTTCACCAGTGGATGATGGCTGAGGCACCAGAGACACATGGACAACACAGAAATTTTCTCGCTGTGGAAAATATTCAAAGGTCTTTAAGCTTTCTGAATGAGAGAATTAATGAATAATGAGTAGAAATTTTTAAGATAGAGAACTGAAATTTAGTTTGAGCATGCACGCACTACTCCTTGCACTGTCACTATGTTGAAATGAACTGTAGTTTGAGCTTTTCCCCATCTAGTTATTATATGTCTTATTTGTGTCACTCATGTTACTTGTATATTATTTGTAATTCGTAACCCATTCCCCAAATATGTAACTGTATATTTTCAGCCTTCTGGCTGCCAAGCTCTTTCAATAAACCGTTAATTATTATTATTACACACAAAGTGACAGAAACATAAAATTTGGGGGCTTGGCCACATAGGGGCCACCCCTCACTCTCAAATGTGGAGTCCCTTTATAAAATGCAGTGCAGGGCTGTGTTGTTCTACACAGCAACACATCAGCTGATCTAAAACTAAGTCATTAGGCAGTTATGAACACCCTTGAAAAATAATAAAACCTCTACCTCTTATACATAGCCTTAGTACTCATGGCAACAGCCAGCTGCTGAACAAAGTGCTTAAAAGGACAAGGAGTTGGATTTTATTTGTAAAAACGGGCAGAGGCGAGTCGAGAGGTGACACATGTGTCTGATCTGATGGTTTGTAACCGAGGGTCATCAAGACAACCCATCAGTATTTTAGTATAAGTTAATACCACTAAGCCCCATTTTCAAGGCAAGCTGTACACATCACAGGAAACCATTGGAATAAAACAGCCCCTAATTGTGGGCCACTTCCAGTCCTCTGCTACCCCACAGCCAACACTCAACAAACAAACAAGTATTGTCTGGAGACAAATTAGCTTGTTGATTTTATAAAATAATATAAAATATAATAAACAAGGTGTGACTAAACTATGACTTGGACATAAAAGCTACTATATAAATTTGTCAATACAGGACCGTACCTTACAAGGTTCAGCATAAGTTCTTCAGCACTTACACACAAGCTAAATGTATTAATTATTAAACTAATCTGAGACCTTGTTATACCAAGCATTGTTAACATCCATATCAATATGTTTGAATTACAGTACTAAGTTCACAACTCCTGGGAAGAGAACATGGACACAAGTTACATTCCTATGTCCCCTTCCAAGGATGGAGGAGAGTGGGCAAATATATGTACTGTACTGTATACTGAAACCATATGACAGTTTATTTACCTTCACTCTAAACTGAAACTGCCTGAAGGCCTCTACGAACGGCATGCCCTCAATATCTCCGATGGTGCCTCCCAATTCTATGATGCACACTTCTGGGTCTGCCAAGTCTCCATCAACAGGACGCTGTGCCACTGATTCCACCCACTCTTGAATGGCATCAGTGATGTGAGGCACAACCTAAAAGGATCAACATGGCATTTTATAAGTTGTTATAAACACATTTAGGTTTTTTTTTCGTGATGCTACCTTCTTTTTTCCAACCAAATTGGTCATTAACAAAAGCTAAAACCAGGCCCTGCAGATTTACACTTCCTGGTTACCCGGAATAGGGGCCAAATAGGTGATTTTTCATGACCATTGCCGAGCTTTTGCCCAGCAGACAAGTTGGGCAGGTGATGCATGACTCCCAACTTCCTGTTCTGTAAATGTTTAACCAGTGAGGTCCATCAACCAGCAAGGTGATGGGAGTGGGCTGTGTATGTGTGGGCTTGACCCGACGCCATATTTTGACATCACAGTCGAGCTGATCCCTGACCTACTAAGAAAGTCCATTTTACACACCTGTACAGTTTTTCCAAGATAATCTCCCTGTCTCTCCTTGTTGATGACAGACTGGTAAATCTTGCCAGTGGTAATGTTGTTGTCCCGGTGTAAAGTAACATCCAGGAATCTCTCATAGTTGCCCAGGTCAAGATCCACTTCTCCTCCATCATCCAACACAAACACTTCACCTGCACATAAATTAACATACTATATAATATCATACTATATAATAAAAGCTTCACACACACACACACCAAGGCTACAGCTTTCAGTACAATATATCTAGACAATCTTTCTTCTCAAACCATAACATTATGTAAAATATAAAGTAACAGTTGAATTGTGTGTAAAACATTGCCCTTTAATACAGCGTATAGTACTGCACTGTACATACTGTTTTTTACTTAAAGGTTTTAAATTTTTCTGCACAAACCAATATTTTATTAACCTGAAATGATCTTTCACTAATCACAGTTAAAGAAGTCATATGTACAGGTAATGTCTATGTAAGAGTTAAGGTACAAATGTCAACATATGGGGGAACCTGCCCAATGCATCACTTTTTAAATACTGAACAAGATGACATCACTGTGGAATGCTGCATACATCTCCAAATATTCCATTATTTTACAAACCCCCAAAATATTTCAAAGTTCAGTTACAGTAAAGAAGAGGCAGCAAGTATAAGTGCAAATTTCATATCATAACTAATGTTTACATATAAAAAAAATAAAATAAGGAAGGTATGAGGAAGATGGCAGGATCTCCAACCCAAAAACTAGTAAACTCTGTAGTTACACTAATATTCTCTAAATGCAGTAATATGAAAAAATACCATGCTCATATGGGGAGAAGGTTCCAGCATCAATGTTAATGTAAGGGTCAATTTTGATGGAGGTCACTCGTAAGCCACAGTGCTTCAGGATGGTACCAACGCTGGATGCAATGACACCCTTCCCGATGCCGGATATCACTCCTCCCGTCACCAAGATGTACTTCATGTTGAAAATATTACTCTAAAAAAAAAAATTATATATATAATTTATACTGTATATACTTATATACTGTATATACTTATATACAGTATATATATATATATATATATATATATATATATATATATATATATATATATATATATATATATATATATATATATATATATATATATATATATATATATATATATATATATATATATATATATATACTGTATATACTGCAAGACATAATTCATAAGACTAACCATAGATAATATATACTGTAGAGTACAGTACAATGACTGTCCATTAGTGTGGATACTGTATACTAAGCCTTTTATACACAAGGAGGCAACACTGTACTGTACTTGGCCATCTTCACTTCCCCAACTTGATGGAATGGGAGTGCCAAGGGATGAAAGTATCGACACTTAGGACAGATGACTAGTGTTGTAGCCACACTCTTACACCACACTACAGTATATGTATGCACAATTAAAAGAAAATTAGTCTGTTGAGAATAGCATAGACAGAGTAATGCAGAGTCATTACTGAGAACTTTTAGCAAAAATTGAGGATTGATCCTGAAATCCTACTTTCTAATTGATTATTATGCCAGGCAGTTGTCCTGCACCTCCTCCCCCCTCCCCCCACACATTAATACATTTCATTTATGGTTAACTTGAAGCACAATAAGATGTCATAACACACTTCATAATACTGTACAGTACTGTATGTCCTTCCTGGTTACTATACAGAGCAGTACAGTACTGTATATCTAACTGTTACAAGTTCTTATAATACTGCATTCATTAAATCACCATTTACTGTACAATGAAGTATTATCACACATCATTTATGAGTTTAAGAAATCTTTGGTTACACATCTCTACTAAGTGATTTAGTTATACATAGTATTCTTTTCCTACATTGGTTAGTCCTAAACACATTCTCCCCACCCAGCCTCAGCACCAAAGATGAGATATCCCCCTCCCTCCACACCCCCAGCCTGAGTCCCTTCCAGTTTTAAAACCCAAGTGAACCCCTACATCAGCCTTCATCATTAAAGTTGTTATTATTCAAACCTAAAACATTATATAATCAAACTCAATAAACAATTCACCAGGAACCAATATAAAGAAATGTGTTTTGCCAACAAAAAGTTGCTGCTCACATACTGCAGTGCTCAGTGCAGGAGTACAACACATACCAAACAGGTTCTCATCCCCTCAGGATACAGATGTGGGTAACTGACCTTTATTTTTAACTCTCTCATGCATAAAAGAACATTTCGCACACAACTGGATTTTGGTTTCTCATAACAGATTATCTTCAGTAATCTTAACAGTTTTATTCATGTTATAAATTTGTTTCCCAAGTTGCTAAGATTTATCTCGTTATGAGTAACGTGCAGGTAAAAGATATCTTTGCTCTTACTAATAACTGTTATGGCAACTCAGGACATAACCCATACCCTCAAGGCCACCTAACACAAGGGTGTTGGGGGAAGTGGCCAGACTCAAGGCTACATTTTATGACAATGTACAGTCACTCATAAAAGAAATGGACCCCTGGGCGAGAGCTCTTGTGATTGGTAACAGTTCAGTTCTAGTAACAGTGTACCTGACATAAGGGGTGTGGTGTGTGTGTGGGGGGGGGGATCACTGCCTTCTGCATGAACCACTGCCTCGGGTCATGTCTTGTTTCATGAACAACTAAACAAGGTGAATACAATACCATAATTATGTTAACTTTACGTTTTCTGATAATTTCGGGCCTATCAACACCTCCCTTAGCCCCATGTGCTCGCTGTTGGAGTCTTCCTTTAAGTTTGTTCATTCTGCAATAAATATCAAACAAATATTTAGCTATTTTCCGACATATTTGTCTGTATACGACCACGCAGGTTTATAATGCGACTGAACTTACATGAATAACATACAGGGTATCTTTACCTCACGATGTTTGAAACCATATTGCCCCAATGGACATTCCTGCCCTCCCCAACGACAAGAAGAGGCCTCTTCTCGACACAATCATTCAAACCATGGTCGAATAAATATATGAAAAAAAAAAAAATTTCCAGAATAAGTTTAGTTTGGATATAAAGTGTAGGTATAATGAGATGAATAAGTTTAATTTATTGAAGATATTAGGGTCTTAGAATATAATGAGCAAAGGTAACATAATTATGGTGTTGTATTCACCTCGTATTAGTTGTTCAAGAAACGAGAAGACATGACCCGAGGCAGTGATTCACCTCCTCCACACCCCTACATCAGATACACTGTTACCAGAACTCAACTGCTTCCAGTTACAAGACCTCTCACCCAGGGGACGTTTCTATTGTGAGTGACTGTACAGTACACACCTAATTGTGATCATGGCCTTGCAATGTATTAGCTACACATGTAAAGCTACAGTATGTAAAATATATTAGCAGCTCTCATGCCAAGGTGTCTATTCAAATTAAGTCATATCAAGATAATGTATATCCAGCTGGGTCCCAGGCTTGGCATATAGTGTACAGTATTCCTTCACAAGTAATTATCAAAATCAAACCATCAACAAACTTCTTGCAGATTCACATGAAAAAGGATATCTCTCAACAACCCTATTTTCCAACACAATCATTACAATGTCTTGCACTGACACACACACACATGGCAGACAGGTACACATGGCTGACACATGGCAAGGTTACAAGGCAATTTACACAAACTAAAATAGGTGCTACTATAGTATGCGGTCTACCGAGAGATTTACGCTGTAGCATCTATTAACCCAACCTAACCTAATATATCTTAACCTAGGTTAAGTTAGGTTAGGTTAACGGATGCTACAGTGTAAATATCCTAGTAGACATAACTCCAGCTCATTAGACCACATACTATAGTAGCACCCTAAAATATAAGACAATTACTGTGGTCAAAAGAACTGGCCTACACCTTCCCTTCTTTGACTGTTTATAGAGCAAATTGTTACTCTGAACACATCCAGAGGGCCTTCCACTACCACAAAATAAGAAATTATTTAAAGCTGTGCTCTACCACTCTGTCAGAAACTTTAATCAGAAGTATATTCAATTTGATTCAAAGTAACTGAATGATTAAAGTATATGGAGTGTTTGTATAGCCAGGTATCCCTAATAAAAAACAGTTTGGATTGAAAGAAAAATTGTTTTAGCTGACCATTCACCCAAGCTGCCCTTCAAGACGAATTTACTATACCAAAATATTAGTTAGGAAAGGTTGTAAAATCTTACATTAAATAGCTGGGGGAACTTATGTGGCTATGTAAGCTCTGCCTGAAGTACAGCAGTAACAGTTGGCCTGCTCTCCCCCACACACTATACTGTACAATATTAAAAATGAAACGCCAAAATAAAATGCCAATTCAAGTGAATTAAGAAATATTTAGTATTACAGTACAGTATACAACATTGTACTGCACTTTATGAAATGCACAACTAATGATAAAGTAGAATGATTTTCTTTGGTATCATGGTATTTTACTTTTGGTTATCCAGGGAATATTAGGAATTTAACTATTGGAATCAGCAGTTAGACATTTCTAAAACTTGTGAGGGAAAAGTCAGAAGGAAAGTGTATTAGAAGTGTCTAAACTATTGATTCCACTAATTAAATTCCTAATATTCCCTGGATGGCCAAAAGTAAACATTACCTATTCTTTAATGATTTATTACCTATAAAATAACATAAATTAAGCATAGGAACTTAGTCTGGAGGCCACGGGACCATCACTACCATACAGGAGAGGAAGAACCTGCCGGGTAGTTCCACTGTACAGTATATCAGTGGTTCTTTCTTGCTAGTTGTTTTCTTTAGTTGTTGTTTAGTCTTTAATTAAATAAGACACACTGTACAGTACTGTAGTTTGTTTTATCAATGTAACCAAGAGTAATGGTAAGGAGTCCAAACGGCCACTTGCGGCCCTGTCACTTAACTCACTCGGTTTTCCCTGTTTCCTAAATGAGTCTGTAATCTACACATTAAAACACATATATACAAGATATTCCCCAATGGTAAAATAAGACAATGTGGTTGGTGTGACTCACATGGTCAACCTGTGTGTGTCTGACCTGTACCCCATGACACACACGATGGCACACCTCCCAGGATGTATACCTACCGGACAGTTAAATAAAGATGATGTAGTGTAGGAGGACCTGGAGGCGTGGCTGGGGAGCTATGAGAGTACTGGACACAGGTGGAGACGCTGGGCCACACAGCACATGCGCCGCCCCCGCACTAACGCACCTCACCTCACACCCACCTGACATAACTATTGACAAGTTCATTATATCTGTTAAAACAATCAATTTAAGTCATTTTTAATTAAAATTATTTGAATATAATTAAGTTTTATATGCCATATGTTGTATCTGATGTAAAGTTGTGTTGTTATATTGTGGTCGGCGGAACAGATTATGGAGGTAGTGTTTTAATATTAAACGATAACAATGACATATTATTATATTTAGAAAGTAAAAAAAACTATTAAACTCCTGTCATTTTGGATGTTTTATTACTAATTGTCTCAAAGTTTAAAAAAATAAATATGGAAATCATGAAACAGTAAGAAGGGAAACAAGTTAACGTACCTTTATCCTCTTCCACTGATCGGCTCGTTAGCCGCTTGGGAGTCTTATCATTACCGCTGTATCTCTTCAATAATTTTCGGACAAATTTCACCACTCATCGTTTTTTCTGTCGTTTCAAATCAGTTTTATCAAACAAATATTAATGGCGATGAGCTGTAGTCACATACAGTACTGCAGGGGCTGATCCACCAGGGCGGGGGGACGGGTCCAAAGGGTCCCCCCTTTTCATCAGAAAATTCCAATACCTTTTCTTTTATGTAATATTGTACTCAGGCATTTTTGTACAGTAAAAAATAATTACTCTCAACCTCAGAACACTTTATCTCCTTATATCATGTGCACATGGATTCAAAATGGCCTCAAAATGTTCTGTAATATTTTAAGTCATTATCACTCCAAATTACACACACACACACACACATATGTATATATTATCTTTTTTTTTTCTTCGCAATTTGGAGTGATAATGACTACGGTAATGAAAGATTTTAGAACAACGGCTTTGGGCAGCAAGTTAATTTGTTTCTCCCATAATTATCACACCAAGGAATTCATTGTGTTGATTTGGATAACCTGAGTAAGACTGTCACCTTCTGCATGTGCTGACTTGGCTACCACTTTAAATCGTTACCAACTTCTTGCTCCGAGAAACAAGAACTTATGAAAGGGATGAGGTTTAATGCTGGATCTTTATGTAACCACAAAAGTAATAAGAATAAAGAAACACAAAGAGAAAGGAAGAAAAGGGAAGAAAGTAGGGGGAGGAGACAAAGAAAATGGGGTAAGGGAAGTAGGTAAAGGAGATTACTGAGATAAAGAAACTAGAAGGAAGAAAATAGAGGAGAGGAGAGTAGGAAAGCAAAGAGAAGTAAGGTAGAAAAGCATAGAATTAAGGAGGAGAGAATGGATGTAGGGAACGGAAGTAGGGAAGGAAAGCAGGAAAGTATGGACATGAATGCAGGAAAATAGGGGATAAAACAGGGAAGCAGAGAAGTGAGTAAAGGAAAGCAGGGAAGAAGGAAAAATGCAAGGAAAAAATTATTTGATGATTTTATTACAATCACATTACACTGCTTTCACAGGTAGATTTTAGAGAGCAATTCTCCCCCCTTGTATTGGTAATAATACATCACATATTAAAACATTTTAATTTAAAGCCTCCGAAAGTTATTGAATTTTTTTATTTTCATACACTATTCTTGTAAACAAAAAGAATCATACAAAATTAATGATACAGAATAAGTATATAGGAGCTTTGGGTGATAATAATAAACAATTAAAAGCACTGGATAAGTTGAAGAAGTCATATGCATTCAAAATTTCCATATTGGTTACTCATGAAACTCGTAAACATAAAATACAAGTTAGAATCCAATCTGCAAAGCATTCTTCACCCATGTTCTCTGTTTTGAGTGCAAGTACAGTATATAAAAAATTCATGTGTACAAAGGAAGGTTCAATAATTTTATGAGAAACATTCCCAAAGTGCTTTTACTGGACAGGCATGGAAGTGTGGGTCAGAAACTTGGTGATTCACTGTCAAATGGAAGTTGGGAAAAGATGAGAGTACTTAAAAAGGATAAGTAAAAATGGCTAAAATCTGGCAAATATGTACAACTTTGGAGAGAGATTTTAACCGGAGATGTAAAATTATATAAAATAAATAAGTAAAATATTTTAGTATTATGGTGACAGTTCACTATAGTAACAGCTGTTTACTAATACATACAGCATTATTTGACAAAACTCTTCTAAAGGAAGGAAGTTCTCACTTTTAATACAAATTAAAATGCTCAAATTTATCAGTTAATTATAATTTTCTATCAGTGAAATTTACACAGAATTCATAAGCTGAACTGAGAGATGAATTAAACCAACTACCAAGCTTCCTAACAAGGGTCATCTTGTTTGTTATACCAGACAACACAAACCAAACCATCTCAACCTAAAGTTAACCTAACAGTCTTAACTTATTGTTTTGTGATGTTATGTTTAGTTAGGTGGCATCATTTATTTATTTACTTACTCTTTTTGTCAAATATAGTAGTGGTTGCCTGAGCACACATCATAGTAATCAGTGACTACTAAAGTCACTTTAATGTGATACCTTTATACTTGTAGCTGCAATACTTTGAGAAACTAAAATGAACTAAAGAAAGATGATAACGAATGAGAAAGAGTATAAAAGATATACTGTACCTTCACTATAGAAGTGTTTTAGATAATATGTATGTAATGTACAGTACCTTTGTAGGTCTGTCTGAACAAAATTTGAGATAATAATGTACAGTACAGCATCCCTCCAGTATGAAAGGGTTCCATTCCTGAAAAACATCTGAATATAAAAATTGTATAAACTGATTGCAATGCTCCCATGAAGTCCCATTATATAACAGGAGATATGTTCCCATATAAAATCTGCCCCAACATTTATAATGACAAGGGTGGATCTGGGGGGTGGGGTTCCTGGGGGACCAGAACTCCCCTTTCCACCAGAAAATTCCAATACTTTTTCTTAAATGCAGTACTGTATTGTACTCAGGCATTTTTGTATTGTAAAAAGTATTTACTATTGACTTCAAAATATCTCCTAATGTGAAGTGTGCATGGCTGCAAAATGGCCCCATAATGTCCATGATATTGGTCAGATTTCAAAAAAAAATTCTGGGGGGGTTTACAGTGGCCCCCAAAACCCCCAGTTGGGTGGGCTCGCTGCACTCGCCATGTTCCCCCACCCACAACTTCTTGGACCCCCTCCCTTTTGATATTCCTGGATCTGCCTCTGAATGGCATAATATAACCTACAACACTTGTAGGCACATACTGTACTAGATAATGAGAAACAAGATTTATATTATAAACTATTGTCATAATAAAATGGCCACAAGTTTATTTAATGAAAATTAAAAAGATATACGTACAGTAATTTGTGGTTTTACCTACAAAATAAACATGTATAGTACAGCTTAATTTGTCTTCCATATCAGAAAACAATGTTGGAGAATGTAAACATGGATGCTCCCACAGGAGAGATCTGAGGGTCAGCTTCTGGTTACTGTACTGTACTAGTACATTAAGACATGACAATAACAATATGTTCTTACAGTAGTTAATTTTAGTTTGTCTTTATATGTTATAGAATAAAGATTATTTTGTGTTCAGTAAAATACTTAAGGTTACCCAAGATGTAAATTTTAGTTCATTTATCAGAATTTGTTCCTGAATTTGCTCAATTTGCAAAGTTTTGTTTGAGTCTACAATAATTGAGGGATGCCTGTTTATGTCTGAGTGTGTGTGTGTGTGTGTGTGTACTGTATTTAATTAAGACAGAACAAAGGGAATAATCCTGTTTTGTAATGATCACCGCTAACTGAGTACGTATACCAATATGTATAACAGGGTTGAAAGGTGAAATGTCAAAGGATATTTTCACTAAGTAGGAAAATTGTGGAGAAAAAGAACTCTCATCATTTCGTCACAGTAATCTGTTCAAGCGTGAAGTAGTGAATGTGCAATGATCAATATCAACATTTCCCAAAATGTTTAAATTTACAATACAAAGTACAACAATGACAATCCTATTTTTAATTGAGTGAGAACATGATTATTACAAAATAACCTGAATATGAAAAATGATACATAAATATCCCCTTTTCCCACTGCATAAAACTATAAAATGCTGCATTACGTCTGCCTTGAAAAAAATAATCCAGCAGGCACTCCCCCATTCAGACATCAAAGCATAAAACTCTCACATTTACTCCTCTGAAACACTCAGCCCATTCAAAGACAAATATCATTATGCACTCACTTGTATATGAATGATGGTAAATACAATGACTGGGTCACATTTAAGAACATGGCTAGACTGAGTATAGTCCAAGATGGGAGTCAGTATTTATTACCATAAGTTGTTGATCACTTCACTGCCAGTGAGAACTAAACACTTGTTTCATCATATTAAATGCACAAAAAACTATTAATGAGCTATAAATAAATAAAGACATAAATACATAAAATTCTCCCATTATAATCAGACATAACATAGCCAGATTCTCCCATAATCAGACAATGTAGCCAAATTCTCCCATAATTAGACAATGTAGCAAAATTCTCCCATAGTCAGACATAATGTAGCCAAATTCCAAAACATGACACTTTATGATATTACTACAGTATTCAGTAGTAGACAGCAACCAACTCATAAATGAAACACTTTGCTTACTAGTACCAAATTCCTCTGCAGTAATTCCTAAATATTCATCATAACCTCAATAATCCTGAACCAGTTTATCTTCATGTATGTATCAAAGAGACAAGTAATGAATAATTAGGAAGTCTAAAAGTGAATGAGCACCTAACACTTTTAGCTGGGATACAAAAGTAAAAACAAAAGCAAGTTAAATCCACATGGTATATGAATCCTCTGGCTTAATGGGCACTTCAGTATTTCAAACATGGTGCATTAATGTTTTTGAACCAATGTGTTTGTGTGTAGAGAGGACTTACTCCATCTGTGGGCCAAGAAATCAGTATCATATCACTTCTAACCCTAACCCATCTGAATTTTGTTGTGTATTTAATAATTTAGGGTTGAGAGGTGGTACAACATTAATTTGTGCCCCTAGAGAACCTCTTAACACTCACTCACACGGCTCTAAGAAACAGTACCACTTTACCTGTGAACCCATAAGGTGATCCCTTACACAAAATGCTTCTATGCTGAACTAACATTTGTTTGTTAAGGAATGCAAGCTGTTTATTCTTTATTAACAATTACGCTCCTCTCAGGAACACTTCAACTAAATTTCAGCACCTGGAAGATTTATTTAAGACACTGTGTCCTTTCTCCCAGGAGTCATGACCCAATGGAAGGCCAGCAGTACTGTATCACTTACAGTAAATGCATACACCCGATTATCCTATGAATCTATTGTTGTGAAAATTAATTGGTAACAATATGCATACAGTATATCATACTTTAAAGTACTGTATCTATGCAAGATCACTGGCCAAAAGTTCACAGGAGTTAAAAAATGAAGGTAAACTTTTGTGCCAATACTTGTGGCCAATACACTTCACTTAAGCTATTTAAAAAATAAATTTATATTTTAATTATCATTAATATTTCACAAATTTTGACAATAACTTGGGCAAGATTTAAAATTTAATGGGAGAAAATACCAGAATAATAAAAAATGACTACAGGATACTTTTACTTTGAACACAGCAGGTATAGTACAGTATAAGCTTCTCTGTTTGATAACCACAATAATATAGCTTTTGTAGATAAATTTAAGTTTTAATAAACATTTGAGTCATTAAGATGGCAATGATAAGCTGAGATAAACTAAAGAGGGTTTTGACTTTACATATGGTATTAATAATAAAAAGTGTAAAAAAGCTTTACATATGGCTACCATCAACACATTATACATAGCAATATATTCCTATATTTTCAAACAATCTTTTCATCAAGTTTCATTTTACATTGCAACTGTTTGCTATAACTGATGCATTAAACTCAACTCTTAATAGCTTATAGACTAAGCATCTGCAAGGAAGTAATGGAGTCTGGCTAGTACATACTTACTTACATCACATTTGCAGTTTTTATTACCATAAGAGATGCCCCCATGAAGACCTGCAGGCAATGAGATCAATGGTACCGACAAAGTACACAACTTAAGATTACCTCTGTATTCAAGAACACCATACTGTATTAACAGGTGAATGTACACATTATACAAACTAAAAAAAAAATAAAATCAAAGACACTACACACTTGTTGATCCTGATGACAGCTTCATCCCACAAGTTTCATCATAAACAATTACAAAATTATAATTGATAGAACTAATTGGTGCATTTAATGCATTCACTTGTCATATAAAGTTTGTATTACACATTTTCATAAATACTATAATTAAGGCCATGGCTTTCATTCCAAAGGAGTTCACATTTTCCATCAACATATTGTCAGATAAGCTTGAGCTTTGCTGGCCAGTAAAATGTTTGCACTGCTGACAGCAACACCCCCTGCACGTCAAGCAACTGCCCGTGTGGCCATAATACACGCAAAACTTTCGTGCAAGTTCAATCAAATTTATGGCTGTGGTGTTGACCATCACATAGCAGCATCTTACTACACTATCATGTACAGCACTGCCAAGTCATTACAAAGAACCAAGCTAAATTGGATGCCTAATCTTCACTTCTTTGCTGGATATCTAAAGGTGCCGTCCCTGCCAGCTGATCCTCTACGTATCACCCCTCCAGATACTGGGGGACTCACACTGCAAACAAACCATTTAATGTTAATTATAAATTGTTACAAAATAAAAGTAAAACTATACGGTACAATAATGCCATTTACAAGCAGGTTATTATTAAGTTATTTAAAATCAGCACAGTAATGCAAATATATTTCAATTTGTACAGCTGTACACTAAATGATGATGTCAAGTACGGAGCTAATACAGGCAAATATTTTAATGAATAATTGTTAATTATCTCATAAAAACACAATGCAAGGAATTCCTGTTTAGCATTGTCTCACACACACACACTAAAAAAAGATTCAAAATATCTGTAGCTAAGGCAGAAATTCTTCATCAAATTTCATACCACAACAGCGATGATGTAGGCAAAACAAATGAAAATTTTGAAATTGATCAAGTCATAAATCATGTAACTCCAGATCTTTAAGAGATGTGAACCATCAAACTGGCAGTTATAAGCAAGAGGCTTATGAGATATACAACTTCTAAGTATATCATGGGCAGAATCTGATGTTGCTTTAAGATTTGCCTTGAGGTTTGGAATTTCTGAAAATAACTGCACTCTCTCATTCTCAAGTCATTATCTTTCCACATTCACCCGAGAGAAGCCCACCCACTGCATCATCATCAGAAATAAGATAAATTCTGGAAGTAATCTTTTGAGACAAGTATAATACTGTACAGTATTAATCTTTGACCATGTTCACAGGCTGTAAGTACATAGTTTTCCTCACCTGTTGGCCCAAGTTTCAACACATCTATCCGTTGCTCTTGACAGCTCAGGGGTCTGTGCATTAGAAGTCCCAGATCGGTGTACCCTCATGCTCACACGTTGTTCGCTCTCACTTCCTGATCGCAGTCGCCCTACACCTGTATAATGCATAACTTATAAGCATGAATTCATCCAGAAAGTATTAAATCTGTTTAAGCATATATAGATAAAAATCAATCATAAAGGTAACATAAAACTTTAAAAGTAAAAAAAAAAAGTAAAACTTTAATACAGTAACGTAAAATGCCCAATGGTTAAGAAAATCTGTTTCCTCTTACCAACCTAATTCTGTTCTCATTTATAGAGGGTTGACCAGGTGCATTAAACCCCATTAATAAGAAAACCACAATAAAACAATACATAAAAATACTGTAAGTAAAGGCACATAGAAAAGTAAAAAGAATTAAATCATATACAGGTATTAACTTACTGTCGAGTGTAAGAATATTAACATATTATTTAAACGCTCCATACCTCAAGTCCATTCTATATTTCTTTATCCATAAATCATTCATCAACTGTAAACATTCTCTGACAGTACTGTACTGTACACAGTACTTTGTACTGTAATTACAGTAAATCCCAAGATCTTGGCAGATCAATGGCTTCCTACCTTTCTCACGCTGTTAAATTCTATATACTGTACATTATCTTACCTTTCAAGGTCCTTTTTCCCCAAATTCATAATCTAACATCTCATACTTTTAACGTTTACATTATCTCAGTACTGTATCTTCCTAATACCCTCCTCATAACACACGCCTTCCCCACATCCAATGTTCACCCAGTTCATGCAGGCAGATCTATAGTACTGCATACGTACTGTGTTTATTCACTGCCATTAATTTAAAATTTACATAAAAGAACCTTCAAGGCTTAATCTTTCCACAGTACAGTACAGAAGAGTTCAAGTTTGTATTCCTTTATGTAGGCAACTTGTACATTCCACACTCGGCACTTTCCCAATGATAAAGGTTTGTCAGATACTTTCATTTGCCTACCTGGCAAACATCCATCATACAGTTCCAAAATATCTTTAAATTCATTCATTTGCAAAATCAACTACAGAATGTATGAGACAATTTCTGCCTTATTCTTATACAGTACTACTGTAAACAAGTTTAATTTTAACATTCACAGGTGCATTAAAATATCAATATTTTCCCACAAATTCACTGCCTTGTAACATATGTATAGTAAAATTATAGGATTTCAATAAATTTTTCATGTGGTTTAACAAAGCCCTGAGTTATATATCAACAAATATGATAGGATGGCTTACTTCCTTTTCATGTCAAAATCATTTGATCAAATAATAATTTAAAATAACCATTGCTATTGTCCACTTACCGAGTACAGTAGGTATTTTATGAGCCTTACAGTTATCAAGTCCAATAAATTATCTTTGCTTTTTTTCTCTTCCACATTATCCACTATAGTATATGCACTCTACTCTCTCCCTGCTTTTTGTTAAATTAAACCTAACCAAATTAATGTGACCTGGTTTTACACAAACACTATGGGCCAGAGTTTTAATCGCCCTCATCCATTAATGGGGGTCAGGGCCGGCCTTGAGCCAATTGGACCAATTGGGCCCCGTGCCTAAGGGGGCCCCGTGCTACAGTAATCTACTCTCGGCTCGTCAAGTACACACAACACATTGTAATATATATGTAACACCATATCATTTTACAGTCACTAAAACAAGTGGTATTGTAACTATGTACTTTTCAGAGGTGATCTACACATTTTGTTTGTTACTTGTAGGCTTACATGTATGCAATTTTACATTAAAATGTAGCATAGATCTGTTTGGTCCATGCACTTTTAAAGCACACATTTTGATTACTTCCATTCTACCATAGAGATATAAAGTCTATAATAGACTTTATTTATATTTCTATGATTCTACAGACCTTGAAGGGGAACCTGAGGCCCACCAAAATTTCTCCCAATTGAGCCCCGCACCTCCCAAGGCCGGCCCTGATGGGGGTCTTTGTGTTTACAACCACTTTTTAAAAAATTTGAGTCACAAAAACTGCACTGCAGCGCTTGACAGGGAGATATGGCAGTAAAATTAACATATAATATGAGAATGTTAATTTTACCACCACACCTCCCTGTCAAGAACTGTAGTGGTGTTCTTTGTTAACCAAATTTTTTAAAAGTCCAGTTGTAAACATGACCCCCATCAATGGAAGAGGGTGATTAAAACTCCGGCATATATCTCTCTACATTCAACACCTTTTATTCCCTTATTAGCTGTACACTACAGTAAAATGTAGCCAAAATGTTCAAGTGATCATTATGAGTAAATTGATCATTAAGTATTACTCTTACTCCTCTTGTACCTGTGTGTTGGCTGGATCTTGGGGTACAGAAACCCTAAAGAGGTGACACTGTTGGAGGAGTAGATAAAGATCAGTGTACAGCATAATATACTAAGTGGAGTAACATTAACTCAACACTAGTGTTTACACAACCTCTCTCTCCTACACTGGTTCACCTTCTTTCATTTTATTTATTAATTTTCTCTAACTGATTCAATTATACTTCTGCTGTAAAAGTGAAAAAAAAATAAATAAATAAGAATGTTGCTAAACCAGTTTAAAATGTTTTGGGCAGTTATGGCCTTCAAAGGTTTTCCACTCTATTGTGTGAACTTAACTCGGAAGAACTCTGCCTAACCGGGTGCATATACTGTTCAGTGTACCATCCTCAGGTCAATATGGAACTCCTTATACATTATATCTACATACTGTATAGTACAGTATAGTGTTCATGCATCTCTTCACTGTGGTGGTATCCTAGCCACTATGATATTAATATATCAAAGGAATGCCTATGTCATAATCAGTACGGTACAGGTAATCAAACAAGTGGAAAGGGAAAAAAAGGTTGACACAAATAACAGATAAGGTTTTGGTAAGCAATTAAAAATAGGTTACTTCTTGATAAAGGAGTAACTAGGCCCAACTCTACCTTCTTATGGTAGTGCATCCTCTTCAACAGATAGTACAAGGTTGAACTGAAAAAGGGAGAAGGGGAACTACCCATGGATAGTCTAGTTTTAAAATAAACCTTTTTACATATAAAGTACCTATATTTTAGATACAGTATTGTTTTCATAGTATAAGAGCTAGATTGTTCGTATTGTTTCACTAAATTTTAACTTTGACTATTAATATGTAACAAAGTTATTGTAAAATATATATTGCATTTAATATTTCTAAAGGAGTTAGAGTGTTGTAAGTTTTGAAGTAGCAAGTAAGGACACCATATATTACAAGTGCAATACTGTATATGGACAACACCTTATTGTACCCAGCTCCTTAAGCGAGGAGTTCACTGACCTCAGTCAGTGAGTGGTATCGACTCCTCAGACACCAAGTACAACACTTAGTTTGGTATCCCAACCAGTAGAGGGAAGAAGAGGACACAGGTAAATTAGAGAAAAGATAATATAATTAGAAAAGACGAAAACAATGTACAGGTATATATTTTAAATGAAGAAGCTCAGATACTGGAAGTCACACAATTTCATGGATCATAGGATAGACATTTTAGGTCCTGGGTAAACCTGCCATGAGAAGGAGTGCGAGAGATGAGAGAAAACATCTAGAAAGGGATGAATGGTCAGGTATAGTAGAATGTTATAGACTGCATGAGACATAAAGAGAAAATTAATGTTGTAGTAATTCACATACTGCATCACCAAGAATGAAACAATGTGAGGGGTGGGAAACACTGAAGTTTGGAAAGGTTAAGGGGTAAGAGGGAGTGTTTTGCCGAGTCACAGTGGATAAAAAGAGGTTCTCTGAGGTGGTATGAACATATGGGAGACACTCTACAGAATAGGGTGGTACAGTCCAGTTGTGGTGAGCAGGACACAGCTTACATCATGGGGTGGGAGTTGGAGCAATATATCAAGGAGAAAACTGGGGAGGGGGTAAATGGGCTGAAGACGGCAAGGAACAGATAGAGGAACTTCGAGTTTGTTGCCATCCTCGCAGAACGTGAGGTGCCAGACAAACTATGAAAAACAATATTGTACTGCATAAAGCTTTGACCACAGTTTGTGTGAGGTAGCCAATTAACACACTCTCAAGACATACCGACTGTATGTTTTAAGCCAATTTGAAAGGTTTTGAAAGTAAACTCCAAATAAGTCTCCGCTCATAAACCTCAAATGTAATACTGTAATTAAATTGTAATAAGATGTAAATGACCATTTGTACACTTATAATAAAAAGTGGAATGCCTGGGAGTATTCTTGAACCTGGGACATGACGCTGAATTTTTCAGTACATTTCTGACGACTGATTCATCAAATTTAACTTTACTGTATTTGTAAAGGTGAACTACCTTCAGTAAATAAGTAAGAAAGAATGTATGAAAATATGACTATTCCAACTACTGATGAATACCTTCTGAGTTTCTGTAACTTCCTTGTTCATGGAACAATATCTTTTACTTCTGAAATGTTCTTTTGATGAGAAAAAATATTACATTCCATCATTTTCTTCTTCTGAATTTGCAGTAAAATTTAAAACCAGTGGATTTTAAACATTTCAGACTAAACACCCACACACATACCATCTTAACTTCTTGGAAATATATTTCCAATGAAGACTGTACCACACCCTAATCCTCTTCATTCTCTACCACCTCTAAACCAATTTGCTTATTTTCATCTTTCATATTATGTACTGTACTGCTCTGTACTATACTGTGCTGTACTATACAGTACTGTACTGTACTATGCTGTACTATACAGTACTGTACTGTACAGTACTATACTGTGCTGTACTATACAGTACTGTACTGTACTATACTGTGCTGTACTGTACTATGCTGTACTATACTGCACTGTACTGTGCTGTACTGTACTATACTGTACTGTGCTGCACTGTACTGTGCTGCACTGTACTGTACTATACTGTATAAGGTATATGGCTCTCTACTGTCCTGACAATAGTCATCACTCAGGTGAGGTAATCACACTCCATAGTCCACATGTCACCACACCACTCAATCACCATCACCCCAGTGTTTATACAGTAAAGGTACTGTACTTGCATTTATAAAATACATTCTAAATACCATAGAAATACTGTACTTTTTTTTTTACCAATCTAAAGGTAACATTTTTTCTATAATTTATTACTGTACAGAATTACAAAAAAATTTAAATTAATATTCATTTGAAAAACTTTGATGAGTAATATATTGGTGTGCAAATTTTACATTTTCCTCTGCCATCAACAATTATCTTTATCATTCCCGTATAAGCATAAATAAAAATAAAAAAAATAAATCGGATTAATAAAAATTAAATTAAATAAACACGAAGACACCGATACATCCGCGTGCGTCTGTGCTTTGGGATAACCGAGAAGTGCGGATGACAGCGTACGAGGCAGATACCGTACTTTAATAGGTCCAGCTCTTACGTGTGTTCTCTGCCAGTATAGTACACATGCAATCACGTGTCAGAGAACAAAGAACGTTGAAAATATAACATTCACTCAAACATGTGAAAACCTTGTAAGGTATAAACACTTGATACTGTACGTACACATATTTCTGTTGTTAGGAAGTGTGTGAAGCATGGTGTTGGGGGACTGCTCCATCACATAGCTATTAGTACAGTCACAACTCGTGTTTTGTCAACGCAAATTGGCTATAACGCGATTGATGAATAGAAGAACGATATTTGTAAAACGCGAACGCGTGTTGGCTGTAACGCGATTCCACTCGAACGTTTTAAGTGTACCGTCGCTTGGCGTGGAATTATGCAGTGTTTACGGTTCACGTTCGACATCACGTGTTCAATCGATTCATGTGTTTTGTTTGTGAAGTGTTATTTGATAAGGACTCTACAAATTTCATCCTTTTTTTGCAAATTTAGCTGTTCCCATAAATACTGTATGAAAAATAAATAAAAATAATGTTTGGCAGTGCGGACCAATAGCATTTTACACCCGCGCTCTGTTTCCATCACACGATCAGTTGAAACACGGGGGTTGTTTTGAAGCGTCCTCATTGTAGACAATGACTACAGTGCAGAACGGAGCAGGATTGCAGTTAGTGGTGTTAAATCTTTTTTGGCACCTTATGAACAGCTTCTTTGTGAAAGAAGAAAGACGGCAAAGCAGCAAACATGAGACATCTTTTTTAAGTCCCCCAAGAAGCAGTCTGAAGACACTGAACCACAGTCATCCACTTCTGGAATTAGACGTTTTTTCTTCCATCCCATGCAACCAAAACTGCACCTGATGACGATGATGACAACTCTCAACTCCTGTCTGCAGGACTCCTCAACCTCAACATCAACCTTCTCCCCCATCAAGTTATATTCATATTTTTTCAAGGTAAAGTGTTACATTTACTGTATGATCTCATTATTAGATATGACTAACATTTATTTAGACTGTGCTATCCTTTGTGTTAGGCTAACTACTATTTTTTTTTAGATTTCAAGTAATCTGCACCTAACCCTATTTTCTCCACAAGCCCTGTTATTTCTATTGCGCGAATTTCTACAACGCGAGGTTTTACAAGAACACAACTATTGCGTTGTAGCAGAACTGACTGACCCTGTATTTATAGTCTACAGCAACAAATTATTACAGTATACAGCCTGTACTTATTGTTAACCTTGAGCTATACTCAACTTTAGTCATGTCTCACAGGGAACACTCCCCCAAAACCCATCAACCACAACTTTATCATCTACAGGAGAATTCTGCAACATAACCCCTACAGTAGACAAGGGATTATTATATTTTCTTTTACGGTCTACATAATATATGTAGGGAGCAAATTAATAGATTTTCATCAATTCACTGTTGTCCCAACCATTACAAGGAATTCAGCAGAGCAATGATTTTGAGGGTTTCCTTGCATGTATCCTTTGATTACTGTAAGTGATAAAATTCTCAAATTGTTCAACTAATCTTTGCATTGTTTAGTTGTCAACTTGTTTTAAATATTGTTATTTTGTGACCAGTTTGTTAATACTGCATGATTACAAAGAAGGCATCTGTTGTAGAGCAATCAAAATTTATATTAATCTTTATATGTATCATTAAATCCCCTGATACAGCTCTAATTTTGCTTTGGCATCATTAAGAACACAACTTTATCACCGCTCAAGGAAACTCCGAGTTACCATAATTACTTTATGAGAACCAAAATACAATAAACAAATACCAAAGAAATCACACTGACTTACACAACTTAAGCTAAATTGTACAGGTATTTCTATGTACATAATGTATATGTACATAAAATGTAATGGGCATGCTTGGGACTTGACGCAACCCCCCATCCTAGTCCAGGGGCACGGGGCTAGTCCCCCCACCTTCTTGAATTCAGTTACTAAAAAGAAACAAAAGCAAATAAACATGAAATGCTTGAATTTGCAAGAAGATAATCAAGAGTGATTGAAAATCTGGTGCATGACAGGAACTCAACCAGTATTTTATGCAAAACCAAGAACAAAGAAACAAATAATGGAAATAAAATAAGGAAAAGTTTAATGAATAAGAGAAAGAAAGTACAGTACAGTATTACTGAGTGATAATATGAGGACATCTGTGACAGAACAAGTAACATGAATCAGTTAATAGTAAACATAAAAAGAAAATAATGGAAATATTTGAGAGATGAATCTTCAAGTGATTCATGAGGATGACAACAGTGAGAGTGACTGAATGAAGGTAAGTAATGAGAGAGTCTATTTTACTCGTAATTTTGGCCACCCTGAAGCATGGCAGGAAATAATGAAAAAAAAAAGAAAAAAAAAGGTTTCTGAACAAAAGAACACAAAGGAGGACTGCAACAGTGGACAAGATGATAGGTAAAAGAAGACTCAGATTAAAATGGTACTGGTGGCAAGCTGATCAAAGAAAACAAATATGTAAGTGAAAAGAAGTTTCTGGCAATATTAACACATTGAAAACTTTTTTAAATGTCAAACTCAGCAAAAGTTATTTGTGATGTTTCTTGCAGTAACCTGGATACTGCATAAGAGTTGAAAAAACTGTTCTCATACACAAAGGATCTTTTTGAACAAAACTACTGAAATTTCTATGATCTTGTATTACGAGAATCATCAGCCCATGCCACTTGTGAGCTACACAGACTGGTGGCCTCAAAATCCCTAATTGGTAACTTTACTGGGTCCATCCCTCCCCCATCTCGAGACACATACAAACCAGGCAATTAATCGATGGTCAGCCAAGGTAGTAAAGTCAGCGCTTGCCCGTGAACACATTAGCATGGATAAATGACTCGAAAAATTAATTTTCTTTGTTTCTAAACCCATCTATCCACTGCTGTCAATCAACAACCCATCTGCTTGCACACATGCATTTTCAGATTAACCAGAAAATTTCCCTTAATCTTTAATTTAACTTTCATTTAAATGAAAATTTGGGTTATACAGTAAGTTTCATAATCCTTTTTACCTATTTTGCATTCATATGCCCTTATGGGCTTTTCCAAAGAGCTAAATTCATCAATATATATTACTGGAACATTCCCTTACTCTTATAGTCTCATACCTACTGTACAGGGTTTACCACTCACAATCAATGCTGACCCTTAATCACCTGGGCAGGAATTTTTTCAAGAGACAGAAACTACCCCAAAACAAAACAATCACATTTAATAGTTTACAAATTGTACCATCTGGCATCAGGAAACAGCCCAGGAAGACCAGACACGCCAACCACATTGGTTAACCAGTACTGTACCCTGCAACAGTCCCGTCCTGCCACATCCAAAGTCTCTCAATTGCCAGTCAATATGCACTGGGACAATCACTGGGTCATCAACTGCATCTCTTCAAGATATAATATTGTTCCTCTCTCTCCATTTTCATTGACAAGATTCCACATCTCTGCAGCTGCCTTTACCATGGTATTCAATTGCCTCCACAATCTTAAACCTTTTGTACATATGCAAGCACACCACTTAATCTCGCCATCTAGTTGCTTCTGTAGGCACTACCTAAGTTGTCTACTTTCCATTGCTCAAATTTGACAAGCTGTACACAGAATTTCCTCTAATAACCGCTCAAACTAAATTTTTCTTAAAATTGATTACTTCCATTCACAGTTTTATAAGCCACAACAATAAGTAAGGGTGTCAGTTCAAGATATTCAGTGTCATTCCTACAGTTTTGAGTATACCTTATTCACATGTTTGTTGCTCAATTTATGGTAATTTTATTTCCAAACACAGTATCCCATCATGACAACTTTAAGATTCAGTACACAACTAGGGTGAAGTCCCGGTTACAACCAGAGCCAAAAATACCCCAAATTAACCAACTCCAGAAGGCTATAATCTCTGAACCAAATAAGACACATCTTATTTTTGTACAATACCACTGTACAGTACAACAGATGTCAGGAATATAAATTTTATCAGATTCTAGACATACTCCAATAGCAGGACATCTTTAAGTGAGTGTTGAACCCAAAACAATTTGACAAGTGATGATCCAATGTAGTGAAGAATAAGATGCTGCATTTGGTCTTTGATCCAGAAGAAGAGTTTAACAACAGCAATAATATTAACCTTGCAAAGTTACTGCAGGAGATATAGTGGATCATTAATTAAGAGACCATTTTGTTTCACTCCAGGAAGAATGTTTTTACTTCAGTAGCTTGAGGTATAATGCACTTGTTTCAACCAATCAGTTGAAAGGTTCTTTTCCTACCTTACAAACCATTTGCTAGGGTATTGGGTAGCCAGAATAAAGGGGAACACTCCCTCTAACTCAATTAAGTGTCATTCTTTCTCTCCAACTATTGTAACAAATGTGTCCTGCTATGATTACAACAAGTCCCCAAGATATCCTTCTCATTTCTCTGTTATTGCATATAGAAAAATATACTTGTTGATCCAAAAACAAGTTTTCTTGTAAAAATTGACCTAAAGCAGTTGGTTAGCCAAAAACAATATTTTATTTACCTAAAATAAGTAATTAAAAAACTGTAAATGAATGCCTATTTTCCATTCAAGAGAGTTTGATAATAGTGTACAGTATATATATCACAGAAAGAACTGAATGATGTCTTTAACGGTCACTTTGGTAAATCAAAACAATGTCTAACAATTTTCAGTGGTAATAATGTGAGTAATTCACTGTGCATCAGAGCAACACAATTGTAAAGGCCAACACATAAACAAAATCTTAACTCGTGACTTACCTTCACATATGTAACATATATAATTCCCCACTGAGAAGTCACTTTGTCAGGCAAATTGTGCCATCGTTCCAGCTTCTTGATAATCAACATGACTTAAAATTTAATCACTCATAATAAATAAATATATATAGCTCTTGCCCATTCCACAGTAGTGAATCAGTGTCAAGAACACCTTTGAAATTAAGTGGTTCTCTGTTTTGAAAAAATCTGAGAATTGTAGTGAAGATAAAAAGTAATTACTAAACTATGATGAAAAATGAGAAAGTAAAAGTTGACTGAATCATGACAACAATGGGTGACTGATAAACTTGACAGACTATAATGATAAGGCATAAAATGTCCAGAAATGTGAAATTAAAAGAGGATTAACCTTGACAGCAGATGGAGAAGCTGAAGTTCAGAGGCTGACACACTAGTTGGACTGAGTTATGATATGAACAAGTGATAATACTACACTCCAGCTGAAGAGACAAAAGCATAAAACAATAAAGGTACAGTAAACTGAATAGTACTGAAAAAGTGTTTTTTGATTAGGATGGATGGATGAAGTGAGTGATAATGCTTGGAGAAGTAACAACACAAACAAGATATTGGCAGAAAAATGTACAAGATGAGACATGTACTGTACACAAAATTAAGGAAATATAATGATGATCAATTAGATAAAACAAGTTACAGAATATTACTGAAATTAATATCGCAAAGGAGTTATATATATGTGTACAAAGGCTGATAAAATTCATCTACATTACTGTATATACTTGCAATGTAAGGAAATTCATTTAGTACAAATACTAAAATGATACTGGAAGTAGCACTGATATATACACAAATATTAATATTATTTAAGGCTGTTTTGTTATAAAAAGGGCATTATTTATACACACACACTGTACATAAGTGGTCCTGTATCAGAGGCAGCTGCTAGTGGGTCTGAGTATTGATTGCAATGATGTTGAAATTAAATGTTAAATAATAAGTTCTTTAAGTTCAGCCTTGAGTCAAGCTGAAGACGGCGTTAAAGATGAAGATCACATTGTCAACATTAAGTAAGCATAAGGGTGCTATACTTGTTTAAGGTGGCTTTTAAAGCTTAACAAGTTAATGCAGGTCAAGCTTAGGTGCAGCTTTAATGGAGGGGTCAGCTAAGTGGTACATTAATTTTTCAATTATATCAGCAATATTCATTATTTATATAATTTGTTTAAAACACATGCATTAAGATGATATATTATGTCTCCTCAGAACAATGATAGAGTTCATACATTGGCAAATGACAGGACATGACTAAAGTGTGTTTGCCAGTTGATACAATAATGAATGACAAATGGTTGATAAAATGGTGAGAGAAAGAGTTGATACAATGGTCACTGAAAGTTGATAATACGGTGAATGACGAGTTGCTACAATGGTGAACAAATAAGAGTTGATATGATGATGAATGACAAGTGTTACCAGGTAGTACACTGGTGAATGACAAGTGTTAGTACAATGATGAATGACAAGTATTAGTACACTGGTGAATGACAAGTGTTAGTACAATGATGAATGACAAGTATTAGTACAATGGTGAATGGCAATGCTAGGAAGTGAAAGACAGAGCAGTTAGGGTAAAAAAGTGCTGTTGGTGTAAAAAAAAAGTTACCAGAAATAAACCTATAGACCAGCAAGGAAGACACAGAGTGAAGATCATATAGTGGGAGTGTTCAAGTATAAACCATACAGTACAGTTCAGTATTGAGAGAGAGAGTATAGTACTATGCCTTCAAGTCTAACAAACAATACCAAAAATAAATCAAGAAGGGAAATAGTAATGTCCCTTAAGTTCAACACTAAAACTCTAAGTTATCTACCATCATACATAACAAACTGAAAATCTAAATAAAAAATATGCAATAATTTCAAAACTAAAAATATTTTTGTTACTGTGTTTCCTAAATGTTTTTTTTTTTAATGACATTATTAAGCGGATAATTCACCTCTGCTTCAGTTGTAACCATCATCGTTAAAACTTAAACCAAAATTAGACAAATACAAATTCTAGATCTAAAATCTCATAAACATCAGTTTTCTTCTTATATGTAATTCTTTACAAAAGAAAAACAAGTGAAATTCTTTTCAATCAAAATAACCAAGTTAAGTGATAGTGAAGCTCTATTTTGTTGTACAGTACAATACAGTACAAGGGTTGTCTCGGTTTCTCACATAAAAAGAATCACCGTAGTATAACCATATCAAAATACAAACGGTTTAATTAAGAAAATAATAACGACCATGTAACTTTTGTAAATTATTAACAATGATTGTTTGCAATACATCGTGAATATTAAATTTATTCAGTGATTTGGGGAGATACAAGTTAAGAACACAGGGAAAATACTGATGAAAATACCTATTTTTTGCAGTAATCATCATATGACTAGGAATTTGCACTCTGGGTTTTCTGGTACTGTACTGGTCACTTTCCCTATACATAAATAAATCAACATAAAATGAACAAGATGAGAGTAATGATTGCATTTCCTTCTCTTTACAGACATGTACTGTATGTGCTTCCTGTGGTTATATGAAAAGAAAAAATAAATAAAAAATTTCATGCAAGGCCAAAAAATCAATCATTTTTGGTATAAATCAAGAAAATCAATTAATAAAAAGGCAGGAGGGCTAATGCCAAGGTCATAAATGAAGGAACACCTACAAAAGATAGTACAAAGCATTACTTGAAATGTATTTATTCATACCACTGTCATACATCATGGTAAAAACAATAGTTGTACATATACAAATGCCCTATCACTCTACAGTCCATCCGTCTCTATCATGCACAGTTCAACAGCAAGCACTTGAGTTAAGTAGTACAAGAGCACACACAAACTACATGAATGTAACCCACTAGGATACAGTAACCCACTAAGGCAACCTGTTAACATACGAGTAGCCCTCTAGGTTACAGCAACCTTCTAAGTTACAGCAACCTGCTAGGTTACAGCAACCTTATAGATTACAAGTAACTTGCTATGTTACAGCAACCCACCAGGTAACAGCAACCCACTAGGTTGCAAATGCTGTATAAATGAGTTTGAGGACAATTTGAAATCTGATGGAACATTTTGATGAGAACCTAACCTAACCTAAATAAAAAATACAGCAGAAATATGAAGTTTACTTTTAATTTATATACAACACAAAAGGCAACGAATATTTACAAAAAAGTTTGCAGTCCAAGAATCACTCTAGGTGAAATATCAAATAATATCTTCATCTTTAACCTGCCATCAATAGCTACATCAATTGTATTTCAAAACCATAAAATACAAAGGTGCTTACAAGGAGCAGTGAAGTTGCTATCAGTGCATAATATTCAGTGCAGCTTACATGAAGATTTGGTCTTGAAAGGTTTCTGAACTGAAAGACGGCTTTTCTGAAGTCCAGGTGAACATTCTTGGTACTACAATAACCTATAGTTGTTAATTGCTATCAACTGATTTCCAGGAGTATTGAATGGTTATTGGTTCCTTGGGGTTCAAATAACAAGTGGTTTCCCTGTAAGGGGGAGAGCAAAATGTAAGATTATCTAACTAGGGAAAGATATCTGCTCAGCATGTGACATTGTCAGTTAATAGTCATTAAGACATCCAATATAGCACATTTCCTCCATCTGTAAAATAGGAAATTGACCTTTACTGAACACCTCTCAAGAAGATCCAATATGGCACATTTCCTAAGGTTGTAAAAAAAAAATGAGCTTTATTGAATAACTACCAACGGGTTTCACTACATTACTGTGTCACACACTAAGCTACATACATTAAGTTTAAAGAAAGTTCTATATCTGATGATAGTAGGAAGACTTGAGCCAAAAGTACAGTGATGGCCCTTAACATTAGCCCTCGTGCCAATAAAATT
This sequence comes from Homarus americanus, assembly GCF_018991925.1. Classification (NCBI taxonomy): domain Eukaryota; kingdom Metazoa; phylum Arthropoda; class Malacostraca; order Decapoda; family Nephropidae; genus Homarus; species Homarus americanus. Next base: position 8,276,699 of record NW_024733734.1, read on the forward strand.
TTGGTAAATAGTAATACAAACAAAGTAAAACATGATTTCATTTCACTTGGCATGAATAAAAACAGAAACCTACAAGAAGCGACAAAGGTTATGAATACCAAAATCTACGTACAGTATAAATTAGGTAGAAGCAAATGAAGTTAGTAATTCTAGTGGAAATGCATATTTTTAGTATCAGAGATGAAGGAAGATTAGATTAGGAAAAAATGAATTAACAGGTTCTGAAGTTATAAGGGGAGATGAAGCAAGTGATTTCAGAAATGTGGAAATGATGATAACAAAGAGCGATCAGATTGGTGTGTTGATGACAGAGGTGCATCGGGGAGTCACTTAATCAAGGCAGCCATTGCGATTGGTGACTGGGCGTGACCTGGGGACCCACGAGGTCTTGAGCAGCATGGGCCTCAAGGGCTCCAGGTCACGCAAGGAGGGGGTGTGATGACCGGGGAGTGGAAGGGCAGAGCCGGCAGGGGGTGTTGGGGGGGCTTGCAACTCACCCGCTGTTGGGGAGGGCAAAACACCCCCGACGGTAGTGTCGTGCCGTATCCGGGACGTGGCACCTGTGGCTTGGGGTTTGTGGCTCTGACGATCTCTTCGTTCTACCTCATTTTCTTGATTTCGTGAACCACCCTGCAGACATGAAGGCAGACATATATTTAACCCTAAAAAAAAAAAAAAACTATTTCATGATTACAAGTAAGTGGAGTCTACCCAAGGACACAGAGAATAAAGAAAAGCATTAAAGTAAATCCCAATGTTTCTACTAAAGTTGATATCAACCTTGTTGCCAAAGTTCATACTTTCTCCGAGAAAACACCATTAACACCTTAGCATGCCTGACATTTCTTTCATTCCCACACATCCATCTACTTACTCTCTGCATATTATTTACCCCACATACAGTACTGCTCTCAAGTACAGTACAGCATTAATGTTGCTCCCAATGTGCTTCTACTATCGCCCCATTTGGATGCAATGGTCAACTCCAATAAAAAAAATATCATTATCATTGAAAGTGACAGTTGACTGTAATCAGTTAACAGGCGAAAAGGAAAAAACATTCCCATTACTCCTGTCATCTACAGTATCATGTAAATAATGTAATTCATGCTGATGAGATAGTGACTTTGTTTTGTCTTAGTCAGCAGGTCTTCAGAGAGAGATGCTGTGGCAGTGATGCTATGGCAGAGATGTTGCAACACAGATCATGATCAGGTGGAACCTCTTTCAAAGCCTCATCTTTGTCAGTACTGCACTGCACTAATGTTGAAAATCCTGCCTCACAACAGTACATGGTCGTTAATGGCAGGAGGACTTTCAGAACTTCAGCAGCAACAGGCTTTTCCATTGAAGACTGTGACCCATAAACAACTGAGAAACACAATGTGTGTGTGTGTGTGTGTGTGTGTGTGTGTGTGTGTGTGTGTGTGTGTGTGTACAGAGGTCACTACCAAAATGAAGTCTAAAGTGAAGTGTTTGTAGCCTTGGTGACAATAATGGTCTTGCCACCCAGTTGAACATAGTATATGAACCACTGTTTTACATGATTCAGTTACTATCATTTTATTTTTCTTTAAAGCTTTTCACACTTTATATCTGGGTGACTAGAATCAAGAGAAAACACAAGTACTGTACTGCCTCCTGTACAGTATTTACTTTCATTTATTCTTTCTTACTGTTTTAGTGAATGTGTTTTGCAGTGGGATTCTCTTTCCACAACAAGGCCTCATTATATCTACTACTGTACTGTAACTGGGTTATCTCTTGTTCCACACAATGTACTAGTAGCATCGTCATCCATTAGCACCAAATCCGTCTCTAAAAACAAAACAAAAAACACTTGATAATAGTCTCTCTCTCTCTCTCTCTCTCTCTCTCTCTCTCTCTCTCTCTCTCTCTCTCTCACAAGTACATACACACACACCCCTCTGCTTCCTCAAAGTCCATTCCCCCTACTTCTAACAAATCATCAATCTCATCTTTCCATCTATTCTTTGGTCTTCTCCTTTTCCTTCTACCATCTCATTCTGAATCAAACTTTTTCCCCCAATCTTTCAGTAAGTCCTTAACAATGCTTGATCACCATCCATCCAACAAGCCTTTCCCTTCCCCATCTCCTCCCGACTGTGTAGTATATAATTCTCTGCACTTGGTTCAAACACTGTCTTGAAGTACGTCATTGTCACTTCTAATATGCTTCTTCCTTTAGCGTCCATGCTTCACATCCAGAGTAATTCAATGGGTCCCTCCTCTCTCACTCTCTCCATACATTACTTCCTTTCCCTTTTCAACTCCGATTCAATTCATCATTCGGTGTTCCTATTCCCATGAATCTTAAAACATCTCACTTCTCCCATTCTATCTTCATTCTTATCCAATTATAACTTCTCCAGTTCCATTCTCATCTTATTTTCAGTTTTGTTTTCACATTTACTAATTAAATAATTCCTAGTACAGTAAACTATCAACTTACGCGGACTTTTCTTACGCGGTTTCAACTATACGCGGATCACCCCAGAGGTTCGGTTACAATCTCCAAACTTTCAAAATGGGTCGCAAGCCCACCCAACACCACCATCCCACCTTTGTCTGTCTCAGTTACCGCGATTGTATCGTCGAATTAACAGCTGCCTCTCACGTGTGTCACTTTAGTGCGCTCAAACCTCTCTCAAAATTCCCGCAGTGACCTTGAGCTGCCCACATCCTCCCGTGCATTGTTATCTGAGCTCGATGATCCCCCCACGGTAACGTGGGAAGGGGATGAATAAACTCAAAACAATAACACATGTCTGTCTACACAATGTCTGTGTTCTATTAATGCTGTTATGCACTTGTTACAGAAGTTGATGTTACATTACAGTAGTGATTTATGAGTTCTAGCATATATGTACGTATGTATAATGATTTAAGGGCTATTTAGGGTATTTTTAGGAGCGTTTCTGCCTTTACACGGGGTCCCAGGAACGTAACCCCCGCGTAAGTTGTGAGTCCACTGTACTGTACATTCTCCTTGACTCAATCGCTTCCATTTGTAAATTTTCTCTAGTCACTCACTTATGCAGTGTTACCAGCAAACAGGTGGTAATTCACCTCCCATATGCATGTCATATCAGTATTTCCCAAAGTTGCACCACTCCTCTCTAACTACCCTACAGTACAGTACACACCTTAGCTGCACTTTCTAAAACTGCCCCATTCCTCTTCTCACATGACACCTTTATTGCTATCAGTTCTTAAAATCTTTCAGCTGTGTTCACTTTCCTCCACTTGTCAATTCTTTTAACCTTTTTCACTTCCTTGAATCTTTCACCGTGAATCTTCCATTTATTAAAATCTCAGCACTCCCACATGTTGTACAGTGATAGTCTGGTACTATGTTTATATCCCTTCTCTTGTTCATTTATCCAGTGACACAAAATCCAACAAATTTTCATCTCTTAAATCAGGTGCACTATAGAGAAAGGATAGGGCAACAAGCACAGAAATTTGAAGATGTGAATATGATAGAAGTGTGAAACAGTTTTAAGATGGTGTCGTCTTACTGAGAGAATGGAATGTGAAAGATTAGTAAAAAATATATATATACGTATGTGTAATTCGGAAGCTGATGATAGAAAGGAGGAATGACATGAAGAAAGCACGAAAAGGGGGACACACATCCAGCCAATAGTAGAGCAAATAAATGATAGGAAAGTATGGCAAAGGATAGTGTGTTTGTTTGTGTGTGTCAGAATAGTTAGAGTGAATGGATGAAGACAAGTGAAAGGTGAGTCTGTTTTTGCTGTTGTGCTCTTGATTCTGGCCGCCCTGCGGCAAAGCAGGAAATCGCTCGCAAGGAGGGGCAAAAAATCACTATTATTACTTCTCCCTCTGCACACACACTTCCACCAGTCTCTCTCTATTTCATTTCATTCCCCCAAAATTCATATTTATTCTCTACTTCCCTATTACTTAATCTTGCATCTAAATCTTGTATCATTATTTTTTACACTAAAGTTTTCAAAATTGTTATTAAAGTATTCTCAAAACTTCATCTTCCAGCAGCTTCTTCTCACCCCTTGAGGTGTACACTGCACTGTACACCCACAACTACCCATCCCTCACTGAGCCATAATCTCATAAGACTAACCCCTTTATATACCATCTTGAAACTCTCTAGTTCATTGGTACCTATAAAACCTTTTTTGCTCTTATCCCTTCACACAATCCTGGCACTATGCTGCCCATTTCTCAACCCAGGAGATACTGTACAATATCTCTTTAATAATCAACTTATTCTGCTACAACCAGGACATCCAGATTCCTTTCATTCATCAATACTTGTCACACACTCTTTTCTCTTCATACACATTACTTCTTCATACATTAAAACAGCCTGCATTTTTTTTTGCTTGTTCACTTTTGGTAACAAATTTACAATGGGTGGGATCACCAGCCACACACACCCAAGGCCAACTGCTCCCCTGTAACACCAACAGAATTTGGCCAAAAACTTGCTGAAATTACTCATACATAACAAATAAGCCATCAAGGTTACTTACAAATTTGAGCATATTCCAGTCAAAGACATAGTCATAGGTAAAGCCCTGACGATGGAAGAGCTGGCGGAAGAGTTGCCTCAGGTAACTGTAGTCTGGCTTTTCCTCAAACCGCAGAGACCGGCAGAAATTCAGGTACGTCGCAAACTCATCTGTAAAATAATATAATTAATAACAAATCTAGACTCGTTATGTTACAAAGAACTGATAAACTAGTCTCATAGGGCATTATATACCATGACAGTACAACTGTAATGTCTTCTACACTATCCACAAAATGTTCCTGGTAGACATATAAACTTAAACTATTTAAAATACAAAATACAAGGGATAAAAATATGATTAAGTGATGGCGACCTCCTGCTGGAACGATCAAAGAGTACTGAATGAGGTGCATCCCCTCATTGTGACTCACACTTGGCAGACTAACTCATATATAGTCGTTATACTGTACATTCGTTACAAGTACAGTACACCTTAGTACAATCCAGTTCATAAGTAATAATAATTTATATATAGTTCAATGACCGAAAAAAGCAGCTAAAGCCTGAAAATAGCCAATAAATAGAGACGAATGGGTCAAGTGCACAGAAACAACCTCCACCACCATGAATACATACTGTAAACCTTTGAGCTTCAGAGCCAAAGAAACTCAAGGCCAAAGTCCCCAAGAAAAATTCATCCCCATTCAAAACTGAGATATGTAGGAGAGTGTGGCAGCTCCTTGCTCATAAAGGAACTGCCATGGCTGAGCTTTAAATCCAGGATTTTGAACATTTTACCCAAATTACTAATCATTAACATATGATATTGATGTAAGTAAAGACACAAGTAGGACCATCAATCTGTCTACAAGATAATCTGCATGGGCCACTTTCATAAATAAAGCAACATTACATATGCAGCCATGAGGGAAGGCCCGGTGGTAAACAAGAGTTGTTGCCAACACTTCATACCCATAGAGTATGTGAAAGAGAGACCCTGCCCCTGCTAACAAGACCAGACCACACGGGAACCACCATGGATCACCTTCATCCTACAAGTGAGGTCTCAGAACACCATGATATGAATAGTCCAGCAAAATGCTGTACCACGTGACAATGGATCCCTGGATGACAGAGCCATAGTGTTATTATAAACCACCAATCAAGAGGCACTCAGCACACTGGCCCTCTCACCTCCCTCTGATCTTCATGTCTCCAGTTATCAGTTAGAGGACACAGCTGCCACCTCCATCTTGGAGCCAATCCCATCCACGTGCAGCTGTCGAGCACCACAGCTGCATTATGACTAAAAGACCAGTCACCCTACTGTAGTTTCTGTAACTTGTATGTTCACCTCATGTTTCCTTCTTTTTTTGTAATAATACTTTTTATAAATGACCCCCACCCTCCTGATGTTACCATGTCCATTGTGTATTTCCAGCCCTTGGCTGCTGTTTTCTCTAAATAACCCATTAATTATGTTTACAGTACAGTATTATTATTATTATACATACATGTTGTAAATAATGGGACATTTGTAAAGGTGAATGTTTTAAGCTAAAAACTTGTCAACTTGACCTTAAACATTGTAGAGCAACTATCTGTTCTGTACTCACTAGGAAATCCTTTGCAGAGCTCCTCAATAGGTGTCTGCATCTTTTTTTCACTGATTCTTTCATATTTTTGCCTTTTGGTAGCAGCTTTAAGTCCTTGCCAGGGAAGAGATCCTCTGTTGAAGTACATCAACACATACCCTAGGCTTTCTAAGTCATCCCTTCTGCTTTGTTCTGCAGATATATAAATAAGAATACAATATTAATCCACATTATTATTTAAAACACTCACACTTACCTTTAAAACAAATGAAACTTAACTTATCCCCAACTACTGCCAATGTATAGTACAGTATTGTACTATTAATCAGCAGACATAGCCTTTTGCCTTATGCAAATAGTTGTGTCAAATCCTAACCTTTTATCTGTCATTAAATGTTTCTCACATCAAAGTGCACTGCAGTACGGTACTCTTACAACCTCCACAAAAGGATTACCTCTCAATCTTCTTCCTCAACTTTGTTCTCCCCATTATCAAGTCACCCATAGTGTTCAAATAAAAATAGTAACACTTTCAATACCTGTTACCTCTTAATACTTTAAACGACTATTTTTTTTTTATTTTACTTATGCCATTTCCTCAGAAGATCTCAATGAACTATATTCACTCTTGTCTCTTCACCAGAAATTCACTATAAAATTTTTGACATGTAAAGCATTGGGAATTTAAACCTGATTTTCCTAACAAATAAATAATGCCTCCCAACTTCCTTAATACTGTACAGTATTTTGTAGCATCTACTCTCATGATCTATAGTCAGTTCACAGCATGTTAACATCACTTCAAACACAGGCAGCAAAAAGTCTGATATGGAAGGTTAGAAAAAGGAGAGATGGTAAATAAACCAAACTTCTTCCACGAAATATGAATAAGATAAACTTGGAAATACAACACTTGTAAACTGTTTAAGGAACGGACCCCAAGAAAAATGTTATGACATATACTAGTGTTTTAGAGAAACTTGCCCCAAGTTACCTAGTACAGGTATTGTATTACTGAAGTAACAAGTTGGGGAGAAAATACCCTGTAAGTTACTGCATCTCCTTAGCTCTACACCAACTACATCACCTCTCCTGCCCCTCGCACCCACTGTACTGTACCTGCACGTCTGTAGAAGATAAGCCAATTAGCCAATGGCACTCAAGTAATTACTTGTAAATGATTGTTCTTTAGTGTAGTGAAAAACTTGCAGTACAGTACAGGTAACAACAAACTCCCAGCAGTTACTGGGTGACTGTATAAATGGGTGGCTACAAGCCATAATAGACTCAAGTCTTAATGGTTAGCTAATATTGAGGCTAACTGTACTGTTTTAGGAATTGGGTTCATTTGACCACAGTTCCATTAATTACATTACTAAACATGATTCACCAAGTGCAACACCCAAGTCCAATCCCTGCATCAACAACCAAAATATGAAAAGATTCTTTAAATTTATTCATTAATTCAATCTTTATAGAGTATCCCTCCACTACAGACCATGAAGTTCATTACAGGCCACAACAGCAAAAACAGAAGTGAGGCTAAGTAGTTTGGCAGCTTTTATCCCCTACAGTACATTATGGTCACCAAAAGGACAATGCCTGCTAAGGCTACCATGGCTGCTAACAACCTCCAAGTGTGCTGTCAAAGAATTGACTCAATAAAGCTCTTTTATATTAACAAAATGAATTTCTCCAATAATATTTTAATCAGCAGCACAGACCATATTATTGGATACTGTGTTCACATACTTCAGTAAACAGAACCAACACCCACAAGGAGATAAGTAGAGCTTTAGTAGGTATGGATAACAATGATATTAATAAACATCTAACCCAGTCATATAAATGAAGCCATGTAGACAGTGCTGTACTTACCAATACCAAGATGAGTGTTAACCGAGGCATAACGTGCAGTACCAGTTAAATTTTTGTTTTCCCGATATGGTATGTGTTGATGTGTGCGAGAGTCTCTGTACTTTTTTGCTAGACCAAAGTCTATGATATACACAAGATTTCCCTTTTTTCCCAAGCCCATGAGGAAGTTGTCTGGCTTTATGTCTCGGTGGATGAAATTCTTGCTATGGATATATTCTATCCTGGTTATCTGCAACAAAAACAGATGCTCTAGAGTCACACACAAATATAACACAATGTGAAACTTTTAATGGCCCCAAATTACTGCCTCAGCTGTTAAATTAAATAGATCTCCTTTTAACCTGTCACTTGTCTTTACTGCACAGTACAGTATGTGGTGGATAAGACAGTACTGTACAGACACCCCAAAGAAATGAGGGAACTCTTGAGACATAGGGAAGAACAGTATATTACAGTGTAGAAAGAAATAGGAAAGGGCTAAGACAACAAGTACAGTACTGTAGTAGCCAAAGGTACAGTACTTCCACAAATCTTCAACTTGCAGAAGCCAAACACTGTACTAGTAGTACTAAAGTAATGCAACACCACAACTAAATTAAACTTCACAAATGCATGTGTACTGTATGACATAAGCACAATGAAAAAAATAACTATTTATTTAATTTTAAACTTATTTAGATTATTACAGTATAAAAATTTCCTTGTTTATAACTCATCCGATAAAAGTAAAACTTGATGTTACAGCTTCAGGAACACCACCAGCTGAGAATTTTTTTTTCAAGGAGAAGATTTACAAGACTATGCAAAATGAAGTTAATGTCTTTAAGGACAAAAAGAACCTTCTTTACTGCCATACTAAAGTAAATAAGTAGACTGTACATAAGGTAGAGATCCAGATGACAACATTAACACAGCTCAGGGAGAATAACATCTATTATATCTTAATATTATTGTTGTATTAAGTTATTCTAACATAAAAGCCATCAGTCATCAGCTATAAGCCAAACACTCAGTAGATGCCAGATATTACCAAGTATTGACAGAATTGTGGTAACAACTATACAGTATATAGTACAAATTAAAGAACTTATACTGTAGAGTACAATGTAATTTAAACTAAGAGATGGGTCTTTCATAAATCCAATAATGTAATTTCTTGAATGCAATATTACAGCCAATTAATATAAGTTTTTCCTTCCTGGTTTTGTTGTCAGATTAACATATAATGTACTACTGTACTGTACAGTACTTTACTAGAAGGAGCATCACTCACAAGTTGATCTGCCAGGAGGAGAACTGTCTTAAGAGAAAACTTTCTAGAACAGAAGTTGAAGAGGTCTTCTAAGGACGGCCCTAACAGCTCCATAACCATAACGTTGTAGTCGCCTTCAGAGCCACACCACTTGATTCCTGGAATACCTACACCACCTGCCATCATCTGAAACACAACACAAATAAAACTACAGTACAGTAATGTATATGGTCACACAGTTCAAGAATAAATGCTGTTTCGTCTGATGTGAAACACAGTCCAAGCTCAGTTTATCTTGAGACTTGACCTGAACTATAGAAAAAATTACCCAAACCTGTCAACAGTAGAAAAGCCATTCCTTCTGTCTTACTTACTGAAAACACCCACAAGCCACAGTGACAAACTTATAGCTTTATTTTCCCTGCCCATTACAGCCTCTTCCTACTACAATATTGTTAATGCTGGGTGGTCAGATTGAGGAGCAGATGCAAACTAGCCCTTCATTTGCCATTACTCATATCAGGAGCTTCGAGTCAGAAGGGGGTGAAGCGACACCCCGGCCAAAATGAGTTTTTTGATGGATATCACTATTTTCAGCCTTCCTCTACATGTTGGCATTGGATGTAACCCTCTAGCTAGAATAGCAATATGGTAGAAAGTCCTTCAAAAAGAAGGTGTGATTTCGCCTCAAGTCTGGAGCTACGTATCTGGCTGTGTGCTCAGTTCCAGAAAGTGGCAACATTCCGTTCAGAGTGAGAGGAGCTCTAGCCAATGGCAGCGCTCCTCCCTCGGACCATACCCCCTGAGGCAGACAATCGCAATGGATTTCCCCTTCCCCTTGCTATGTCACAGCTCCTCGGCCAAACCGCGCACCCAGATGCTGCCTCCTCCTTAGTTTTGGCGTGTATTTTAGCATCAGGAAGTTCAGTATACATTCTACTGCTATTTATGAGAACTTTTTGGCGTAACATTGACGTTATTCGTGTTCCACGGGTGTGAGAAGTGCTGTGCAATATCTGACCAATATTAGAGCAAGACTCGAGTGAGGCCGGGCCTCACTCGAGTTAACTTTCTTTGACATTACTGTACCTTCCATTGCAATGTCTGGCAGTCAACCTAGTACCTTAAACGCGACTTCGTACAGGAAAGTGACGCACATGCTGCTTCATACATTCCCTTTAAAAAACATAGGTTTGTGAGACATTCGCTTGTACAAACTCAATGCGACAGTGATAAAACATAGAATATGATGATGATAATGATCATGAGCCACAACAGGATGAAAATGATTGCAGAAAAAAAACAGACATCACGTTATGAACCATCGGAAGATCTTTTTAGAGACTATGATGACTTACCTGTTGACAATGAAAGTGACTCACAGCATGATGAAAGTGATTATCATAATGACAATAACACTTTGAACGCACAGAATAACTTTTTAGCACGCTACAAAGCACCCAAAGATCTTTTTGCCGACTATGAAGAGTTAAAAGACAATGTGGCACGCATTGACGATGATAATGACGGTGAAAGTGAGCTTGAAATAGATGAAACTGAGTGTACTCATAATACAAAAAGTGACTGCTACGCATCACAAGACCTTTTTGCAGACAGTGATCCGGTACAGAATTGTGTGACATGCAGTGACGGCAATAATGACGATGAAAGTGAAGAAGAAATGATGAAAGTGAGTCTAATGTATCACAACAACATACAGACTGCAAGGAGGTAGAAGTGGACAGTAACGAGACATGCATTGACCTTGAGAGTGATGAAAGTGAGCCTGACCCAGCGAATGAAAGTGAGCCTGACCCAGCGAATGAAAGTGAGCCTGACCCAACGAATGATAGTGAAAGTGAGCCTGACCCAACGAATGATAGAAAGTGAGCCTGACCCAACGAATGATAGTGAAAGTGAGCCTGACCCAACGAATGATAGTGAAAGTGAGCCTGACCCAACGAATGATAGTGAAAAAGTGACCCTGAACGATGATGAGTAGTGAATGAGTGAGCCCCCTGAACAAGTGAGCCTGACCCAACGAATGATGGTGAAATGATGATGAGTGAAAGTGGCCCTGACCCAAATGAGTGAAAGTGGCCTGACCCAACGAATGAGTGAAAGTGAGCCTGACCCAACGAATGATAGTGAAAGTGAGCCTGGAATGATAGTGAAAGTGAGCCTGACCCAACAGATGATGGTGAAAGTGAGCCTGACCCAACGAATGATAGTGAAAGTGAGCCTGACCCAACGAATGATAGTGAAAGTGAGCCTGACCCAACAAATGATAGTGAAAGTGAGCCTGACCCAACGAATGAGTGAAAGTGAGCCTGACCCAACAATGATAGTGAAAGTGAGCCTGACCCAACGAATGATAGTGAAAGTGAGCCTGACCCAACGAATGAGTGGAGTGAGCCAAGATGATAGTGAAAGTGGGCCTGACCCAACGATGAGTGAAAGTGAAAGTGAGCCTGACCCAACGAATGATAGTGAAAGTGAGCCTGACCCAACGAATGATAGTGAAAGTGAGCCTGACCCAACGAATGATAGTGAAAGTGAGCCTGACCCAACGAACGAGTGAAAGTGAGCCTGACCCAACGAACGAGTGAAAGTGAGCCTGACCCAACGAATGAGTGAAAGTGAGCCCATACCTCAGTCTTATAATGAAACTGAACTGTTGCCGGCATCAATGATTTAGTTGATGAAGAATCTGTGTGGCGATTTTTAGCGAGGGCAGAGAAAGACTTTGATCAGTTCGCGATTGATTATGACAAGGCCATTAAAGTTATACACACTCCTCAGGATTTACGTAACTTCAAGGCTACGATCTTCAGGGATAATACAACGCAGGAACTAAACAAAGTAAGATTGTAATACTATTGTCATAATACTGTTTTTACCCAAAATTATGCAAACTTTCTCCACCTTTGTATTCATATGTTAATTACGTTGGGGGGGTTAATGGTGTAGTGGTGTTTCCTTATTATTACACACTATTATACTTAACAATATTATAAATCTCTGGCTAATAATAGGAACGGAAAGATAAATACTGATAGGCAAATGAGTTTTTCATTATTATTTCATCTTTGAGGGAGTTGGGGGAGTTAGGGGGGTAAGACGGGTGCTGTTTTGGTGGTCATTAAATATATACTGTACACAGGCTGTATTAAGCTTTTCATCACAAATTATATGGAAATTATTGAAAAAAGAATACCATACATCCTAAATACCTTGTACTGTAATTATTAATGTCATGGTCATATACTGTACCAACACTTCACTTCTATCACTGTTAATGTGTCAAAATAAAATAAAAATAAAAAATTATTTTGTGTGTGTGTAAACACACGGGGTTGTAATGGCTGACCACAGTACACAGTATCATGTAACAGCAATTGGGTAAGCAAACCACACTAGCTACACACTACACAAAACCTAAATCACTAGTTATTAATGGTCTAGTAAAGGCTTTCCATAATTATCTAAAAAACTCGCCAAGGATCTTCTGTACAGGAGGAGGCAGTTGATGAAATAAAAATTACAAGTCCAAAAGACTATGAAACACGCAAATTATCCTTATACACACACAGTTGAGGTACAGGCAGCGAGGAACTACAGTACAGAACATACATCACGTCCACAAACTTGTACAATAAAAGTCCTTTTATTAGCAGTCAATGTTCAACTCGTCTTCTCGCATGTTTTACAAGCACTGATGTCCACCATTCCTCTATGCATGTCTTGCAAGCACTCTAGTTCAGCTCTTTAACACACTTGTTACCAAGTGACCCAACAAAACCTGACAGACACAACAGTAACTGGCTTACCTTATAAAACTTGGACTCTATGTGTAACTGTGGATGTTTGGTTTTGATGCATTCTAATTTAATGGCTACCTCCTCGCCCGTCGATATGTTTGTTCCTGAAACAAGAGAGATCAACTTAGAACTCAATACAATACAATACAATACAATACAATACAGTACAGTACAATACAGTACAGTACAATACAGTACAATACAGCACAGCACAGTACAGTATATACAACACGACTTACAAATACAGTATACCTTTAGATCCTTATACACCGTACTGACCACATTTTCCTGAATCAATATAAGATACACATATGTAATCGTGTTACATTTGTTTTATATTCGTCACTAATACTGTTTATAAATAGTGAAAATATTTATCTTTCCATTTCAGAATTCAAAATAAACTGATTTACTGTAGGTATAAATATTTATTTTTGATGAAAATTAAAGTGTCATGACCAGACACCATCCAGCTGACAGTACTGTACAGTATTTGTGTGCACGACAAACAAACCTTTTATCTCTCTCTACAGTATCAGTGTGTTAGCAGTAAATGTTTCTACAGATGAAGGTTACATAACATCTTATTTCTTATGATCAGTAGGTGTTGTAATGATAGGTGGATGATGATGGGTGATAGTGGGTATTGAAACAGTTTATTTAGCCAGAAAAATACATATACAGAGTTGATAATAATAACAACATTGGCAGTGATAAAGATGAGTGATACAAACAAAACCTAAGTACAGTACTTAACGAGGCGGGTGTCCCTTAGCTTTCACATTACAAGACCAACACTCGGGCACAGGACTAGTAGAGGGCCACAGTATGGTACTCCTAACCATGCTGGCTGGTTCAGAATCCTTTATACGTGCACTAGCCCACCCGGGCACAGGTCCCTGATCCCACATCGGGGGGGGGGTATGGTCCACGATTCGATTGTGGGGCAATTAGTGGTCGAGATTTTAATGACATTTTTTCAATGCTAATTATTAGCAAACTATGGGTTTCCGTGGTGCGACTTTGATGTTTTTTGTGTTATTCTGGAAGTACTGTACTTAATTAGTTAAACCCCTTAAATTCCAATTCCGAGAGAAAAGTATATTTCGCTCGAAATACTTAAGGCATTATTAGGCTTACCGTTTCGGCCCAAAATTGCATTTTGTTCAAAATATCAGAACAGGATGTAGTTGGTGGGCGATAACCTGCAACCAACAACCTGGTGAGCCAACAAGAACCAGCATTATGCATATGTCAGTAGCCTACAGTACAACTTGACGGAGGCCACACGGAAGACAGGAGACCCCGTTACTAAGTCAACACATAACTCAGTGGACCATACTAGTAACCTTGAACCTCCTGGTGAGTCACCCTGGCTGGCCATAGTCACCCACCTTCCTACACTAACCCTCACCACATATAACCACTACTGCACACTATAGACTCGGGCCGACACAACTAAGCTTGGCCAGGCAGGGAGGCTGACCACTGGGTTGTCTTGTAGCGCAGTATACTGTACAGTATGTGGCCAGTTGTCAAATTTCTCTTTGTGAGGCTCACATACATGTAGGAGATCTCGCACTAAGGCCCAACAACGCAGCCAAATATTTTAATCTAATTAGTTCTCTGCCAAATACTGTACTGTACTTGTCATGAGTACAGTAAGCCTCACAGGTGTTATGACAATCTCTCTTGGTGAGAAACACGAAATGAATATTTCCTATTAACCACATATATATATATATATATATATATATATATATATATATATATATATATACAGTGTTTAGAGGGAATGTTTGATGAACATTTTGGGTGTAATAACAAGGAACATTATTTTTTTTATAATAACTTTACACAAGACACACCCGAGAGCCAACACCAAACACCGCACAACAAGAGACGTCTCAAGAAGAAACCCGTTTTCCAACACGCGACGCGACCTTGGCCTGACACCAACTGTAATAATCGTAAAATCATGTCTTTTCTTATCTTATCTTTCTCAAGCGATAACAAACTTGTGTACATAGCTTGGTCGACACTCATTCACTGTAACACAAAATATCGCACAAACACTCTTGACAGACAAGACAAGACGGTGGCATAAACATATTCGAGCCTCGGGGGTGTGGACAGTATACAAGGCCGAACTGCAGTACAGTACAGTACAGTACAGTCGTTTCCTCGCTGCAGGACAGTACAGTACCGGCGAGCTTTCACCAACGACTAGTAAAACAGACAAAAGTGTACAGTACACATGGCATTAAGTTAACATATCTAAACGAGGGCATAACAGCTCACAGATGTGATACCTTCGTGTAGTGTACTGTACTGTACATTATTCCTCTTGTACTGTACTGTGCATTATTCCTCGTGTACTGTACTGTACATTATTCCTCGTGTACTGTACTGTGCATTATACCTCGTGTACTGCACTGTACATTATCCTAGACTGTAGCGAGTTGTAGTGGGGCCTCAGATCCCAGTGGTAACCATACACTACCAACACTGTTTACTGCACATCCAATATAAGGTGGTACAAGAACAACACAAATGGTGGTCGTAACCTAACCTAACCAAAATAAAAACACAGGCAGTAAACAAGGGAGGGACGATGCTGTGTCCGGCTATTGTAGGGGTTTTTTTAAGGCCTGATCCTGGCGTGTAATCTTACCATTATCTTCATATTTTCATTAACTGTTAAAAACGGTAAATAACGAACTAAATAAAAACCTAAACCAGTGATTAAATATGAGATAGGTGGTACAGTATTTCTGCACCGGTACAGTACCAGCCGAGAAACTTGATGGGGAAAAGGCAATACTGTACTGTAATTCTTAGTAGATCAAATATCTTACAACTAACCTGTAGCCCAATGTATGTCAAGTAATATTGTCTAAGTGGAGTCATATCCACTGTACCTTGGTTTGTCTTATAAGGCATTAATGTAATGTACTGTACCAATACGTCATATTTCCCGTCAAAAGTATGATGCCGGCCACACACATTAACGTAGTCAATTATATTTATGGTTGATTTCTATCGTTTAAATCTCAAAAGTAAATGTTAAGCTAAACAATGAACTCGAAAAATATAAATAACTTTGCCAGAAACATATTGGTCCAAACATTCCGTGAGTGGAGTAATAACTTGAGAGAGGGGAGGCGTGACGTCATGCCAATATTATTCAATGGGATGGCGGCAGCTGAGTGAGTCACGTGGACTGCGTCTGGAGGGAGCGAGAAACTGGTCTTCTCTCCCCCACCTACGGTACAACGTGTATAATACAACTTTAAAAAACAAAACGTCAACATTTCCTAGAAGAACGAGAGCGAGGGAGACCAAGTGTGTCTTATATAAAGTACAACTTGATACATTCCAACAACATGAACAAAAAACTAATAAAGTGACTTAACAATATGGCGTGCAGCGGGTCGTGTGCCTCACTCTTAACCAGGCACCCTCCATACTCACTAACATATACAGTCGTAATGTACTACACTACTACTGTAGGTTGAGGAAGGAACTGGTTCACAAATAGTGTGGTGAACGAGTGGAACAAGCTTACCAACTTTGTAGTAAGTGTTGGAACGCTGGATAGTTTCAAAAGGAGGCTAGATAGATTCATGGATGATAGAGAGTGGTAGTAACTCTCGACAGGAGCTGCCATGCACAGGCCAACCGGCCTATTGCACTCCTTATTTTTCTTGTTCTTATGTACTGTATATTCTGAAACCTTCGGCGAACACTGCCCGTCTTCTGTACTTAGCAGTCTGTAAGAGCAAATGTTGCACTGTTGATAAACCCATTTTTCAGAACAGGGTTTAACATGAAGTAACACTAAATAAAAATATCAATGTAGAATGGTTTTTTTTATCCGTGTGTGTGTGTGTGTGTGTGTGTGTGTGTCGTACCGTATACTACGACCCTGTCGGTCCCGTATCGGCCCCTCTAGTCACCTCACAACTCACGAACGAAGGGGACATCCTTCATAACTTTTTTTTTTAAACAGGATTACCCCACCCGAGCACAGGTAGCTGACCCACATCGGGGCCTGGGGGGCGAAAATGTAATAATAATAATTCATAGTCAGCAACAGGGCTGCCATCAAATGATTTTTTGTGGTCACAAGAGGTTGGCTGATATGGTGGAAAAATTATCATGCCTACATCAGAGAAAAATTAATACTGTTGAAACTTCACCACTATGAAAATAACAATAATAATAATAATAATCACCAGCACATATTTCACCTGAATATTAGTCACCCTAGCGCGCGCGCCTGTACATGGGGTAGTGTTCAGGTGATAAAAACATTACTGGTATAGTGATAACAACACTGATATACTGTATACTATTATAAGTGATCCGCAGTGATGTAACCTAAACACGGTGTTGATCATCCCTCCTCTAGAGGAGGAGAGAGAGAGAGAGAGGAGGAGAGGAGGAGAGAGAGAGAGAGAGACTCATCTAATCGATAATGCCATGAGCAGCTCCCCTCCCCCCCCACTCGACAAATAAACAGTGACAACTCAGGTACTGGGGAGCAAGGGAGAGAGGAGTATGAGGTGGGTGATGAGGGAGGATGAAGGGCGAGGGAGAGGGTGGGTGGATGAAGGACGAGGGAGGAGGGAGGCAGTGAAGGACGAGGATGAAGGAAGGAGAGAAAGGGAGAAGGAAAAGGGAAAAATGACAATCCTTCCTCTCTCTCTCTCTCTCCTTCGTTCCCCTCCCTGCTCTTCCCCTTCCCCTTCCTCCCCCATACTATTCCTTAAAGCACAGACAAGTTTTTCCCACAATCAGTTTATAACACTTTTCTTCCTTCTGTTCCACACCACACCCACCACACACACCACACCCAGCACGCCCACACCACACCACACCACCACACACACCCACCACACCACACCACACCCACCACACCACACCCACCACACCACACCACACCCACCACCAAGAAGCTGCAGTAAGGTATGTAAAGAATGCCAATATATCACCCGACTAGTACACCGTTATAACACACACTAAGAATACCACCACCACCAGCCTGTGTATGTGATGTGGGAGGAATGAATGAATAAGAAGCTGTATAGCTGTGTTACCAGATGTTTTGACTCACCCATGTACAGGTCGCGAGGTCAAAAGCAAAAAATTAATAAAATATAAATACTTCCTCACCTGTGTTCCAATAATAATAATAATAATAATAATAATAATAATAATAATAATAATAATAATAATAATAATAATCTCCCCACGAGACTTTGACGAGCACACTACTGTACAGTTGAGACAGCCAGCCTCCACCCCCAGCCAGCCAGAGTACCCCGCCAGCATCACACTACTGTCTAACTGAATGCAGAAAGACTCTCCATTATAATGATGCCTCGCCTCCCTCAAGGTAACACAGATCACTATGTAAGTGTCTGTCTGTGTGTACGGCACGCGGCCGCCGTCATCTTGACCGACTCTGTAATTTAACCGACAAACCTGAAACGTGACTGACTGGCCCTGTAATTTGACAGTTCAATCTTGAGTGTTGAGTGGCAACCATTGGCCTTTCAATTTTCCACATACTGTACACTGATTATTCATGTCTTTATGTCGTGCGCGAGCGTGTACACTTACACACTGATATATATATATATATATATATATATATATATATATATATATATATATATATATATATATATATATATATATATATATATATATATATATAAAACCCTCAACTCCATTATCCATACAAACACGTAAAGCTACAACTTCAGATAACTTCCCGCGTTGTTAACAGTAAAAAAAACACAGCAAGCTATCGTGCACTGTAAAGTATCAGTCAAGGACAGAGCCTAAGTCGCAACATTTCATAACCGCAATAAACTTATTGGTCAGGTCAGGAGGACCGGGTAATATGTTGACTAAACATGTACAAACAATTCAGCAGCCAGTCCAGCCGGCCGGCAGGTCACCCACTCCAGCTGTTCCTGTAAAGTATTTTATCTCCTCACAAAAATAACCACCAACTTTTCCTCTGTACCCACTGGTCATCCTGTTTCTTTAACACTACAGTAGCCCACACAGTACAAGCCTCTTGGTCTCACCCGCCCCAATATTCAGCTAAAACACTGAATCTTAAGTTAAAGTCTTTTTACTATTAAATTAAATAAACAACAGCATCAAGACTTGTGAACCAGAGAGTAGTGCTGCCACTCACACACACTACAGACCTTCCCTTCGTACCCAACACCTGGTGCACACCCCCTCAACACAGACCACACACCCGCCCTCAGAAAACTACCTACAGCCACCTACAGGTCACCCCCCCTCCCCTCATCAGTCTCGGGAGTCCAACAGTGTCAGGTATTGTGGAGGTCAACACACAGGTCACCCGGAGTGCTTTAAAAACATAACACATCATCACCTCGTCCTCCAGTAAAGGGGACCCCTACCCCATCAACGGGAGGGAGGGAGGACAGACAGTCACGTCTCTTGTAAGGTCTCAAAGTTCTTACCTGGCGGGTTGGTCACACAGACACACAGTAATCCTTCCTAGTATCTGGTAATGAACCGAGACCTAGATCCTAAAAATATGATGACATCCCCACTTGGACGACCATCTCTTTTATACGATTTAACCTAACCTAACCTAACCTAACCTCAACCTAACGTAAACTAACCTAATGTAACCTAAACTAACCCTAACCTAACGTAACCTAAACTAACCCTAACCTAACGTAACCTAAACTAACCTAACGTGATCATTTAACTAAGATGGTAAAAATGACATAAAAGAGACGATCTTCCAAGAGGGATGACACCTCACAATACGGTACCCCCACGTTAAACATGCCTCAGGTCTGGTGATGTGAGAACTTCGTCTAACTTTAAAACAACGCCACAAAATACATCACCAAAGGTTCTTAAGCTCAACCATGACGCACAGACGATCATACAACATTGTTAGATCAGTTCTTAATCGCAGTTAGGGAGGGAAACTTTAACCTAGGAAGGAGTCTCGAGTCCTTTGATTAATTCTGGTCACAGTCGCGGCGGCTCACCAAACTGACACACACACACTCCAGCCCTGTCTTGAGATGACTCCCTAACATTGTTTAACCTTTACAAACGCATTCAAGTGTGGGGCAAAAATTTAAATTATTGAGCAACCAAGAAGTAAGGGACTTATTGTGTTGTAGAGTATAATTATTAATCCTTTACTCCGCCCCAAGAAGTAAGGGACTTGGTGTGTTGTAGAGTATAATTATTAAGCCTTTACTCCGCCTCAAGAAGTAAGGGACTTAGTGTGTTGTAGAGTATAATTATTAAGCCTTTACTCCGCCTCCTGAACCATGTCCTCTAGATGGTGTTTATTATAATGGTCGTAAGTTATCCTTCATCAACATCCGTAAAAGACCAAATACAAAAAACTCTTTAAATGTTGTTCTACTTATTAACTCCCTTTTCAATCTTTAGAATGTTTGTTTATCTTAACGTTCAATCATACATACATACAATACCTCAACTCTTATCGTGCGTCGGTCGGTGAGGACAGACAGACCTGCTAAGTCATTTCACTGAGCACACCAACACTACCCGACCCGTCTGTCTGTCTGTCTCACTCACCATTCCTGGCTTCATCGAGGACATTATCCGATTTTGCTAAGTTATACTCAGTTATGTTACGGCAAATTAGGCTTGGTTAGGTTAGGTTATGCAGGTCTTCAGCACCAACCAGAAAGAACCAGACAAAAGCCTCGGGCCGTCAGTGGTAACGGAGCGACCCGTGACGTGTTGTGTTGGGCCCCGTGCTGGTGACGGGTCCCCGCCATGACCCCCACCACCAGAGATGAATGGTGAGGTGTGGTGTACTAATGAAGAGCTGCCGGTGAGGCGCGCGCGTGTGGGGGGGTATAAGGCGGAGGAATGTCGTGGAGTGCGAGCAAAAAAGGTTGTGGAGTGCAGAAGAGTTTAGAATGATGGTGAGGATCAGCAAGGTCGTGCCCTGGAGACGTCTGCCGCAGCATAAGGAAACACCTGCTGGGGGGGGGGGATAACCCTTACTTGACCCTCAAGAGGATGACTGGGGAACTGATATAATTAATGGATGGGTTGGGTTAGGTTGGACCCCAGTAAGGCTAGGGACGGGGCCACGTGTGCTCCGTGGGGTCACACCGGATGCCAACCACCACCTCGTCCCGTCCTTCGCCTCACCCAAGACAAAAATCTGACCGCCGTCGCTGCACTCTCGCCTCTTACCCCACCAAGCGCCGCTATCCACTTCCTCTACTTACCCGTTACCCACTTCCGCTACTTCCTCGCCACCCACCTCCCGGTACTCGCTACTCACACACTTCCCGACAAACATCCGACCACTACACACAAGACAGGTACAGCCGAGTGAGCTACACTACAGGAGCGAGCGGCTGTAGTGGCAGGGTTCTTGCACCACACTGGAGGGACAACACAATACGTGTAGGTGTGGATAATCCTCCAGGATATGTGTGAGTCATCTTGACCTGTTGGAGGCCTGGCCTCTGTGGCTCCTAACTGACTCCCTCCCACCAATGGCTCGTCAACATCATCTTGACCCCCCTCCCCCCCACGAGCGTTTAGAGACAGTGGAAAATAATCGTGTGAACCTCAAGAACCTTTAGTTCAGGTTCAAAGTTTCTACTGAACTATAAAGACACACGTCTAGTCATGATAAAATATAAAGTGTTCTTGTGACGTGAGGTTGTGTGTTAATCTGGTGGTGGCCAACAGGGAAGATCCAGTCACCAACCTTTAAGGCCCGGGTAACACACCAGCGTTATGTGGGCAGAATCCTCAGAAATACAAGCCAGTTTTTCAGCTAAACACACACACACACACACACACACACACACACAGACACAGACACACACACACACACACACACACACACACACACACACACACATCTACTTACAGTACAATATTCCCCCCATGACACATCCTACGGTACACAACCCAACACCATCCTCACTTACACTGTTCCCCTAACACAGGAACACACCTATAGTAGTCTATAAGATTACCAGTACACACCTGTTGGCACCAGACCCTTCAGTACACACCTGTTGGCACCAGACCCTTCAGTACACACCTGTTGGCACCAGACCCTTCAGTACACACCTGTTGGCACCAGACCCTTCAGTACACACCTGTTGGCACCAGACCCTTCAGTACACACCTGTTGGCACCAGACCCTTCAGTACACACCTGTTGGCACCAGACCCTTCAGTACACACCTGTTGGCACCAGACCCTTCAGTACACACCTGTTGGCACCAGACCCTTCAGTACACACCTGTTGGCACCAGACCCTTCAGTACACCTGTTGGCACAGACCATGGTACACACCTGTTGGCACCAGACCACTTCAGTACCACCTGTTGGCACAGACCCTTCAATACACACCTGTTGGCACAGACCCTTCAAGTACACACACCTGTTGGCACCAGACCCTTCAATACACACCTGTTGGCACCAGACCCTTCAATACACACCTGTTGGCACAGACCTTCAGTATTCACACACCTGTTGGCACCAGACCCTTCAGTACACACCTGTTAGCTGAACCCTTCAATAAACACCTGTTGGCTTGAACCCTTCAGTACACACCTGTTGGCACAGACCAGCCAATAAACGCACCTGTTGGCACCAGACCCTTCAATCACACACCTGTTGGCACCAGACCCTTCAATAAACACCTGTTGACACCAGACCATTCGGCTACACACCTGTTGGCACCAGACCCTTCAGTACACACCTGTTTGGCACCAGACCCTTCAATACACACCTGTTGGCACCAGACCCTTCAGTACACACCTGTTGGCACCAGACCCTTCAATACACACCTGTTGGCACCAGACCCTTCAGTACACACCTGTTGGCACCAGACCCTTCAGTACACACCTGTTGGCACCAGACCCTTCAGTACACACCTGTTGGCACCAGACCCTTCAGTACACACCTGTTGGCACCAGACCCTTCAGTACACACCTGTTGGCACCAGACCCTTCAATAAACACCTGTTGGCACCAGACCCTTCAGTACACACCTGTTGGCACCGACCCTTCAATACACACCTGTTGGCTGGGCCTTCAATAAACACCTGTTGACAGACCCTTCAGTACACACACCTGTTGGCACCAGACCCTTCAGGCTACCTGTTGGCACCAGACCCTTCAATACCAAACCTGTTGGCACCAGACCCTTCAGTACACATCTGTTGGCACCAGACCCTTCAGTACACACCTGTTGGCACCAGACCCTTCAATACAAACCTGTTGGCACCAGACCCTTCAATAAACACCTGTTGGCACCAGACCCTTCAATAAACACCTGTTGGCACCAGACCCTTCAGTACACACCTGTTGGCACCAGGCAATTACTCACAGCCTTACTCTACTCTGTGATGCGACTCCGCTAAGACTGTCAACCACAACCCAACACGTCACACTACGTCACACAGATGAAAACTTTATTCAACAAAGAGAAATAACTATTGTAAAGTTGCTACGACATTCTCCCATCTGTCTGTGTCTGTCTAAGGTTGGAGGGGTCACACACAGCCAGTCACGTATACTCACACAGGCTTTCACCAAAGGAAAATTATTAAACAGACAGAGAGAATATTTACTACCGGGCGAGTTATTATCTCTCTCTCTCTCTCTCTCTCTCTCTCTCTCTCTCTCTCTCTCTCTCTCTCTCTCTCTCTCTCTCTCTCCACCTGTCTGTCTGTCTATATCTTTGTCTCTCTCTCAGCAGGTGGGAGGGCATTTACAGCAAGTCACGACCCGACCTGAGAGACTTTCACTAACTTAAACAACTACACAACATGTTGCTATGACGACCCTACGTGTGTGGTCGATGGGGGTCAATCAAGTCTGGTCAATAGGTGAAGGTAGCTATTGTTGGGAGGTTAGGTGAATGAGAGGGGGAGGAGAGGGTGGTAATCAGATAATGACGATAATCTCCCCTTGTCTCCTCTACTTGGCAATTGATCAGCCACAGGATGGACCTCTGCCAGCTGGAGGAAGGTGTGGTGCTTCACTCCTGATACATGGTGCTAGTGTTTACCGTTAGTTACTGTTGTGGTGGGGTGGTACTGGGTTACGTAAAGATGACAAGATGTGTGTGGGGGGGGGTAAAACTGTGTAACACACACACACACACACACACACACACACACACACACACACACACACACACACTACTTTGCCGTCACTCGGAATCGAGTATGGCGATCATCCAGCTATGATACAATGGTATGAGTTATTAGGGATGTCACCTGCGTTGGTGAGTTGAGGTGACTAAAGAGGCCGATACGGGACCAGTAGGTTCGTTCACAGATGTTGCACATGTGGAGGGCTACAACTAGTGCGGGAGGGGCGGCGGCAGCGTCTTTCCGGTGTTGGCGCTTGTCTGCCATGGTATGCAGTCGGGCTACCTAGAAAGTATTGACACCTCTTGTATGGTGCTCCTCTAAGCGTTACGATGTGGAGTAATCGACTCCCAGGTGAGGGCGTCGATTTGGCACTTTTTCAGGTTTGTATTAAGACCATCTTTATACCTTTTCAGTTGCCCGCCGGCGTTACGTTTACTATTCGTTAGGTGACTGTAAAGTAGCTGCTTTGGCAGTCTACTGACATGCGGGTAAAATGGCCAGTCCAGCATAGTTGTTCATGGATAATGGTGGCCTCGATGCTTCTACAGGTGGCGTCACCAGGAATTCTGAAGGAGAAACCATGACCACTGGTGTGATACAGAGTGAGGCCTCAACTTCCGGGAAGGACCTAGAAGCTACTGGTCACAACATCTTCCGGGTCACCGTCGCTAAAAACTGCCACTCCGAGATGGTCTCAAATCTATACTGGCAGCCATGACAGGTAGATTCATTGTACGAAGACCTTGTGAATGGTGTTTAGTGACCCTGGCAGTTGAAGCACCTAAGACCTCGGTGCTTCATAACCTCGACTGCTGAAGCACCTCACTAGGACTTGTATTAGTGAACGGTGCACAAGAGCCCTGACAGTTGCAGCACCAAAATACAACATTGCTGAAGAACCGATTCCCACATAATCTCATTCCAGGTTGTGGTCACCATTACCATAAACCAGTTTTTGGAATAACCTCAACTTCTGTGCATCATCTGATGCTCTCTCTCTCTCTCTCTCTCTCTCTCTCTCTCTCTCTCCTCCATCCTTCAACTCCCTCTGACCTCCTCCCCACACCTCTCTCCTCCTCCCCCGCACCTCTCTCCTCCTCCCCGCACCTCTCCTCCTCCCCGCTCAACCAGTCCACACCCTCACACTTATTCCACCCTCCTAAACTCCTCCTTCCCATCTCAAACTCCTCCTGCTCCCCCCACTTACTCCCTGTTCCCCCACCTCTAAACTCCCTCCTGCTCCCCCATACTCCCTGTTCCCCCACCTCTAAACTCCCCTCCTGCTCCCCCCCCGCCTCCCTGTTCCCCCCACCTCTAAGCTCCCTCCCTGCTCCCCCCTTGCTCCCTGTTCCCCACCTCTAAGCTCCCTCCTGCTCCCCCCCCCCCGCCTCCCCTGTTCCCCCACCTCTAAACTCCCTCCCTGCTCCCCCATACTCCCTGTTTCCCCACCTCTAAACTCCCTCCTGCTCCCCCCCTTACTCCCTGTTTCCCCCCACCTCTAAACTCCCTCCTGCTCCCCTCCCCCTTACCCCCCCCCTTCCCACCACTTCCTGGTCGTGTTGGTTGGGTCATCGCCGTCCACCGCACTTTACTGTTATCAATTAGATGAGGCGATAGTGTCTGACTGGCCTTGGTGTGTGTGTGTACTGACGCTAAAAAGTTAACCTAACTTACCAGGACCCATTCATTCAGTCATTCAATTATAATTTCATTTCGTTTAGTTCATACATCCGTCGTTCATTCATTCATTCAATCTTCTCTCTCTCTCTCTCTCTCTCTCTCTCTCTCTCTCTCCACGTGAGAACCATGATTACTGAGTTGACTAAAGTCAGGACCTAGGTAATACGTAATAAACCGACCTTAAACCTCGAAAAAACCATTACACGATCTTTCACAGAAGGAAAAGCTTACCCCCAGATTTGGACCCCCTGTACCTTGGTAAAACAGTCGTCAATCGCGGACAAAATAACAGATTTCCTTGAGGTTAACATATAATGGAATGCACTCAGTAGTTAACGAGTGTCTCGTTCTTTACAGGTTTTGACCAAATCAACCAATGATGATTGAGTGCGTCAACGGTGTGGGTTTCTCGCACCCTTAAAATGTGACGTCCTCTAATTGTCGAACCATTCAGCAGTTAAAATGATCTCCTTTACCAACACTTGATACACTGTCACACACTATGGGGGGGGGGGGCTCTGGTTCTTCAAAAACACAATCCCTGGTTACTGCACAAAAGAGAGTTGTGCGGTCAATGACCTACTAGAAAAAAAAATCACACAAACGAACAATTTGCTAAATTTAAAATGTTAAAATCCGAGGATATTAACACCTACTGCTGTGCCCTATTTGTTTACAAATCTGCCAATCACTGCTTGACAACAATTATTTCCAGTTCCAGAATAATCAGAGATACAACTTGAGGTACCCAGAGCTACTAAGACCACCCCCCATGTGCTTCTCTCAGTCCCAGACCTCCATAAAATATCACGGTGTGAAGGCGTGGTACAACTTACCCCCACACATCCAAGCAAAGACTACGCTCCCTTCCTTTAAATCTCTTAAAAAATATCTATTGTCTAAGTATCAATATTTTTTGTAATACCTAATTTACATTCCTGTTTTTATGTACCACCAAAACCGTTTTATTATAAATTATCATGTAGATAGACAGAAATTACTATTGCAATAAATATATTTGCCAACTAGACATAATACTGACAGCTCTGACCTCTCGTTCCACCTTAATACAACCCATGTTGTACTGCTTCCCTCCCTTATCATATTTATGTAAAGTATGTACAGTATATACTTATAAATATACAGTATACTGTATATAAGGTGCCTACAAGAGGGCTGAGGCTCTCAACTGGCTCAGCCACGTTAATATTAATAGACAATGGCTAAATAAACTGTTTCACTATCAATACTATATACTGTACACTGTATTAAGAGGTCTACGAACTACACACAATAACCAGCTCCAAGGTTTGCTGGTATGTGTGAGGCTTCTAGATGACATACGTATAGTGGAGCACGTGAAAATATATTATCTTAGCTTGATATATTTCCTTTGAGTTTTTTATATAAGAAAATTCATATTAACGATGCTTATTAAATAATTTATTTATTTTTATTGGTACATGGTGAAAATAGGGCAATGTTATCAGTGGGGCTGGATGGTGGTGGTAGTAGGTGTTGGTGTTAGACATCTACTGTACATTCACATACACTGAAGTGAGTCACAATAAAATGCAGTGTTGGGGTGAACCATGGCAGAGTGTGAGTGTGTTGTTGGCATGGACACCTGAGTTTGTGTACTGTTGTTGTTTTCAGTGATTAATGGGTGAGGTGAGTGAGTGAGGTTGTAGCTGGCGTGCTGGGTGATGGGTGTGAAGGGGGGTAAGGAACCTTGGATCTGGATACGAACAAGGTCAGAGGTAGTGGCGGCACTCACATATATGGTGGCGACCACAACACTTACTTCCGCCAGATATCCCCCCCCCCCCACACACCTGCACAACACAACACACCTAGGCACTGCCACATTACCTCTTCTCACCTACAGATAACCTTGCCTTGTCCCCTGCTGTCTGACTAGTCGTTAAAAAGAAACCAGGTAAAGACCGTACACCTTATCAGCTGATCGAGTAAACAAAGAGCACGTTGTGGAGAGCCTATCGCGATCAGATAAACATCAAACGCGTTGTTATCACAAGTCAGTTTGCTCAGGTAAACAAATACAACAACCATTACGATCAGCTGGTCATGTAAACAAACCCCGTGGATCATCTACCACGGTCAGCTGATCATGTAAACAAACAACATAAATACAGTACTTAAAACGGTCAGTTGGTCCTGCAGTGACGCGTCTTGTGTGCCATAACCTTAACTCTCAATCCAACCAGCAGGCTGCTGCTGTTGCTGCCTCAGGAAGTAGTACATTAAACCTTGAGCCTCCACTGGGTACTTACTGCCCCTCCTGCCTCATGATCAGCTGGCTCGGTAAACAACACGTGGAACATCTATCACAGTCATCATCCTGTGTGTCTATCCCATAACCCTGACCACCTGTTGTTGCCTGAGGAAGTGCAGAAAGCCCTGAGCTCCATCCTGGTACATGCTGACGCTGCTCCTGAAGTTGGTACAACAAAAACTTCCTCCCTAACCATATACAGTTCGTCTACCCACCACTAACACACTGGCTGGCGGGAGTTTACCCGTCTCCATACCTTGTTAGGGGGGATCAAACTATGTGCACCGAGGTACCACAGGTAGACACAGTTCCCGCCTCAACACACACCTGTAGCACCTACCTCACTCCTTGTTCCTCGTCACCCACCAAACACCTCTCCATCCTCAGTCACCCGACACAACACCACAGCAGCATGAACCAGCCTCACACCTGTCCACCCACCATACCACGTGTTACCCACACCTGTCCACCCACCATACCACGTGTTCCCCACACCTGTCCACCCACCATACCACGTGTTCCCCACACCTGTCCACCCACCATACCACATGTTCCCCACACCTGTCCACCCACCATACCACATGTTCCCCACACCTGTTCACCCACCATACCACGTGCTCCCCACACCTGTCCACCCACCATACCACATGTTCCCCACACCTGTTCACCCACCATACCACGTGCTTCCCACACCTGTCCACCCACCATACCACGTGCTTCCCACACCTGTCCACCCACCACACCCGTGCTTCCCACCTGTCCACCCACCATACCACGTGCTTCCCACCTGTTCACCCACCATGCCGTGGCTTCCCACACACCTGTCACCCACCATACCACGTGGCTCCCTGTTCACCCACCATACCACGTGCTTCCCACACCTGTCCACCCACCATACCACGTGCTTCCCACACCTGTTCACCGTAGTCAGCCGCCACAGCACACGCTCACCTTCCCGCTGCTCACACCCACCAATCATAGGAAATTAAAAGTCCCGGAAAGTTCCGGCATCCGGGGCCACCCACAACCCAAGGTGGTTCTGACCACAAGGTAAATACTGTAGACCCACGCTACAATTACCCATGCCGGACGTGTGCCCATACCAGTAGTCCTAAACCTTTACCAGATCAGCCCATACCGGGGGTTCCAAGTGCTCTTACCACACCACCACTCTTCCTGCTGCACCTACACCCACACCTCTCTACTCTATACCAACAGGAGTAGGGAAGCTTATGTGGCGAGTAGGAACCAGTCAATATCCTCTACGTGTCACACACACACACACACACACACACACACACACACTGTATTTAATAATTTCATACAGTTTAAATTGCGACAGTCTGCTGATGCTGCCTGAGAGGAGCCGTTCTACCTCCTCCAGCAGGACTGTGGGAAGCTGGGGGGTGATGGCTGCCACGAGGTGTCTACCGCCTTACCACGTTAACACACTGTGGGGCACACTCCACCACCACACCCTGCCTCACCACCACACACCCCTACCTCACCACCACACCCTACCTCCCTTACCACCCTGCTCCCACCACACCCCTACCTCACCACCCACCCTACCTCCCACCACCACACCCCTACCTCACCACCACACCCCTACCTCACCACCCACACCTGCCTCCCACCACCACACCCTACCTCACCACCACACCTGCCCCACCACCACCCCTACCTCCCACCACCACACCCCTACCTCCCACCACCACACCCCTACCTCCACCACCACACCTGCCTCACCACCACACCCTGCCTCACCACCACACCCTGCCTCACCACCACACCCTACCTCACTCTTACGGTAGAAGACAAACCGGGGAAGCCAGTAAGCCACAAGCAGTAACGTCGTGACTGATAAACCCTAGATAAGTGTTAAGACCAGTGAGACACCGAGAGACCAGGCCACCACTAACACCAGCGTCTCCCTCGGTCACCAACACGACAGAGGAGCTCTTAGCGAATGACTGTCTGTATCTTTGGTCGTCACAAGTACAAACGCTACACCGGGCGAGGCAGTCACCATTACTGTACCGGTCCACGCTTGTTGAGACACTGTACATCACCATACACACAGTTCATTTTATTATTATTATTTTTTGACACACACACACACACACACACACACACACACACACACACACACACACACACACACACACACACACACACACACACACCAGCCTTTGCATCTGGGTGGCCTCTGGTGTCATCAGGTTTTCATATTTCCTGTCTTGAATAATCACGCAACAGGAGGGGGACGTGTGTGTGTAGTCGACCGATAGGCAGCATTAAGAAGATAGAATGCAGTTACTGGGGGCACAAGTGACTTATCTCTGAGCAAAAGTAACTCTCTCTCTCTCTCTCTCTCTCTCTCTCTCTCTCTCTCTCTCTCTCTCTCTCTCTCTCTCTCTCTCTCTCTCTAGCACCCCCTCCTCCATCCTACCTTTACCTTACCCATCCTTGCCCCTACCTGCCTTCCTTCCCTCACTCACCATGTCCCTTCACCCCACCCCCCCCTGTGTCACTCCTCACTGGCAGGCACAACCCCGCCACTGACCACACATGAAACAGGTTCTGTGAATGGCAGATAAAGCCAATAACTCTCTCTCACGCTGGTGAGAGAGAGAGAGAGAGAGAGAGAGACCTCTTCCGACGTAATAACAAGGTACAGGACGTTTCGTTTCTCGCTTCTGGTAGTACATGTTGCGTGTGGTGTGGTGTGAGTGTGGTGTAGTGTGATGTGGTGTAGTATAGTGTGGTGTAGTATAGTGTGGTGTGAGTATATAGTGTGGTGTAGTGTGTGGTGTGAGTGTAGTGTGGTGTGGTGTAGTATAGTGTGGTATAGTATGTGTGTATAGGTATGAGTGTGGTGTAGTGTAGTGTAGTGTGGTGTAGTGTAGTGTGGTGTGGTGTGGTGTAGTGTGGTGTGGTGTGTGTAGTATAGTGTAGTATAGTGTAGTGTAGTGTGGTGTGGTGTAGTGTGGTTGGTGTGGTGTGTGTAGTATAGTGTGTAGTATAGTGTGGTGTAGTTGTATAGTGTGGTGTAGTGTGGTGTGGTGTAGTGTAGTGTGGTGTGTGGTGTAGTATAGTGTGGTGTAGTATAGTGTGGTGTAGTGTGTAGTATAGTGTGGTGTAGTGTGGTGTGGTGTAGTTATTGTGTGTAGTATAGTGTGGTGTAGTATAGTGGTGTAGTGTGTGTAGTGTGGTGTGAGTGTGGTGTGGTGTAGTGTAGTGGTGGTGTGGTGTGGTGTAGTGTGTGTGGTGTGGTGTGGTGTGTATAGTGTAGTATAGTGTAGTGTAGTGTAGTATAGTGTAGTGTAGTGTAGTGTGGTGTAGTGTAGTGTGGTGTGGTGTGGTGTAGTGTGTGGTGTGGTGTGGTGTTGTGTGAGTATAGTGTAGTATAGTGTAGTGTAGTGTAGTATAGTGTAGTGTAGTGTGTGGTAGTGTAGTGTGGGTGTAGTGTAGTGGTGTGGTGTAGTGTAGTATAGTGTAGTGTTATCACCTGAAGGTTTCTCTTATCAGTTCTCGCCTAATGACCCGCTGTACTTCACCTTTCTTCTTCCTCTTATTTATGATGTCTGTCAGATATTATTTTTACTGTCTAATCATAGCTCAGTAAGATAAGCGGTGTGTTAACATACTAATGTGACTCCTCCCTTCTGTCTCACCCTCTCATCTTCACCCTCTTCCACCCATCAACGCTGCTCTCTCTCTCTCCCTCTCTCTCTCTCTCTCTCTCTCTCTCTCTCTCTCTCTCTCTCTCTCTCTCTCTCTCTCTCTCTCCCACCTGACTGCACGGTGCCCCCCCCAAACCTTGGCTACTCTCCCCACCAGTCCAGTGTTGCTCATCCCCCATGACAATGACTTGTGACTGCCGCACAAACTGCCAAGGTTCTTCATCACTTAGTGCAACAAAAAGTGGCCGCCACCGCTCACTGATACACCAACCATCGTGAAGACGGCACACGCACACACACAGACAGACACGTAAGCGCACTCTTACTGTGAGTGTTGTAATTACAGTGTTATGATGTACTCGTTTATCATTATTTTAATTATTCCATCATTATATTTGCCATTATTTCATTATTATCACTTATAATTATTATTACTTTATTCTTCCATCATCATCAATAAATGTCATTAACTTCAACTCCATGGTAACCCAGGAAGCAGAGACACCTGATCTCTGTTTACCTGACCTAACTTGTTTCTTGAGTCACGAGTGTTGTAAGGCCTCACCTACCACCACCCAGAGAATGGCATTAAGTTTACCTTCACCCTCAACCTAACCTAACCTACCACCACCCAGAGAATGGCATTAAGTTTACCTTCACCCTCAACCTAACCTAACCTAACCTACCACCACCCAGAGAATGGCATTAAGTTTACCTTCACCCTCAACCTAACCTAACCTAACCTACCACCACCCAGAGAATGGCATTAAGTTTCACCCTCAACCTAACCTAACCTAACCTACCACCACCCAGAGAATGGCATTAAGTTTACCTTCACCTCAACCTAACTAACCTAACCTACCACCACCCAGAGAATGGCATTAAATTACCTTCACCTCAACCTAACCTAACCTAACCTACCACCACCCAGAGAATGGCATTAAATTACCTTCACCCTCAACCTAACCTAACCTAACCTACCACCACCCAGAGAATGGCATTAAGTTTACCTTCAACCTCAACCTAACCTAACCTAACCTACCACCACCCAGAGAATGGCATTAAGTTTACCTTCACCCTCAACCTAACCTAACCTAACCTACCACCACCCAGAATGGCATTAAGTTTACCTTCACCTCAACCTAACCTAACCTAACCTACCACCACCCAGAGAATGGCATTAAGTTTACCTTCACCCTCAACCTAACCTAACCTAACCTACCACCACCCAGAGAATGGCATTAGTTTACCTTCACCCTCAACCTAACCTAACCTAACCTACCACCACCAGAGAATGGCATTAAATTACCTTCACCCTCAACAACCTAACCTAACCTACCACCACCCAGAGAATGGCATTAAATTACCTTCACCCTCAACCTAATAACTAACCTAACCTACCACCACCCAGAGAATGGCATTAAGTTTACCTTCACCCTCAACCTAACCTAACCTAACCTACCACCACCGAATGGCTGTTCCTTCACCCTCAACAACCTACCACCACCCAGAGAATGGCATTAGTTTACCTTCACCCTCAACTTCTTACCTAACCTACCACCCAGAGAGGCATTAATTTCCTCACCTCAACTAACCTAACCTAACCTACCAACCCAGAATGGCATTAAATTTACCTCAACCTAACCTAACCCTAACCTACCACCCAGAGAATGGCATTGTTTACCTTCACCCTCAACCTAACCTAACCTAACCTACCACCACCCAGAGAATGGCATTAAATTTACCTTCACCTCAACCTAACCCTAACCTAACTTCTACCACCAGAGATGGCATTAAGTTTACCTTCACCCTCAACCTAACCTAACCTAACCACCACCACCCAGAGAATGGCATTAAATTTACCTTCACCTCAACCTAACCTAACCTAACCTACCACCACCCAGAGAATGGCATTAAGTTTCTTCACCCTCAACCTAACCTAACCTAACCTACCACCACCCAGAGAATGGCATTAAATTACCTTCACCCTCAACCTAACCTAACTAACCTACCACCACAGAGAATGGCATTAAATTTACCTTCACCCTCAACCTAACCTAACCTAACCTACCACCACCCAGAATGGCATTGATTTACCTTCACCTCAACCTAACCTAACCTAACCTACACCACCCAGAGAATGGCATTAAATCATTACCCTCAACCTAACCTAACCTAACCTAACCTACCACAGAGAATGGCATTAAGTTTACCTTCACCCTCAACCTAACCTAACCTAACCTACCACCAGAGAATGGCATTAAGTTTACCTTCACCCTCAACCTAACCTAACCTAACCTACCACCACAGAGAATGGCATTATTTCCTTCACCCTCAACCTAACCTAACCTAACCTACCACCCAGAGAATGGCATTAAGTTTACCTTCACCCTCAACCTAACCTAACCTAACCTACCACCACCCAGAGAATGGCATTAAATTACCTTCACCTCAACCTAACCTAACCTACCACCACCCAGAGAATGGCATTAAGTACCTTCACCCTCAACCCTAACCTAACCTAACCTACCACCACCAGAGAATGGCATTGGTTTACCTTCACCCTCAACCTAACCTAACCTAACCTACCACCACCCAGAGAATGGCATTAAATTACCTTCACCCTCAACCTAACCAAACGTAATCTTATCTCATTTAACCTAACCTAACCGTACTGGCGGTGTGAAGACTTCAGTAGCCCTGATCACTAACAACCACCATCTAGGGGTACTGTCCTTGCCCTACTAACAACCACCATCTTGTTAGGATGTAAAGTACTCCCCCACCCAGAGTCCGTCCTCACCCACTACCCGAGCAGTACTCACCGCCCCTCATGACTTATCTATCATGGGTTGCTGCCCAGGGCTCTTGTACCCACCCACACTACCCATTAATATTAACCCACCCCCCCCCATTACCACCAACAACACAACCACCACCGTCTATCAGCCAACCAACACCACCTACCAACCAAGACAACCACCACCGCGACCAACCACCGCACTCACACATACCACCATCTGCCAACTTATAAATACCAACCACAATTACCTACCGACCCAACCAACCCCAACCCACCTACTAACCCACAAACCCACTCACTCCCCCCCACCCAGTCAATATTCCTCCACCTGCCTCCCTAGTTAACACACACGACGCGGGGCGGGGAGCTTGAGAAAGAGAAGGTGTAGTCATAGTTCTTGCGTCATGACAACAAGAGAAACGACGAGGTAATGTCTCTCTCCTCTCACACTTATTTGCATAAATGAATTCACATGTCAGATCGTCTCCATACAATTTGTGGCTAAAGCCTTACGTGCATCGTTGCGGTGGTGAGTGGTGTGGCAGGTGTGTGTGTGTGTGCAGGTGGTCGGAGTCCTCCCTGCAGAAGTGAAAGCCGCCTTCACCGACATTCTCACGCTCACTCACACATTCCCACGGCCACCTCTTAATGTTCTTTACTGCCTTGTGTTCAGGGCCACTTGCATAACCGCACTTGCCCAAACCATCCTACTACTACACTACTATTACTACTCCTCTTCAGAACCAGTATCTCTCAAGACACCGGCAGCTGGAGATGTTTCACCGCCAAGATCAGCTCGTCTCCTGCCACCAACCTCACCGATGGTATTACTGTACTGTACAATAATCCTGCTGGTCGGACAGTAGAGGAGGTGTCATTCACGTAGACATAAATACAATAATACCATCAACAAAACGCGCGCTACTGTGTTATGGTATACGATATTACCCCTGGACTGTAGGTGGTTATAATAATTAACTACAGTGATTCTCTTGTTGTGGTAGGTGTTATTATGTAGGTCATCACTACGTGGGTATTGTTGTTCCTCTCTCACTCAGGCAGTTACACCCACCTACCACCAGGTGGCGGCACCCCACTCATCCACCAGCTGTCAACATTCCTCAACAGTCAGGGACACACCCAACATTCTACACATTCACCAAACATCCAAGACATTCACTGTACAGTAAAGAGTACCATCCATACTTGAAAGTTTTAGAAATTAGAATGGCTCGACTAACATGATGATACCGGACAAAGGCCTTGTCCTTGTCAGGCTTTTATTTACACAAATAGAAAACGGAAGAGAATAAAACTCAATAATCGTGTGATCGACCTTTGATGTAAAACAACCCCGCAGTCAAACACCTACTAGTAAGTTGTAAACACGAAGGGACGTGTGAGAGTGTTCAGGTGAGGTGTTTAACCTTGCTGGACCACCTGTACACACTGGCCATCA
Organism: Homarus americanus; assembly: GCF_018991925.1. Classification (NCBI taxonomy): domain Eukaryota; kingdom Metazoa; phylum Arthropoda; class Malacostraca; order Decapoda; family Nephropidae; genus Homarus; species Homarus americanus. The sequence goes on from NW_024733734.1 coordinate 8,312,884, forward strand.
CTCACAATAAAAGCTTCAACCCCCCATGTGGGGCTCAACTTTCCCCGGCTCCAACCAAGACCATCAACTGTACACATTTCTGGAACAAACACTTAAGAGGACAAACACTGAGACATACTGTGTATTCTCACGGTTTATCGCATGCCTATAACCCCAAACTAAACACCGACCGTACACACTCACAAGGGACTTTATAAATCCCTGACTGAAGATGACACCGTCACCTACATGAGGTCTATTCTCACACAGCAGGCCGTGGAAGATGAGGAGTGAGGAGGAGGAGTTGATAGTGAGTAATAGCAGCAGAAAGGAGGGATGAGAGAAAAAGAAAGGAAAAACCCTAACCTAACCTATGTACAATGTACATGTCATGTGGCTTTATTTCCGTTCACCATAACAACAACAACACGTGTTGCTACCACATAACACTCATCGAGGAATGGTGCATGGTTATTATAATACTAATGTGTTAGGCACTAGGACAAAAAGGAAGATGAATAAATACGAGACAAAGAAAGAATTAGGTGTTAAGGAAGAAGAGAATCACTTGATATAAGAGAAGGAAATGAGGGAAAAATAGATTCAAGGAAAATATTAATTACGATTTAAACGAAAGAGTAGAATTACGGTAGAAACAATAGGGAAAATAATGAGGTTAGGTGAGGGAGAACAAGGTGAGGAGGAAGGGATAAAAATGGGGGGAGGGGGAGGGGTAATAGTATGGGTGAGAGGGGGAGGTTAGAGTATGGGGTGAGAGGGGGGAGGAGAGAGGGGAGGTTAGAGTATGGGCGAGAGGGGAGTGGGAGAGGGGCAGAGGCGGGTGAGCGAGGTGATCAATAACCCAGTGGAATTGTCCTGAGGCCCTGCTGCACCCCCCCCACACGCCACACGCCTGTCACAAACACACACATGCCACACTCACACCCCCCTGCCAAGTCAAACCCACACACACACCGTACACCCACACATCGCCACCCACTCCACACTCGCGCATCCCAGCAACACGCTATGACTGTCACGCCCCCAGGAGTATTATAAAATCCCACACCTTCTTACTCAGTGATCCTCTCTCTCTGGTTAAAAGGGAACGTCAGCGTGAAACAAACTGTTTCAACAGAGGAGAGGAATGGCAGTGTGTGTGTGTTCATCCGGCCACCACGGGGGTTAAGAGAACTGTACTTACAAGCATCAGGCATGTTCCCCGTCCCCCACTGGCACCTGGGGCCCATCCACTCCAGTTCTCCACATCAATTGACCACCGTGAGGATATGCTAGTGACCTACGTATCTACCCCAAGAAGGACGCCCCCCTTCAAGCCGACGTACACGCCATCACAATCACACTAAAAGGTGTCCCTCAATATTGTCAATGCCTATGGCCTGGCACTTGACATTATTAGGGACCTGCCACACTTCACCATAAACAGATAAATTGTACCGGGAATTCCTCCCCCCCCCCCACACACACACACACACTCATCATTCTGTCACTTTATGTAACTTGCTGACAAAACCCATGACCCTTCAGGCTTTACGCCCTTAATGCACCGAGTCATAAAGGCAAGCATGAACTCCGCATGCTTCCCAGATGGGCGCTGTAAACGCTTCTGCACTTCACCTTGCACAGGATGTAAGGGGGGTGCCCAATAAACTAGCCCCCTCGGGGGCAATCTAATCTAAAAAGCATCAGGCAACAATACCACAGCTCTGGTGACGGTACGAGACGCATCACAACAATGATCTGGCTAATGAGGGCTGCAGGTACAGGTCACTGGTCCACTGCCAGGTCAACACGTGATGAGGGTACAGGTCACTGGTCCACTGTCAGGTCAACACGTGCGGAATTGTGTCACTTTAAAGCCTCCCTGTGTAAGATCTGTTAACCACTCAGTGGTACACGTTAGGCGCCGTGTGTGGTGTTGTCTTGACCATAATGTTACGATACTCAGAGGTCAAGTCATCTTACTAGAGGCCAATACCTTATAACACACGCCAATGGTTGTCATGACTCCGGTAAACGAGTGACCAGTGACGGGCTCCTCAGTGGCGGGCTCCTCAGTGACGGGCTCCTCAGTGACGGGCTCCTCAGGATAAAATAAAAACCTACTGGATGAAACTGTTGGTCGGTCACAAAATTAATGATCCACCAGTGTATCCTTGACCCAGGAGCGCCGGCCTTCCTGTCGCTCCCTCACCAAGACTTGTCAGCGGCTCCTTGTCAAGTGGATGGGGAAGAAGTTCAAGGATGAGGTGTGTTGAGGACCACCCAGGAGTCTCACCCTTCACTAAACACCCGTCATGTATGAAGTCAAGGAGCGACGTCTTCCCTCACCAGGTGTATGGTGCCACATAACAGAGTTAAGGTCAACAAGGAGGCACTTCAAGGATAACCTCATCCTTGACCCAGCAGCGCCGCCCTCCCTCCTACACACAGATGTCCTGGCGCCTCTAAAACCTGTCATGTGCAGCTTGTTAAGGTCAAGATTCACTAGATTACCACACCACGAGGCAGCCTTCCCTCCCAGGTAATGAGAACGACTTATTCATCTCCAGCCTCGTCTTCCTCTCAGGTGAAGTAAACACCTACACCACAGTCCTGTACCAAACACTGTACAGTACAGTGACCTCCTGCATCACAACCCTTATATCACCGACCCTCACACACAATAAATAAATTAATGAATAAAAATTAACCTGTTTACGGATTTCAATACAATCATTCTCAGGTGTCAAGTAAACACCATCGTTAACAGGAGCCACGAGCATAGTACTGATACCAATGACAACAAGAGACCACACACACACACACACACTACAATACAGACTCGCTCTAAATACTCATCTCATGCCCACTAAAATAAAATTAAGATAATTTACTCACAACAAAGCCTTTACAATGCAGGAGTTTCACAGCGTAATGTTCACTGCTCCTCTTAACAGCTGATTATGCTTACCTTTCTCTAGAGGTATTAGAGATGTGTGTGTAAAATATTAATAATAATAATAATAATAAACGGTTTATTAATAGAGTTGCAGCCGGTGGCTGAAAATATACAAACTTACATGTGATTTAGACAAAGATGTACGTTCTATACATTTACAGGGCTGTACAGTACACAAATCAGGAGTTGTTTATTATTTTAACAATAGTGGGACGGTGCTGTTCTTATATCTATCAGTGCGGGCTCTTATGGGCTGAATTTTGTCGTAGTGGCGGACTGCGCCAGATGGGCGGGGGATTGCCGGTGGCAGTAGGTGGCGATGACAAGGACGGTGCAGTAGTCCACTGCCAAACCCTGCTAATGCGTGGTGGTGGAGGTCAATGAGGGATGGCATTTCCAGGGTGGAGAGAGCGTTGTTGTAGCCAGAGTAGTCTGCGCCGAGCATGATTCTGCAGGCCCTCTTCTGCATCTTCTCTACCTGACGTGTGTGTGTGAGAGAGACGTTCGCCAGGGAGAGGAAGACACACGACTAATCTGGTATCACACAAAGGTGGAGAGTACAGCACAACACAGCACAGTAATCAACCGCTGGATCAAGGACAAGTGAGTGAGGTGACTTGACTAAACCCATCACCCCGGCCATCATCATACCACAGTGGCTAATGGCACACACACACACACACACACACAGTATTACATTTACAAGCTAAAAACATTCAGCAGACCTTAACACGGATCCACTTTGGTCTACCTAGAGGCTCGCTCGTGGAGGGAATGTAGAGGGATGTGAGGGAAGGTAGAGGAATGTGAGGGAATGTAGAGGGATGTGAGGGAATGTAGAGAGAAGTGAGGGAATGTAGAGGGATGTGAGGGAATGTAGAGGGATGTGAGGGAATGTAGAGGGATGTGAGGGAATGTAGAGGGATGTGAGGGAATGTAGAGGGATGTGAGGGAATGTAGAGGGATGTGAGGGAATGTAGAGGGATGTGAGGGAATGTAGAGGGATGTGAGGGAATGTAGAGGGATGTGAGGGAATGTAGAGGGATGTGAGGGAATGTAGAGGGATGTGAGGGAATGTAGAGGGATGTGAAGGAATGTAGAAGGATGTGAGGGAATGATAATACATAAATTAACAAAATAAATGAGAGAGAGAGAGGTGGGGTTTTAAGTAAGAATACGGTGTGGAGGAGGTGAGAATAAAGTGGTGGAGAGGAGAAGGGAAAAAGAGAGGAAGACAAAAATGATCCTGATGAAGAGAAAGAGAGAAGAGGGGGAGGTTGTGTAAGGTACAGTATTACAGCTGAAGAGAATACAGTAATACATGATAAAGAGGCATTACAGTTACTACAGCTTAGGTCATCACCACTTAAGGGGACTCATTCGCAGCTGGGTGAACTGTGGATGTCCCAAGCGTGAATGAACCAGGGAGAGGACGACGAGAGCTATTAACCACTCGGCCACCGCACCCCTGGTAGTCAGTAGACGTGAGTAACCTTGAGCCCCCCGATCCCGAATTTCAAAAAAGATCAGAAATGAATGATCACGTTGCCTCATAAGCGGGGTGGTGGTGGTGGTGTGGTGGGTGGTAGTAGTGGTGGTGGTGGTGGTGGTGGTGGTGATGGTGTATATGTGGTGGTGGTAGAGAGTATAGTAGTAGTGGTGGTGGTAGGTGGTAGTGGGGTAGTGGTGGTGGTGGTGGTGGTAGGGTGGTGGTGGTGGTGGTGGTAGTAGTGGTGGTGGTGGTGGGTGGTGGTGGTGGTGGTGGTGGTGGTAGTGGTGGTGGTGGTGGTGGTGGTGGTGGTGGTGGTGGTGGTGGTGGGTAGTGGTGGTGGTGGTGGTGGTGGTGTAGTGGTGGTGGGCGGTGGTGGTGGTGGTGGTGGTGGTGGTGTGGTAGCAGGAAGAAGAAGTGGTGGGTGGTAGCAGGTAGTAGTAGGTGGTGGTGGTGGTGGTAGTAGTGGTGGTGGTGGTGGTGGTGGTGGTGGGTGGTGGTGGTGGTGGTGGTGGGTGGTGGTGGTGGTGGCAGTAGTGGTGGTGGTGGTGGTGGTGGTGGTGGTGGTGGTAGTAGTGGTGGTGGTGGTGGTGGGCCAAAGTTGTGCTGTAACTGGTGTTGGACTCTCCCGTTGTGTTATCACCAGGTATGAGAAACGTGAACTATTGATCTCTGATTATTACGGTGAGTAACTTTGAATCGAATGAACGTCCTTGTTACCACCGGGAGGTGATACAGTCATCTGTAACTTACAGTACTACTGTACCGCAAGTACATCAACCCACAGTTGTACGTACACACCGCTCGTACACCAACAGCCGACCTACTTGCTACGTGCCCCCTCCCCCCTGTTGACCCACATGTCATACAGCACGACCTGCGGTTCACCTGCGGTCCACCTCAAGTTGCTCCCGCGTCATAAAAGACAAAGCGGTGGTCTTTAAACAACAGTGTTGGCCAACCACTTCAACACAAAGGACGCTTGTTTAGGTCTGGACAAAAGACGGGAACACAACAACTGGGCCTCCACGACCTTGATAACACACATATCCCGTGTCTCCTGAGGCGCGGGGACGACAGCAGACCTCTTGTGTGGTGAGAGAACTACACTGTACTGTTACTGTATGGTGAGATAAGACTAGTTAGGACATCTATCCCCCAGACCTTTGTGGGACTCCCAGACCAAGTGTCCACCCGCCCTTCATGCTCGGTAGGACACCGGCTAGGAGTAGTTCCCTCATTAGTCTCGTGTCCTTGGGGGAGAAGTAGGCCATTCCGGTGACACATGTATGTACCCTGTATTCCTGTATCCACTTTTACCTGGTAAGTGGAAACACGTATGTGTATGTGTGTGTGTGTTGCTCAACAGTAAGATTGGCGAGTGTGGCGTCACCTTCAACAGTCAGCAAAACAATGAAGTGACCTTGGCATGTGCGTCCGTCCGTGTGTACGTTCACAACCTAAAAACTATAGAGTCTACCTTGTGCATATTAACCACGTACTGTACTGCCTCTTAAGTATTATATGACCAAACATTGACTCATGACCCGGACCACGGTGTAGGAGCCACGCCTCACCCAACAGCTACAGTACATGACACACAATGTTGATTACTGAACTCTGTACCGTACTGTATGTCGAGGAGTATTAAGTCTAGCTAAAAATCATCCGTCATTTATCCCTTGTCTTTGTGTTGTAACTCCCGGACGGACGGATGAGGGGGGGGGGCAAACAAACTAGCCACAAGAAGCTCATTACAGTAATAGCTGTTGTACAAAAAAACGAGGAGGAAATGTGCACGATTAACTACCTACAATACAGGTATTCAACTTAAGACAATAGTGACTGTTGACTTACGATAAATGTGCACGATTAACTAGCTCCCCACCTTACGATAAGTGAACAAACAGTTTGTTTACCAACAACAAACAGCTGATTCACGAGTTGTTTTGTTACAAGTATCAGCAAACACATGGTTTAGATAACTGTTTATTTACGATAAAATATTACACAAAATGATCTTTGAGTTGTGTAGTGTAGTGGCTCACCTGGCGACACAAGTACAGAGATAATTAAAAAAAGTTGAGAGAGAGAGAGACGGACAAGAATACAGTCTCTCTCTCTCTCTCTCTCTCTCTCTCTCTCTCTCTCTCTCTCTCTCTCTCTCTCCTGGTCGTTCGCGGCGGGAGTCAACAAGTGATGCCTGTACACAAGCTACAAGCAGGAAATCTTGTACCAAACACTGGTGGTGGTGGCGGCGTTGTTGGTGGTAGTGGTGGGGGTGTTAGAATGCGTGGCCGCTGACAAATCAAAACACAATAAAACGCAACCAAACAAAGAGTGCTTGAGTTGGTGTGTGTGTGATTACTTACTGATGATGCCAGTATACTTGGTGCCCTGTTTGAGAGAGAGAGAGAGAGAGAGACGATAATGGAAACTCGTACCATACCCAGAGAGAGTGAGTGAGAAAGGTGGAGATACTGAAAAAAAAAGGAAAATCGACAGTGTGTGTGTGAAAGTTTGGGCCACGAGGGAGTGGGGAAGAAGGCATGCACGCTTGCTTACGACACACCTGCTGAACCTGTCGCCTCGCCTCACTGACTGACTGACTCCTGCTACCAAATTGAACCTCTCACCTTGCTCGAATCAGCAACTCTGACTGAACGATCTGACTTACCTGACCGTCCTGAACCACCTCTCAACTGAAACCTCACCCGAGTCATATTTCACTGACTAAAACACACACTATATAATTTCCTACTCGACTGAACCATGTTAACTGACGCATCAACTCTACTGTACGCCCAAAGGTAACATCTGACGTGACTCTCACTTAACGTATAGTACATCCAACTGGGCTGACTGACACCTTCGCCTGATTGAAGTTTCTAACTGAACCCCCTCGACTCTCTCACTTGACAGACAGATAGAGACGATTGTAAGAAAATTGGTTAACTTGAGCAAGATGACAGAGGAGTTTTCTTGTATATAAGATTAAACTTAATCCCTGGACGATAGATAGATATAGATAGACAGATAGACAAGAGCAAGACAACTGATAGATAGATGGAATTTGCGAAATGTATTTTTTTTGTCCCAAGACGTGAAGTAACAGTGGGTACCGGAGGGAAATGTTTACACTTGACGCCGGCTGGTGGTTGTGTGAGGCCGTGTGAGCAATAAACTTATGCCTCTTGTAAATTATTAAACCAACCATCCTGAGGCACGTACCACAGCGCCTGCCAAGTGATGAAACTAATACAAATATGTCTGTATATATAACTGAGGTCGGGTTAATGTTCTATTTTGTTATCCGATGAAAGATTTTGTCAGGATAATGTGAAGCCGCTGAGACGTGAGGTGATTGACGACGAGTACCGTGAGTCTGGTGGAGGTCCCCGGAGCGTGATAAACAACAACCAACCCAGGAGAAAGTAGCCAGAGAACACCAACGGGCAGTGAGAGAGAGACCCTCACCACTGCTGAGACAAACATGAGTCGTATCGTGAAGAAAATAATCAGTGGTGACCATCTTCCAGGAGGACACATATACTGTAGAATAGAGAACATCAAACTACGGTACCCAACCATACACAGTGTTCACCTGCCATGACGGTAACCTCTCCTTCACAACACGGGTGGCACCAGTGTTATTCACCATCTTGGAGACAACGTGAAGCACAAGGCTGGCTGTACCGTACAACTACCCGAGCCATCAGTCATCTATGGTTCAGTAAAAGCCTGCTGGGTACAAACAATAGGACGGCGGCGACGGGAGAAAGTTGTGGCGCCGGCACCTTGCTAAGCAGTTATGACGCAACGCTCACTTCCCCGCAGGCAGTTGTCATGGGTTCTGCCTCACCTCTACACCGCCACCTAAGTAAGCTCTGACTCACAAGGTATATAAGGGGAGTCCATACACACCTGGGTCCCTCTCTGCAGTGACTGGTACTCCTGCCACCACAGTGACTGGTACTGACACACCATATCGCACTGACTGGTACTATCTTCCCACCATACCACACTGGTACTACCAAGTACCACTCTCACCACGACACACACAGGCACGGAGGATGAATCATTCACTACTGAAGAAACCATTTAGTGTGTTGAATAATAGTTGTGTAAGGCTGTAGTTAGATATGCAGGTAAACTATAATAGCCTACACATGAGAGAGACTAACACATACAGACAACGCGCTAATAAGATGTATAAAGACAAACAGATAATGTAGTAACACAGAACAGACAGAGCATCATATACAAATAGTGAGATGTGGTGTACAAGGAAGGAGGCGCCGCTACAAGCAGGTGCGGTAGTGGGTGGCTGGTGCAGGTCAACACTGCCCCAGGACCAAGTAACGCCACCACCAGAGGAACTGCTGTCATGCTGCCACCACCCACGCTCAGCTGTGTCTATAAAATAATTACTGTATGTCGCCGTGATAATCTTCCATTATCTTACAAGTGCCATCACACTAGCCTTCAACACAAGGAACCTGCAAGTTGCAAATTCGCTCAATTTACGCTATGGTTCATCTTATACAGCTGGCATTTATGTAATTAGTCCTCGGTTACAGGAAACTACTTCCTTGTGTCTGAAAAAAATATAAATTCCTTCTACTGCCGGGCGGGAACATAAATATAGGCCAATAGATAGTTATAATACAAGAACCAACTTCTCTGGGCATGACAATAATGCAGAATGTTTCAAGCAACAAACTGCGGACACCTGCCTACAGTCACCCACCCTCGCGTCATTCAGCCCTGAATGTTCAAGTCTCAAGAACTCAGATATGGCATTGCTTTAACGAGGATAATTTGACTTGAAGGCCGAAGTGACCGTGGCAGTGTGGGGTCCACCCACGGCAGCGTCGACCTTCCTTATATTGAGAAGGAGCAACAACAACGCTGAAGGCCTGGCTCTGCCCTCCACCATCCTATACTGGCACCTTCTCACACAGTTAAGAGTTCAAGAAGGTGTCTTATCACAACTCCATGAAGTGAGAATAAAAACTAACTACAATAATAAGCCGCAGTCCCGTATAATGACACAAAATATCTATAGAAAACCAACTGAGGGTGATTGTATGCTGTTAAGATCCCTTTAAGGGTGTGTATCACTAAACAACGAGCTACATCACTTTCACCCACAGATGACGATCAATGAGTTGGGACTGATGATGGAGTAGGGTGGCGGCGCAAAGCCCCCGAGTGACAACTAAGGACACACACACACACGGTAGTGGGTGACCTTCCCTCCCTCCCGCGCACGCACACACCACGAAACCCACGATTGGACACAAGCAATAACAAAGGTCTGGCCACGACACAGTGACGGGCAGCAGAAGGCCACTTGTTGACTTATCACGTAAACATGGACAGGCGAAGAGTTTCTCGGTTACTAACTTGAACAAAGTAACAAGAAAATGTCACAATTACACGATAACAAAAAAAAACATGAACTGCCAAAAAAAAATATTTAATACAACGTAGGTAAATAGACTTAGTAGGCACGGGACATGTATACAGTAATGAAAAATGTGTACTGTATCATACAGGTAAGATGAGCCGTTCAGGTGTAAACTGATGGGGGAGGATGAGGGGTGAAGGGGGAGAGATGTAAGGGGTGAGGAGTTGAGAGAAAAAGTGGGGAGAAGGGAGTAAGATATGACCAAGATGGGTGGAGCTCACAGGCGGTGATTATTACCGGGCCTTAAATGTAACAAACAAACAAACAAACAAAACACACACACGAAAAGGTTGGTACCCCCCCCCACACACACACACACTCTGGGTAAATTTAAAGAGACAACAGCAGCAGAGTACCGGTAAGTACTGTAACACCGTCTTGTGGACACTAAGCTGCCACAGTAACCAACTCCTTCACCGACAAACCATTTTAAGGTAGAGTTGGGCCACGTAAGGTAAGGTAGGGTTGGGCCACGTAGGGTAAGGTAGGGTTGGGCCACGTAGGGTAAGGTAGGGTTGGGCCACGTAGGGTAAGGTAGGGTTGGGCCACGTAGGGTTAAGGTAGGTTCAAATTTGGTTGGATACTGACGCACAGGGACAGGGCAGGTAAAGGTAGGTCATGGTCGGCTTCCATGTTGGATATTGTTCACCAACCTTTTCATTCTGTAGACGAGCAGCAGCATCAGGACACCAGCAATAACAGGTTGTGCCCACCACCGCCACGAAACACTCAAGATAACCCCCAGATGTTGTCTCCCATCGTGTTCAACCCAATTATTGTGCCCTTGTTCACAGTGACACACAATTGTGGTTCACCAGTGGCCTCCCTCCCGTGGTGGTGTGCTGGTGGATAGGGCCAGCAGGTCCGTGCTCCAGGCGGCTTAGCTCACCTCCCTCCTCCCCCAACCCAAACACTCGCACCCTCCACAATAACAACATTTGGCATCTGTAGGGTCAACACACACACGGCATTGTTCCCGTCTCTCAGCTGACTGAGGTGTTTACCACTGATATTACTGTCTGTAGCAGATTGCGAGTCTTTTCATAATACCAATGCTTCAGGAACTACTGTATAGCAACGAGTTGTTGGTGAAATGGGCTTTAACACACAGGCCACCCAGTTAGAGCAATGTGTTCTGGATACATAGCACACTGTGTCTACTAGATACATAGCAGTGTCTAGATACAGAGCACATTGCGTTCTAGACAGAGCACAGCTCTAGACAAACAGACTACGCAGTTCCTCAGTGAACGACCATCGGTGAGGCAGAAGGCCACAAGCAACACAAAAATATTTTCTCCGGATGACAATGAGAGAAGCATGACTCTGGCCTCTTAAACGTCAACCTTGTGATGACGACAACTACTAGTGAGCTTTTTACTCGGCCCAGGAAGGACTTAGTGTGACAGGTCGGACTCCAGCGTTCATCGGGTGAGGTACACACACTGACAGACCAACACCACTACTGAACCCTAGCAGCAATGAGTAACGCATACATGTGAAGAATGAGTTTATTCCCATGTAAATTATCAGGTTGCCAACCCAAGATGACGAGACTTGAGGATACCATTACTGTGTATACTGAAGCAGAGGCTGATACTGGCTGTGTGTGAAGGAAGGAAGGAGTGGCCGACTCAACCGGACGCCGCTCATGCACGATGCCTGTATGGTGATGCTGACCCCATCAGGTGAAGCATAATGTTAACTACTGTGCCTACAATAAACACACGGTGTGGTAACCTACTTGATGCTCACCACGTGTATGGGGGGGGGGGCGTGTTTTGGCAGGCGACTCTCCTAGGTTCCTGTGTCGTTTTGTCTCCTAATTTAGGAAACGTGAACACACGTGGCGGCCAAGGAGTGACGGTCAAAGGGGTGAACTATGGAATGCCTTGGTTCACAGGTACAGTCAGTCTGGAACCATTACGACACCAACAACAGACACATGTTCCTCAGTCTGGTGGTATATTTCTGACACCGCCGCACGGTGGTGGTGGTAAGGACCAGCTGGAGGTGTCGCCAGGAGTTGTGAGCATCATTGTTGAGTGGGAGAGACTTTAGTGTAAGTGTTTGTTAAGTGAGCCAACACGTTACGAGGGAGGGCCTGTATGTTGCTCCTCACCACCCAGCCTCTGACAGTGTTTATCTCAGTAAGTACAGTACAACACAGCACAGCACAGTACAGTGCCTAGTAGTAATAATGAGGCGGTGCTGTACAAGAGTAGCTGGAGTGTAAACACCAGAGATAAAGTTAAGGAGGACAACAGTTAAAACATAAGTGACCGTCTATATGATTGTTATCCCACGGAATCTTGAGCACAACATGAAGCACTTACACACACTTGTGCTCGAGTCTCCCAGTGTATCATATAATGTACATTTTGAACACAAGTATGTAAGTTTACAACCAAACATCTATAAAATCCATTTCAGGTTTATCAAAATAATTTTGGTAAAGAGTTAAAATTCCTGTGTGTAAGGAAGAACCATGAGGGAGCACGTGACGACAGCCAAGCAGTAGAGTACACGACGGTGTGTTCCCGGGACCAGGAGTAACTGTAACAAGGTTAAGACCAACTGCTGCATGAAAGACGTCAGTCAGCTCAAGACGACAATAAAGCGCGTTACTTCCCTCAGTCTCGCTAATGCAGAATTCATCAGCCCTCGTCCCCCTCCTCCAGGCAAGCCAGTGAACGTGTGGACACAAGTCTCCTTTAACACTTTATGTTGTATGTGCCACCACCGCCTGATGACGCTGTATCCCAGCTGAGTCATATACTCCACAACTGACTCACCCTTCATGAGAACAACACAACCTAACGTATATACTCTAGGGACAGCCAACTTCCACAGTACAGTATGTGTCTGTCAGCCAGTTCTACATTAGTTTTGATGTAGTATAGGCTTATGTAAAATGATTATTGGGTAAAAATGAGTTGTATTACAGTAATAGTAAAAGGTCTCAGTGCGTGAGTTTGTCCACCAGTCAGTTGTGAACAACAACGCTGGACACACACTTCTCACCTGTGTGGGGGAGAGCTCTTCACAACCCGCAGGTGACTTCCACAAATTAATAATATTTCATCAACTTCCTCGTTTTCTGAGGCTTCCTGCGCCACCATGACTGTTGTCGGGGTAAACGCCACAAACCCCCGCAATTTTGTCACTGTATTTACGGTAATGTTCGTTCCCACAGTTTAGGTTTTTAACAGTTATGATTTAGACTCAAGCGGACAACACCGGGGCCCAACACACGGCCTCAACTCACTTTATTAAGACAGCCTCATCATGGTGTTTGTAACTATGTCAACACTCACACTCATGGTGACCCACGACACCGTCCCCTACACTGTACTGTACTGTACTGTACTGTACAAGGCGCGGGACCCCGACAGTGCAGTCCTTTACAACACACGGGGGAAGAATCCCAACAGCCGCTATGACAGGTGTAACAAGTTAATCAGATAACACAATGTCTCGCCTCCATAACTGGGACGCGTCTCTATACGGCAGAGGAGGTCATTCAAGAGACTGAGTAAGACTGTAGAGGCGATACACTCCATCAATCTCGTGACGTCATGTACAGGTAAGCTATATTTGCCGCCAAGGTGGCTGGCTCACTAGTACCAGGTAAACAAGGTCACGCTAGAGGAAGCTTCTTGATTATGTACGAGAGTGAGAGCATGTCCCTCTTACTACCTGTCCCCACCTTCCTCTTCCTCTTCATAACACAACACAGTGTACACCACCCAAGTCCCACACTAACGCACATCGCTTCCTTACAACTAACACCGCCACAGAACAGCCTGCTAAAAATCTAACACTCGTCAACAACCCAACCATCACAACCTGGTTACCTGCTAAGATTCTGGCACTAACCGCTCCCTCTACACACACTATTTTTAACACATCAACATTTTATAACGACGATTAGTGTGAGTGCGGGCGGGTGAGTGTGTTTGCGCTCGTGTGAGTGACCCTAGATAGGTTAACACAGGCACCCACAAGCATAATTCACAGAGGGTGGGTTGGGTGCTTCAACCTGCGGGAAGGGCGTGACCCAGTGGGGGGAGGAGGAGCGTGACCCAGTGTTGGAAGCAGGAGCGTGACCCAGTGGGGGGGGGGAGGAGCGTGACCCAGTGGGAGAAGGAGGGGTGATATGTAGGTTGGAGCCTCACGCTGGGGTAGAGGGGAAGGAAGAAGCGCCGCTGAACAGAAACAATTGGGAAGTAAACTGAAGCTAGAGGTGGGGGCGGCAGGATCCATTGTAAGGTTCATTATAGATAATAGCATCAAGCTGGGGAGAGGAGAGGGGAGAGGAGGGGGGAGAGGAGAAGGGAGGGGAGGGGAGAGAGGAGTGGGGAGCGTGACCTAGTAAGAGGGGAAACTATGTCAGGGTCGCTCACCACACTGATGTGTTGTCACGTGGCCCCGCACACACCACCACCAACCTCAACTACCCTTACATTAGCGTCTGCCGGCTCTATCATACAAAACCTGAGTAACTGACAGAGACCGTCCTGATGCTTCTCGTGCCTAGATCTAAACACCTTTGTCCCTGTCTTAACTGAGGATGTGACGAAAACCATCTGCCTCACAAACAGTAAACTACGGAATAAAGATGATGAGTTGAGGACTCTAATGTACGCTTCTGGGGAGTAGGAGTCAGGCAGGATGGTCACACTGAAGCAAACTTCCGACGTTTACAACACAACACCTTCCACCAACCTGAGTCAGCTTTACCAAGTTTGTTGATCATTTTGAGTAAATATTCTTGTATATATGTCCAGCTTCCTGTCGTCCCCTTGGCAACACTTCCACACAAACAAGTGTTGCCGATTAACGCAAGATCTCTTCAAGAATATTGTAGTCGCTCGCCCTAATGTTTGACAGTAAATAGAAGGTGGATTACAACGGGGATTAGACGATACTAATGATCACAGCTGAGACTTTTACACACACACACACGTCACAATAATAAAAAGATGCAGAATTTACTCAGGTGGTCATTAATACTTCTCGTACATTTTATTATTAACTCAAACACGAGGTGCTGGTGGCGGCGGGGAGGAGGTGGTGGTGTGTTGTACAATGTGTGGTGTGTGCAAAGGACCGTATACTTGATCGCAGTGAGTCAGTGGCCGGCCCACACTCTTACCATGACTCATCCACATCACACCATACGTAAAGTTTACACCTGACAATAGACGTGAGGTATTCTAGAGAAGCGTTTTATACCATACATTAACATTGTATAAGACGTTATTTTATTTAAGTATATTGTTACAAGATAAAACTGCATCTGTATACCACCACCTGTACCCACACCAACTACAATAACTAAACCTTACGACACACACCACATCGTCTCACTCCACCATTCCCTGCCGACTCTACCTTCACAAAACTTCCTTGCCACCCCACGACCTTCCTTATAATAAATACATCAGGACGTGACCCAAAACACTTGACCACATTCCCCCTCTCTGCGCTGACCTTTGCCCCCCTGACCTTACCCTTCCCTGCCGCCGCCGCTTACTTCCTTCTCTTTACACCTCGTCCGCCACATCTATATCAGGTGAGGTCCAACAATTAACCGACTCACCTGAGGTTCACCAATTAATACCTTGTCAACCTCCAATACTTCCCCCTTCGTCCCCTACAGCAACATATACTTGTGCTGGAGGACCGACGAGAATTTGTCTGTCGTGCCGTCGTTCACAAGCACTAAGCTGTGGGAGGGAGCGGAAACCCTGATAATTTTCACTGCCGGAGCTGTATTGAGACCCCTTCCTTCGCCAGATCTATCACAGGTACGGTAGGTCCACCTGTGTGAATGCTCACAGCAGTCAACCATCACCATTTGCTGGGCAAAAAGCTGGCTGGTTTCCCTGCAGATTCTCAGCCACGTGTAATTTCAAGAAGCCCCCACACACAGGCGGGCGGGGCGGGGCTTCTTGTGTGGGCAAGTGGGCTTCACTGCACGATTCACCAACGAGCATTACCGCCTTTGAGTACACGTGCAATTTCATTAACAAGAAAAGTGGGACCTTGATAACATACACGTGAAACAAATAAGATAAAAAGGAACAAATAAATTACGGACGAATACAGAGGATAAAGTGATTAAGACATAATGCAGATATGTAATTAATATAAATACAGTTAATAAAATCAACTATTTCCTGGAAAAAATATAAAGATGACTAAAACCGACATGTTGTGGCAGCAAGGACACTCCGGAATCGTCGCCAGATACAGTAAACGTTATATCACGCCTCCCTGCCTGCTATACCTACAGTATATTTCACCCCCTCCACGCACACACAAGTACACACTTTCACTTCATACCAGAACCAGTGATGTCCTCCACACTGTTTACACCATCAACATGTCAAATTTCCACACCGTTTAAACCATGAGTATATAAGCTAAGTAACCAATCACTGATCACTTTTACATTTATTCATAATTTTTACTCCGTACTATAGTAAACAAAAGGCCTTGAGTTGCCAGCAGTGTTCGAAGAGTCTTGAACGAGACTGTACTTGTCTTATGCCCTCATTTACAGGTTGGCTGATTTACATCCTCATCTATTTAAACTGAATGTAAATATTTGTAGCACCAAGAGACAGCACCAATGATTTACACCGACGACACGCATTATGGTCACGAAGTACTGCACTGTACAGTAGCTGTGACTGGACGTAATGAAGGGAAAAAACAATCGTAACAGATGACTGTGATCACTGACAAATTACTTGTATATCCGGAAAACTCCAGAATCTTATCAGCCTCGTAGCTCCAGATATAGGCCATGACTCAACATTATTTGAACCATCTTTACATATACTGTGCAGTACGATGTTTCTGTTGGACAATACAGCATTACGAACAAAATATAAAACAGCAAAGTAAAAGACTAATAATTACACATTTCCTTTCGCCATTATCACTCACTGGCGAAAATTTTGACCAAGTCCCAGGTTGCTGATCTGTCTTTCTGCCTCATTTGCACACAATTGCAGGTCTAACTTAACACAACATACATATAGCATTTCTCACAATTGACTTTTTTTATTTTTTTTATTTACAATTTTTTATTATTATTATTACAGTGTTGTTATTAGTATTATTGTTATCATTATTACTTTATTTTGCTTTTTATTATAAATTTTATTTACTATGAATAATCATTACATTTTCACCCCCAGGCCCCGATGTGGGTCAGTGACCTGTGCCCGGATGGGCTAATCCACGTGTAAAAAAAAAAAAAAGAATGTCGGTAGCTAGTCTTGTGTTTAGCAGTGTGTTAAGTGTCCTTTGTCAAGGGGCGAGACCTGACCCCCCCCCCCCTCCAGCCGTCACGCACAGTATGATATCCACCAGTACTGTAGTGTATAATGCTTGTGTGTTCCTCTGGAGCCCTGGACAGAGCTGCCACAAGCAGCCCCTTGCTGTATCAGCTACAAAACGGTGAAAAATAAATAGGACTTGTGCGATGCGTAGGTGTTACAAAATATAAACACAGATCCAATTTACTTCATTACTTAAGCACAATAATGACACTAATAATAACAAGTTGTGCTTAAATTACACGAGGAAATGAAAGGAAGAGTAAAATGTATTAATTAGATGGTGCGAACAAAATTCTGGTATGAACACTGAGTGACTTAGTACTTCCATAGCACTATGTAAAGTGACGTACCGTATACTGTACAGTACTGTATTGTATAACCCAAATAATCATAAACACTTCACCATCCCATGTCCTGCGGACCACAAAATCCAGCGGTACTTTTTTTTTACCAGAATAGTGTTAGGGCAGCCTTACCCCTTATCCACCAGCACCCTCAGGTAACCACAGCGGCCCCTGGGTCAACTCCCAACCCCAAGCGAGATGTGTGTTGGCATTAGCGGGGTTCATTACTGGGCGGCTGCCACACTGACTGGTGAGCCCAGCATCAACACAGCCAGCCAGCCCACTGAGTCAGCTTGAGGAAGAGACAGCCATTATACCTGCACCAGCCGTGCCAGTAACTTATCAACACCCACTGTTGATATAAATTGGTGGCATAAGGAAAGAGCTGACCAAACACATGGAACAATATGGCCTAATATTGTAATACTGTACAGTACAGTACTGTACTACTGTTCCACTCTTTACTATGACCTCCGTGGTAATGTACTGCACTCGGCTCGTGCCGCTCCTTGCTATACAGTACAGTACAGTATGTCCCATTTCGTCCTCCATGACCTTCACATTAACATTAAGACATGGTGCACACAATCTAGAACCAGTGAGTGTTTTATCCTTACCCGGACACAGAGGGAGAATGACAAGAGGTGGTGGCCACACTTTCCTGTCGTGGGAGAGTCGTGCCTCTTAAACATTATTATTGTACTGCACTTCCTTGTCTCGTTAGCACCTGACATGCACCAATGCCACAAATAAATGTTTCTCAGTGTAAAGCAGGTCTACCATTCGTTACTACACAAATAAATGCTTGGTATAATAGTACAACTATCTGCTGCTGCACATATACTGTACTGTACAACTGGACCAGACAATCCAGCTGCAATAAGCTGTGCCATGCATACAAAATAATCATCTATATTTATACAGTACTGTATTGGTAAAACATTAGACTACAGTATTAAAAATAATGTCATAAATAACACCAGTTCCACTTTGCATAATTAATTATCAATTTAAGGAGCCGGCTAAAAATAATTATCGGGCTATACAGTATTTACAACACTTGGCATCCAGGCTTCCTAAGAGAATCAATTTGAAAACCCCATTTATAGGTTGTAGAGGGCAATGGGAAAAAGAAAAATGGCTGGATTGTCTCCGAAATGGACGCCAATAACTGTACACGAGAGCATAACAACAAATTAAAAGACTTGATACAGGTGTTAAAAAAGTTTGGTGTGGAGAACCAACATCAATGGGAGGAGTTGGCAGAGCAGGGAACGTGTGCAGGAATAGTGAAGAGGCGAGATGGATCTACAGAGGTACCATAATAGCCACTGGATTGGCTGAAATGCTACAGTATAGGATAAAACAAAAGTGTAACTATGTGGATACAATGGTACAATACGGTACAGGATAAAACTTGACCAATAGTACAGGGTACAAGCTGTAGCTACAAAGACAGTGTTGTTGCTGCCCAAGATGAGGGCACAAGAGATGAACATAAACTGAGCATCAATTTCTGGACCAACTGTCAAAGACTGATAACCACACAATCTAACTGTTGCTTTATTATATGCAGAGATAAACAATAATAAGGTGTAGCCATGGATAATAGAGTACTGTACTGTATGGTACAGGTAATAGTCAATACAATATTCCCAGGTGCAGGTAGTATACTGTACAGTACTGTATTGGTCTTGCTAATAACATTTGAATGGTGAATACTGTACTGTTCTTGTTTAACCCTTTTGCTGCATTTCCCGCACTTAGCATTTTATTCTGCTAAGGATAACCTCCCGAAGCCAAAGAGTTAAGTTATTACAAAAAAATTTCAATTAACAATACAGGGCCATATTGTAGACTACTGTACTTATATTTTTTACTATAAGGTGGATAGTAGATACTAAAAACTGTATGATTAATGTGAATACATGAAATCATTTAGAAACATATAAATTTAGAGTTTGGAATACTGTAATGCGCTGTACAGTACACTGATAAATGAAGATTTTTTTTAATGACATATACGCAAAAAATATAAGAGGTACAGTAATAATTTTCTGCTACCTGAGAAATCAGTATACAGTACTGTACTGTATAGGTATTGTACTGTACAGGCTGTACAGTATAAGGTACTGTACTGTACAGGTACTGTACTGTATATTAAACACATGGGGTCACAGCTATATTGTTAATATAGTATACTGTACTGTATTATTAAATTTACCATCAAATTAGAGGAAAACTAAGCTTAAGGAGGCTGCCATACTGAATATTTTAATCAAGGCATTTGTTAACCCCCTGAAGTCTACTGTACTGTACTGATAAAGAAGGCCACAGTAGTTCCCTCCCATAGATCACAGCAGGCAGAGGCTCATTATAGTGGTGGGCGGAAACAGTAGTTCCCTCCCCATAGGTCACAGCAGGCAGATGGTGGCAACATCACACAAGTGTCAGCTTCTAGACCACCGCTGATAAGTGTTACGTATAAATTATCCCAGAAATGCATTTTCATTAATTAAATTTCTTAGTAATACAGTATGTACTGTACTACATATTGATGCCTTATTGTAAAAATAATGAATAAAATTATATCAAATACTATACAGAAGGTTATGTTCATTGTTGGAACACATCTTCAATATACATTAATGTACCATACTGTACAGTGCAGTAGACATGTACTGTATAGCAAAGCCAATGGGATAATCATCCCAGTTGTTTGTTGTGGTCCTCAGGAACACATCCATAATGAATAATGAGGACACATTGTACGTGCACATAGGGAGGACAAACATGGAATGCAACTACAATACTATACAGTGGTATGCCTGTAATAAATTACAGTACATCAATAATTCATCACTGGCCTCATCTCTGATGTATGCACATGGTCATTGTACAGTACACATCCTTTAGTGACTGTGTACAGTATAGTATTTATGCAAAGATCAGCAAAACTATCTTTAACATGTCAAGAGTTATGGAGCATAAATGAGAAATTAACAGAAGAAGGGACGGATAAAGAGACAATGATTCCATGTACAATACAGTACAGCTATACAATAAACACTTGTTATTCACGGGGGTTAGGTTCCAAGGAATGGCGCAAATAGGCAAAGCCACAAATAGCAACTTATACCACCTTGGTGCACGACTGTATACCTATACCAAACTATCAACCAGCCGCACTCGTCCCCTCTTTTAACTTATCTAATAATTCAACTTTCTTTGTCAGGATCATCACTGACTTCTGCCTTTTACATTTCACTTCACTAGCACTGACACGAGGCAGTCTTTAAGGGACCATTTCACACAGAAACACTAAAGTTTTGAGAGAACAACACGAGATGCTGCATCACAGACAATGGTTGAACGTGAACAGATGGAGAGGAGATGCTGCAGGCACGTGGGGTGACTCTTTGTGCTGCGGAAAAAGGCTCGCAAGCTAGCTACCATCTGCTTACTGCGAATCATCGAAATCTTGAATTGCAAACCCACGAATGGCAATGGTCTACTGGTTTTTATAACACTTTCTAATTAGGGGTGTGCTGTATGATCATCAGGATAAACAATAAAGTACAGTAATATTAAGTAAAAGTGGGTTCTATAGGCCTAATGGCTACTTACTGGCAATTTAGATGTGGCACTAAGCCTCTTTTGTGGGACACAAGTATGTAGTGGCCAGCAAGACACTCAACCACTCTCACTTTCCTCAACTGTCCAGTTGGTTACCAGTAACCATTTACTACTAAGTGAGCCTAAGACACACCAACAAGCCTTAAGACTGGAGACAAATGGTCCCTGCACTCAGCCTTCAAGAAGCCGTATACTGTGCTATCTATTTAAACAAATCTGATCTACACCAACAGGTGACCATAACAAGCTAAGGTTGGCACCCAATGCTAATGTTGTGTCAAATGTACGTTTGTAACAAACTCCCAATGAAGTAAATAAAGTACAGTATTTACTAATCAAATGCACGGAGAAGTCACATCACCAATAACAGCAAAGTAGAGCTAGCAAATACTACCAGGCCTAAGCACCCTTCCCAGTACAGTACTATATTTAACTGGTCACTCAATACCAAAATCTCCATGACTTTGTTAGTATATGATGTAAATGTTTCAGACAAACTCAGGTTCTTAGCCAATTATCAGCTTATCTCAGGTAATGCACATCATGTGCAACCAACTAACACAATTGTCACACTCCAACCATTCAAAAGCCATTTTACCATTCATTTGTTTGGGTGGATCTTCACACACATACGGTAGTGACACAACGACCCGCCATATTCTGCTGTATTTTTTGTAGTTTGTAAGGTCAACTTTTCACTACTTAAGAGCATTCTACCATCTCAACTGCTTCTCTACTCTGAGTTTTGTCAAAGCACTCTGAAGTCCATGAACCTGTACTTGCTTCATTTTATTAGCAACAGAGGATACCATAACTAAAAGTTGGTCCTGGTCAATTACAATGAACATGAACTAACATGACAGAAGTAAAATACTTATATGAAACTGATTATGGAGTCTCTGTGGTTATCAGTTGCCTGAATGTCTTCACTCAACATACACTATCAGATTTCTGCCTAAATTCTGGGTGAGAATTTATCAAATCTGTCAAATTAATAAAAAAAAATTGTTTTAAGAGAGGGTACAGTTCATTTACATGAAGGTCCCAGTAAAGACTACAGGTACAATATATTCTGGTCAGTACGTATATTCGTTACACTGTACAGTATCCACGATAACATTCCACAGTTTTGAGTCCCGGATAAAGTGTGCGACCCTGCAGTGTATATGTAGTAATGAAAAATCAAATAGTACTCCCCAGAGTAGGGATATGGATTAGATACTGCTGTGTTTGGTGATAATACCTGCAGGTAAAAGAACATCGCCAACCTTTACAAATGAAACCGAGACTTCAAAATTTATTTTTAAAGAATTGCCACAGTACAGTAGTGCACCTACTAGCAATGTCTTAGTTCAGAAAGTTCACACTGGTGATTGTCATGTTATAGTTCATTATCCAGAGACAGAAACAGACTTTCATTCTCGTCTAACTTTGGCAAACAGGATGTCTTCCAAAAGGGGAAATGAAGAATTTAAGAGACAAACAATAATAAACAAGGTCAGTAGTATATCTGCCAGGGTAACACAATGTAACTTGGCCTCTTATGAGAAGGACAGCTAAACTAAAAACTCATAAGGCAATAAATCTCCCCCTCCCCAATACTGTACTGATTGGACCATGGTAGCATGTGATACAGTATTTGTTTACAAACACCCTCTCGACAATAAGGTTTGCCTGAATATAGAGCTTTACCATAAATATACTGTACCATGCAGCATGAAATTCTTCAGCAACACCATTCCTCCGAGCTCGATGCATCATGCAATTATTCATAACAGGCAATTCAAATAAAAATAGTAAAATTGCATAAGGTATTCAACCCATGAAGTATTTCCAAAGATTCTGCAGACAAAGGTTTTCATTGATAAGATTGTAAAAATAAGGTGAAGGGCATTTTCTACTGATCTGTCAATTCTGACACTGACAGCTGCCTGTACCTAATGGCAAATGTGAGAGGACCTTCAGTAATATAAAGTACAGAGATCAAATTGCTGCATTGTACTCTTTTATTTCATCCCTACTTACTACAGTATACAGCAGTACAGTGCATACGGTAACCATGTTAATGTAAGACCATATCTGATCCAAACTACAGTATGTGCTTCAACATGTTCAAGTAGCCTTCAGGTACAGTACTGTACTATAAACTTTTTTTAAGAAAGATTCAATTTCAAAGCTATTAACCAACATTGTATGAGGATTATAACACTGTGTTGCCTCACTACTGCACATTAGTGTTGGACTAAAACCAAGTCTTTTATCACTGATATTTACCACAAAACCTATAATATAGAATTACAACACTATACTCTGTTGACAGACCCTAATTTAAAATTACTTTGGTGAAAATTTCTTCAGTGGGATATACATACAACATAATGTTCCTGCATCAACATCAGTCATAAGTATACTGTACTGTTGTCTGTTGTAATGGTTCTTGTGGTGTCCAAGTCAATGATAACAATATTAACCTCAAGTTTATTGTTGGTGCCAACAGTAATAGTTGCACAATTATTCTACCACCATTTCTACCTTGTGAAACCAGCAAAAAAGAAGAAACTGCACGAAAAAATTCAAGTTCAAATAGACATGAAACACTGGCCTAGAGAGGAAATGTTCCCATGGTTTGAGAGATATAAGTAAAGGATACTCATACTAACAGGTCCTCCTCACTACATACTATTAAGAGGTTAAGAGAGAATACACCCAGGCGCTTTGTTGGTGTCTTCCTTTGTCAACAGAGGCGCTGGGGCAGCCTAACCTCCGCTCACACCCATTTCAATTTAGTCTCGTCTACTTAACTCCTACATTAAATGGTACTTACCCAAGTATATGTCACCGAAAGATCCACTTCCTATCTTCCGTCCTAGACGATACTTGTTGCCAACCCTTAACTCCATCCTGCAAGAGAGGAACGCAAAGAAGCATATCAGTGCTATTCTGGCCAGCCCGAGAGACCAGCCATCTTGGAATCAACAATAACAAGAGGTCTAGCTCAGTTCCACACAGGTGAATATTTTGCAAGTTATCTGCTTACCTGCTTCGCCAGCACCTTAAGTCTCCGCACGCAAACTATATTGAATGTATTCACTTTTATCTCATAATTGTGTTTGTCGTCTAGAGTGAAAAATAGCGGCAGATTAGGTAGATAAATCCGAGACTTGGGCAGCGACTATCACCATATTCACAAGAGCCCGGATGAACACTAACTCAGCTGGCGAGCGAGGGAGAGGGCAGCACGTACCGAGCCGCGCCTCCCCACTCTACACCATACTTTTTACTACTCTTCGTCCATTCCCGTTAGTATTCGATTTCCTACCATATTATTGTCTTAGATACCTCTCAAAGTGTACTAACCATGCAATCAGTTGATTATGTTCTGCCTGACACTCGTGCACTTATACTGAAAAGACCGACAAAAGTACATCAAAGTAACATGACGAGGAAACAAAAGTCATGATAATTGAAGCCCAGCTCGAAGTATTTGGCAGTCAGCAACCTGAGCTCAGGGAAACAACTTTGTATCAGCTGATTTCTTCCTACGTTATTTGAGTAACTC
This sequence comes from Homarus americanus, assembly GCF_018991925.1. Lineage (NCBI taxonomy): Eukaryota > Metazoa > Arthropoda > Malacostraca > Decapoda > Nephropidae > Homarus > Homarus americanus. The sequence continues at coordinate 8,337,684 of NW_024733734.1, forward strand.
TTCGTAATATTTCCGACAAGGTATAACTCAAAAGGAAGGTTCACATAGAAAATTGTTCTCACAAATAATAGGTAATGAAAGGGAAACAGGAAAGAGTACGTAGCATCCGTATAAAAGCACTTGTAAACATCTCAGACATCCGCGGCAACACCTTCAGGTTTTGACTTTTGAACAGATGTTTGATGATAAACATCAGTTATTATAAGAATTACAGCATCACAGACTGCTTTTAACGTAATATGGATGATATCTGGAACCCAATCATCCGTTACAAACGAGAACACGTTACCAAAGAAGAGTTCCAGCCCTTGAGTGCAACATTCCGGCATCTTCATTGAACAGATTATGAAGAAAAAAAAATCACTGCAATTCAAGAACACAAAAATGTGAATAGGATCTTCCCATCCACACTTACACCACCACTTATGCTTGAGACCTCACACAGCCCTGTCACTTTCTACACCTACCGACTTTCTATATCACATAACCCCGAGATGCTCACAACACACCGAAAAAGCTCAGGTTTTACGTACATCTTAGTGCCACAATGTTCTGAAACCTGGAAAAGACAGCCAGGATGAGGGAAGTGTTGGCGAACACTATCACGAGAACAGGAGCAGCGCGGTAACCTCCAGCTTGACACGACTGTAATGCGACTCTGACTCGCTCCCTTCCTCCTCGGCCAGACCCTTGATGGTGCACACGTACGCACGTACACACACACACACCCGCACACTCGTACGCACACACACACATTCACATGCATAAACACATGTTGTCTTCGCCTTGCATATGGAGTGTGAAACATGAATGATGATTTGTTAACTGTAGTAATGTCTTTTGTTTGTTGTTGATTTTGTGTGTGGTAGTAAGAAAATGTTTGGTACTTCTCATAGAGTCAATCTGTTTCATGTGAGGCTGAGTGAGGGGCCCGTATGCTGGGCTATCAGGTACTGCCCTCTGTTGTAAATATTGTGGGCCACCTCCCCGGGCTACAAGTGGACACCCAGCCTAGCCTCACCACACAAGCTTCCCGCACCTGGCCATGATACACATGCCCACAATACCTAACATTGACTAAAGATCCACCCACTCACGTCTACCCACTTACGGTACCCGGAACTGTGGCACCTAACTACACACTAGTATACCTTTTCTCACAATGGCACACGGTAACTGGACACAACAACAACACACTCTCTCATTATTCGTTTTCATTCATTCTTTCAAACTACTGTAAGAGATGTGTCGTGTTAGGGTGTTCCTCACTCACAACACTGACCTAACATTCCCATCTGTTCTGCCTCTGCCGCTTAATATAGCCCGGTATCAACCATATACCTGTACTTGTGTATGAACCATTATATTTGTATTTGTACCAGTCTATCTCTCTCTCCTCACTGCTATTACTGAATTAATAAAACCACAACATATAATTCAGCATTGCAGACAGGTGAAGGGGTAACCCGGAGAGAGTGCATCATGTAGGTAGTGGTGAGGGAGGTGCTAATTCACCCTATCCTAAAGAACACCTGCCGTATACTGTACCGTCACCTACACACACCTGGATCTCTCTCTCTCTCTCTCTCTCTCTCTCTCTCTCTCTCGTTGTCTCTCTCTCTCTCTCTCAAAGTAACAAAAAATATAGCATCTTACAACAAAGATCAGACTCATGATAAACGAAAGGACTCCTATCAATCACAATCAATGACTTGCCCAAAACAGGAATAAGTGAAAGCACCTGATGAACGCCCGAGACCGAGAGACTTAGAAACTGGTCAATAAAAACAACTCAAGAAGAAAGTTTAATCAGATACCTCGACACAAGTACAGGTTTAGGTACACAACCACAAAATGAACTCTGCGACTCAGGTTGTCTCGGTAGGGTTGTTAAAAACCTTCGTCCATTGTCATATTGTCTCACACTTTTTAGAGCGTTTACTACTAGTTACTAACACAGTGATTTCAATATGTGGTCACTTAAAATTTTTGGTAGAGTATAATATTTAAAATGGAATCAACGTATTGACTATCACTTCTAATACGTACAAGGAACACAGCCAAAATGGGCCCACGGATCCATAACTTACATACACACCGTAATGGAATCAATCTGTCTTATAATCACTGTCATTACACGAGGAGAAACGAGTGTGAAGATATTGTGAACGACGACAATGTAATGTTGAATTTGGATAATTTTTCTATGGGGGGGGGGGTGAAGGCAGAGTCCACTGGATCAATAGTAATGCAAAGAAACGTCTATGGCATACTGGTCTAATAACAAGCACTGTATGTTGTCAAACTGTGTGTGTGTGTGTGTGTGACGCATTCTTGCCACGTCAGTCTAGTTACGTTGTGTGACGTCTAATTGCGTCACGGGTGTAGTGTTTGTGACTCATCCGTGACTGTGAGTGTGGTGAGGGTGTTGTGTCATATTATCAGCTGTCGCGGCAGCGGTAATAAGGCATGCATGGAGTTGTCGTGACAATACTTTCACTCTGATGTCACTACGCACCAACACCGCCCCCAACACCAATGTGAACACCTGTACCGTAGAGAACACTGCCACACATCAACATTACGCTATATTCTTCTGACTCCACCATTTTCAATACGTTTTCAACTTTCTCTCACCAGCATCGTGACCTGACCAGTTAAAGTCTCTGAAACAAAACCATCCATAGCAGAGCCATCCAATCACCTCCCACATCACCGCAACAGTCCCATCCCAACCATTGTGAGAATCATCAATAAATCGTCGATCATTTGTACACTAACTCTTTTTGTTTCATTGAATCTACACTAAAATGTCTCACTTAACGCCCCCCCCCCTCCTAGGTATAGCTGGTGTACTGTGTATATGTCCAGCAGTTGTCTCTTTTATTTTCAATTAATCGTAGATCATTATTTATATTATTATCATTATTAGTTTTACTATTATTATTGCCGTTATCAGTACTACGTATTAGTATAATTATTACATCATTACTATTATTATTATTATTATTATTATTATTATTATTATTATTATTATTATTATTACTGTTATTATTATTTTTATAAAATCCCCATTAACCTACATTCATACAACACTTTCACGCAACCAACACAACCACACCCACACTACCACGCCTCCACCCACCACGCCTCCACCCACCACCACCCACACTACACACCACCACACCACCACCCACATCCCCAAGGAAGAGGCAACAAGCCCCTCAACATTAACCAGTTCAGGCGGTAAAGACACACACGTCATGCTAAGGGCCAGGTACAGTGTGTTACCATGGCTGAAGAGGACAATCAGGCTAACTACGTCGCCATACAGACCGATGACGTCACCATACAGACCGATGACGTTACGTATCACATTACCTGGGTCAAGATTTGTATAGGTGCGTATACCGGTACAGTACTGTGAAATATTTCCATTAATATCTAAGGTTAAAATAAACTTTATGTCGAGTATTGTGAGCGTGTAGAACTAGTCTGCGGAGATGGTCTAGTCTATAACACCACACACCATTACTGCCACCACTACACACTCTCATTACCACCACCACAACAACCACCACCACCACACCAACAACAACCACCACCACGACTATAATAACAACTACAACAACAACCATGAGCAGGTAATTTAGGGTTAAGGCGTCGTGGAAAGATTCAGGTCAGGATAAAATCTGGCCCAGATATTCCCTTTATTGCCCCGTAACGTCTAGAGGCGGCGCCCTTGGCTACCATCCTCTACAGTACCGGTGGGGCCCTGCGTCACTAGTGCCCCCCCCTCCTCCTATTATGTTTTTCTGTGTTGTGTCTTGTTTTCTCTCCTGATATCTTATCTCACTTTCACTCTTAATTTCTCTTTCTTACTGTCTCTGCTTTCTACATTTCTTACTTTCTATATTCTCTCTCTCTCTCCCTTACATTAAATCTGTGTGAGTGATGCACCTCACAGCGGCAAGATCTGTCCTGATCCATCAAGTGAAGCACTAGATTATGTTGACGATCACCACAAAGGTCACGAGCTGTGTGTGTGTGTAAAGGAACTAGGATGCTACTGTAAGGCATCCCCTCCCCCACCAGGACGACAATAAGGTACAGCCCTACAGATAACGCCAGCCAGAAACGCTGTTCATAACATAATGAACCTGACAAGTGTACCGAGTTAATGTGTTCACTTATTGTAACGGACTATAGTTACGGTGCGTCACTTCATGTACAAATTAATTTGGTCCCACACGTGAGCTTACCGACTACCGGGTCCTTACTCTTATAACATGATGTACTGTACGTGTTACCTGAAGCCTTATACACCCCACCACTCTGTACAGGGTCCTTACTCTTATAACATGATGTACTGTACGTGTTACCTGAAGCCTTATACACCCCACCACTCCCAGCATCAATAAAGCAACATAAACAACGCCTCCTTATCCTCAACGCCCCACTTAATCTATTACTACAGAAGGTATTTATATACACATTATCACACAAGTATATAGCAATAAAAAATAGGAAGAATTATCACTGTTTGATACGAGGAGCGGAAGCCATTAATGAGTGTTATCAGCCACCCACGCCTCAGGATTGTCATGGTGTGTCGTAACCTTACAACACTGAAGGTTTTATTGATATAGTTAGAATAATGAAATGGATCGCTTGAAATCTCTACCCCGGCTTATAACACTAACCTCCCTAACAGTTGCTCTCGTAAAACAAATAACGATGACACTACACCAAGACTTTACCCTAATAGATGTATTCTCTCTACACTTACGGGGGAATTATCTTATTAGTCTTTGAAAATCATCAACCTGGGCTTTGATTTTCACAGACTTCTTGTAGGTTAAATTCTCCTCCTCACTTAAAAATGTGACCACACACCCAACTGCCTGCTGTGATCACAAATCAATATGGCGTCGAAATCACCCCAAGACTTTAAATTAACTCGTGAAATTTACGAGAACCCAGAATGGTGTATTAAAGCAGCGCCTAAACAGCCCCGAGACTCTGCCGTCAGTAGTTACATTATCACCAGGTACAGGGAGTATAACTTGGGGGAGATGTTGAGTCCAGCGCCTGACTCACGCACCTCCAGAGTGTGGGGGGGGGGGCAACACCCAGGTCATGTGTGGGTCCGTCCTCCTACCTACTGGGGACGTGGAGAGAGAGAGAGAGAGAGAGAGATTCTTTCTACCTGCATGCTGGAGAGAAAGGCATAGGTGCCCCCCAACTTCCGGAGACAAAGATGAGGAAAGAGAAAGCTATATAACAAAAACAACCTAACCTAACCATAATAAAAGCACGCCCAAGTTAACATGATAATTATTAGGACACAAAATAAACTACATCTGCCTGGATGTTGTTCACTTTCCTATTTCAGCTGCTGAGATTTTGTCCAATGGGAAGTGTCCGGCGAGATTTTGTCCAATGGGAAGTGTCCGGCGAGATTTTGTCCAATGGGAAGTGTCCGACGAGATTTTGTCCAATGGGAAGTGTCCGGCGAGATTTCGTCCCCACGTACCAAGTGAGATTCAGGAGGACGGACCACCACAAGATCCCAGTGACTCACCCCACAAGGCTCTCCCCCCGACACCACCTGACCCCTGGGCCAGGCTGCCTTACATATCTCACAACACATCTCTCTATAGTAATGTACACACTGAAATATTAACATCACTCTTACAGGCTCCCTTAACCTCACTCTTACAGGCTCCCTTAACCTCACTTTTACAGGCTCTCTTAACCTCACTCTTACAGGCTCCCTTAACCTCACTCTTACAGGCTCCCTTAACCTCACTCTTACAGGCTCCCTTAATCTCACTCTTACAGGCTCCCTTAACCTCACTCTTACAGGCTCCTCTTAACCTCACTTTTACAGGCCCCTTAACCTCACTCTTACAGGCCCTAACCTCACCTCACAGGCCCTAACTCCCGCCTTTACAGGCTCCCTTAACCTCACCTACAGGCTCCCTAACCTCACTCTACAGGCTCCCTTAACCTCACTTTTACAGGCCCCTTAACCTCACTTTACAGGCCCCTTTAACCTCACTCACAGGCCCCTTTAACCTCACTTTACAGGCTCCTTAACCTCACTTTACAGGCCCCTTAACCTCACTCTGGCGGCCCCTTAACCTCACTTTACAGGCTCCCCTTAACCTCACTCTTACAGGCCCCTTAACTCACTTTACAGGCCCCTAACCTCACCTCACACAGGCTCCTTTAACCTCACTTTCTCCTTAACCTCACTTTACAGGCCCCTAATCCTCACCTACAGGCTCCCTTAACCTCACTTTTACAGGCCCCTAACCTCACTTTACAGGCTCCTTTAACCTCACTTTTACAGGCCCTCAACCTCACTCTGCCAGGCCCCTTAACCTCACCTTACAGGCTCCCTAACCTCACCTACAGCCCCCTAACCTCACTTTTACAGGCCCCTTAACCTCACTTTACAGGCCCCTTAACCTCACTCTTACAGGCTCCCCTTAACTCACTCTTACAGGCCCCTTAACTCACTCTTACAGGCCCCCCCTTAACTCACCTACAGGCCCCTTTAACCTCACTCTACAGGCCCCTTAACCTCACTCTTACAGGCCCCTAACCTCACTTTACAGGCTCCTAACCTCACTTTTACAGGCTCCCTTAACCTCACTCTTACAGGCTCCCTTAACCTCACTCTTACAGGCTCCCTTAACCTCACTCTTACAGGCTCCCTTAACCTCACTCTTACAGGCTCCCTTAACCTCACTCTTACAGGCTCCCTTAACCTCACTTTTACAGGCTCCCTTAACCTCACTCTTACAGGCTCCCTTAACCTCACTCTTACAGGCTCCCTTAACCTCACTTTTACAGGCTCTCTTCAGCTACAACAAAAACACACGGTACAGAATAGCTTCGTAACTGCAGTGAGATTCTACCGTACCGTGGAAGGTTCACTGGCAGTCGACCGTAGGGGATAACAGCCTAAGAATAGCGCCAAAACCAAATAAACTCTGTCCACTGATCCCTTCACTACGGGACGCCACTTTTAATATTTTATTTAGTTAACACCAGACCACTTCACCCAGCTGAGATAGACCCCGTACACCAGGAGTTATCTCTCACCCCAGCTAAGAGATAGACCCCGTACACCAGGAGTTATCTCTCACCCCAGCTAAGAGATAGACCCCGTACACCAGGAGTTATCTCTCACCCCAGCTAAGAGATAGACCCCGTACACCAGGAGTTATCTCTCACCCCAGCTAAGAGATAGACCCCGTACACCAGGAGTTATCTCTCACCCCAGCTAAGAGATAGACCCCGATCTCTCACCCCAGCTAAGAGATAGACCCCGTACACCAGGAGTTATCTCTCACCCCAGCTAAGAGATCAACTTATCTTACATACATCACACAATCCGCTGTGTTGAAACGCCCTCATGACACATTTCCGCTCCCTTGTACTTAGTAGGTGAGACGCGTAGGCTTCTACCATTAAAATACAATGCTAACAAAAGATATCCTGACTGGCAATACTCTTCTCTACCCCGTAATTACACGTCAGACGAACGTTCGCCCACCTTTTGCCTGCAATGGTGCTCTATGATATGACCGATAAAAAGGTGGGCTGCAGAAGTCGACGATCCAGTGGTAGTGAAGTGAATGACGACCTCAGGGTGTAGATTATTTATTAATACAGTGTAGTGTAGAGTAACGGCCGATAGTGTACAACAACACCCCAGACACCGTGGGAGGGCGACCACTGTGTACTGTACACCCACCATGACGCAGTAACTGTCACATTACACCGTTTTATCTGTCTATAATTTACATAATTTCCTGTCCAACAATATTTAACTTTAATTAAACTCTAAAATCAGCTTGACCTAAACTTTAATTAAACCTAACTTCACTTAACCTAATTCTAACTCAAACCAAACTTTATTTGACCTTATTCTTACCTAACCCTAATTTATCTTAACCTAACCTTTATCTGAGTAACATAACAGAGAAGAAACCTAAACTAACTGATCAAACGTGAATTATTATTTAATAATCTAAATGGTGACTGTGTGAGTGATTGTGAAGAGTGGTGACTGTGTGAGTGATTGTGAAGAGTGGTGACTGTTGAAGATTGGTGACTGTGTGAGAGGTACAAGTTCAGTGAGTGAGTCACCTGCCTGAGGTGCCACCAGGTGTCCTACACTCTCCCCTAGAATGGTTCCAGGTAATTGACTCACCTCACCCTCGACCGTCGGGCTGGGAAGGATCAACCAGGAAAAAATTACATATTGCTTAACACAAACAAATTTCAATACAATATTTTCTAACTATTCGTCCACACGGAGAGGAAATTGAATCTACTGATACTATGATACAACTCAACGTTAAACCAAACCAGGCCTAAGCTAACCTAACACAACAAAATGTAATACAACCGCATCTTACTATTAATACGCAAAGAAAAAGCATATTTACTGTGTGGTGGTAGTGACGCGTGTGGTGGTAGTGACGTGTGTGGTGGTAGTGACGTGTGTGGTGGTAGTGACGTGTGTGGTGGTAGTGACGTGTGGTGGTAGTGACGTGTGTGGTGGTAGTGACGTGTGTGGTGGTAGTGACGTGTGTGGTGAGTAGTGACGTGTGGTGGTAGTGACGTGTGTGGTGGTAGTGACGTGTGTGGTGGTAGTGACGTGTGTGGTGGTAGTGACGTGTGTGGTGGTAGTGACGTGTGGTGGTAGTGACGTGTGTGGTGGTAGTGACGTGTGTGGTAGTGAAGTGTGGTGGTAGTGACGTGTGTGGTGGTAAGTGGCGCCACTTCCGGTAACTTCCCCCTTCACTGGGCTAAGGTCGAGGACACGAGCCAGCCAGTCACTTTCTAGGGCCCGCCAACCTTCTTATTTACCAACTTGCGATATAATTTATAACGATTTACCGTCATTTATTTGATTAATTTAAAGTAATGACCTTTATTTAGTCTTATATCTCAACTATTACGACAGCTACATGTACATTAAACACACCATTATACCAGAAGACGTAACGCAACACAACAAATTTTAGACCCCAAGTGACAAGTGTTTAGTCACCCCCACAATCAATTCCTCTCATGTCGCAAGTCAGAAATTCATTCATAATTCCTCTACTAATGCCCAGTCAACACGGGCCATTTTCCCCTCACCAGCACACACAAGAAACAATTACATCCAACGCAATTATAGTCGACTTACAGCAGTGACGCAACGAACCAGCTCCTCGACGGGCTATGAAACGTTGATAGCTTTGTTCCTGTGTCAGTGTTGGACGTTCGACGGTAAGAACGGCGTGGCTGTCGACCTAAATCTTGAAAAGTTATGTTGTAAGATACTAAGACTTATTCACCCTGACAATTGAGGCATCAAAATATACGAAAACACTTCCCATAATAATGTTGTAGCCTTCCTGACTGTAATTTTATTCAGCTTGGCGAATTACCGATATGACTTAAACTGATGAGTGTGATAAGTATATACTTTACCATCATTAACCAACAAACCGCCACGTCCGCGACCATCTAGTAATATGGTGGGTGTGAAGCGGGACGAGTGACCCAGCCGCCCACCACAACCACTCACACTTTATCTAGAAATGACCTACCACCCATCCTCCTCCTCACTACTGTACCACACCATAACATCAGTACGGACGGTGACGAAACACCCAACGCTATTGCTACGTCAGCCATCAGACAATTTGGCGCGATTTTCAAAATACTTTCTACACCAGCTGCTACACCAATTCAGATAAACTAACCCATATAATCCAAATAACGTAACCTAACCTAATCCACTGTTCTACCTGTGTGTTATAGTTAAGTCATAAACAATTTGGTACTCTCAATATGTCCAAAACAATCAGTGGAATTCCTCATAGACTATTACTGGAACAATTATGGTCATATGCTCCAACTTCCAGAGATCTTATTTTTGTTATAACAGCTTAGTGATACACAGAAGAATTCGTTTGTCTCTGGACCGCAGGATATCAATACAGTCGTATATAACAAGGCGACAGCGCATCTTTGCCGGGATACAGAGTAGACAAGCTTCCTCGAGTTATTGTCTTGATAAACAGGTTAAGTTGCTTAGATACATTTCTAGTCATATATAGGTTAAGGCATCAACTCACTTCATCACAGGAATTCTTGTTTCTGCGCTGTGTATCTAATGGCGGTATGAACTTGTACGTATGTGCGTGAATAAAATATCTGCATGTGAATATTTGTTTATGCTGCCACTGGTGGAGAGCGGGTGCGTGTCATGGTGACAAGTTCACCCACTGTGGAGCTTCAGCTAGAACCTGTTTGCCAAGTTGTTGCTGCTTCCTTCACCGTCACAGATGCCAAATATGCCGTTTTTCGCTTTGTCCAGAGTGAGGCAACACACCCACATACATGCACGTTAGTTTAGATACATTCTTACACAGATAGAGTAGATACAAACATTATTACATACAAAACATGAGCACAACACACACACAAATCCAAAAATGCCCACACTGGTCAAAAACAATCACATGGCGCCCATCATTTATACTTTTACATTTCTATTATAACTCTTTCATAATGCTGGATTATATTTCATATTATATCTCATATAATAATCGAAGCATAAATAATTACAATATATTACAATTTACGCACATTATTAATTAAACTTAAAATGTCAGTCTGATATTTCATTGCATAAATATTTCGTAACACTGAAGGTAATGTGACGCTGCAGTGGGAAAGCAGGACTTGGTTTCAACAAAGTAAAGCTGAAAACCAACTGTTATATCTTATAATTTGTAATGTTGTTAAGCGCTTAAAGACCTTCGTTGTTGAAGAGCAGTAATAACGGTATAAAAACAAATTCAAACACGACAAGTTTCCGGAGCATTAAGTTATGCAACAGAGCACCTATGTTTATGCTGCTTGATTAAACTTTTAGTTTCATGAGTCCACAAGATTTGTGTGGCAATTTCCGTGGTTACTGCGACAACGCTCAGTTAACACAACATCCAAACTTCCAAGCCTGGTGGTGTTTAATATCACTTTTGAAGATAACTGCATTTTTACAAACTCGAAGTTCTCGGCAAAATCCCACTACGTATTTCACATTGGGTGAAATCACTCACCACGATTGAGGCGGATAAAGTCCAACCAGCCCGAATTTCCCAGCGTCCAAATATTATTGTTACATGTAAAGTTTGGTTTGGTTAGGTTTTGTGGAATTCACCTTATAACCGTAGACTGATGTTGACCCTAGTATCGTATTGCTGCCCAGGCCATGTTAGAATGCCCCTGTATGTACTGTACAACAGGTCCCAAAACTGTTACGTGTACAGCAGATCTCAGGACTGTTACAACGTACAACAGGTCCTAGAACTGTTAGAGCTTGTATATATGAGGTCCCAGAACTGTTACAATGTGTACATCAGGTCCCAAAGGTGAACAGGAAATTCCTTTGTATCTTTACGTTACTGTACTCAGTTTTTGTTTCAGAAAATGTTCTCAGGAGACACATTCAACGTTACGATCACCACATATTCATAATAATATGAGAATGGATTATGTGAATGTTATGGTAATGAGGATGATACGGTATAATTATGTTGTAATAGTCCATTAGTGTAATTATAGCATGTATTTAAATAATATCTTACATTGACACAAGATATTATGGTGGTGTTTACCTTAGTCATCTAGCATTTACGGTCGGCCTTTGAAGATAATATAACCCGAGAAATTCCACGATACCTTATAAGTGCCTCAAGGCTTAAGTGAACAACACTAAACTTCCATGTCTGTTCAAGATCTCTGAATACTTTGATGGCACATTTAACTTTATAATGTATATATATATATATATATATATATATATATATATATATATATATATATATATATATATATATATATATATATATATACAGAGAGAGAGAGAGAGAGATTTTTTTTTTAAATATCATCTATACATAAAAATTTTAACCGCAATTATCACAAGGTATTATATTTATATATGATAATGATACTAGTCAATTCAAATCATATACCATAAGTGTCCAATACTTTACAGTACTTCAGTATATGGGTTGGGAATAACGGAAATTCCTGTGTTACTGCTGTTGTTACCGTGGCGGCCTCGTAAGATTGCTCTCTATGTTAACAAAAACGACTGAGAGAACATAATACTGCACGACTTACTTTTTCTTAGTTGTACAGACCACCAGCTGAGCAATGGGTGACATGCTTTAAGGGGGAGCCAGGGGGCCCTATAATAAACACTGGGTGAATCCTGCTCGTGCCGTCACCACCTGTTCTACTAAGCCGTTTGAGTTATTTACACTGCAATTTCCGATACATAGACTTAAATTTGGCTTTGAATTATCACGTCTTCACTGCACCGACTTCACGGGAGTTGTGTAGCGCCTGGTATCCCACCCTCCGCACACTTCCACCACCTACGATGCACTGGCACGCGCGTCCTTCCTAACACCTCATGCTACCCGGGCAGTCAGTCAGACAGTCGGTCGAGGGCGCAGGTAGCGTTAAACGTGCTGCATTATTGTTACAAGTAAAAAAAAATGCCTGTATCAATGTAAATATGTCGCGAGTGTTATCTGATTTGTTTTATTGTTCATGACCAAAAAAATTACCAATGTGAGGTCGTGTGACTGATGAGTAAGCAACTGAGTGAGGGGGTGGGGGGAATTCATGCACTATCCCAAGTTTATAAAACTCGTTACTACTGGTTACTACCGTTTTTTTTTCACTAGAAACTATGTCTCATGAGATATCTCTTGATTTAAAACATAACACCGTTTAGCTGAGTTATGAACTCATAAAAAGTCTCCTTGGGAGTTATTAAGGTGAACAGCCTTACTACCAACACAGCGTGAAAAAGCTGCAAAGAATCTCGATATGAACATTACCATGTTGTGTGAGTTAGGGCCGACCGCACTGAGTTGCATAAATATGTTGCAGTATTTATGTCTAATGGGTAGTTTTGTTTGATATCGGAAGTTACATGTGAACTATGACGAGATGAGCTTGAATTTACGTAACTCTTGGAATGTCCTGTGTCGTGCTATGCTCAGTGGACTACGGTGTACAGCGACCAACATTAGTCTCCCTTGTGCTAAGTTAAGGCGTACCAGGCTGAGCTAGGCTGTATCAGGCTGATCTTAAATACACCAGGTAGAGCTAAGCTGTATCAAGCTCAGACTTGCAGGCTTAAAATAGATTCTTCTGGGCTCTGCTAAGCTAGGCTGTACAGTATTACCAGGCTGAGTTAGACTGTTACAGGCTGAGCTTTTGTTCCGGGCTCATCTAGGCTATACCACATGAGCTAAGCTTACAGGGCCGAGTTTGATTTTACTAGAATAAGGTAAGCCATGTCGAGCTGATCTTTAGCTATACCGGTATGAGATAATGTGAGAGGTACAAGACAGGAAACGCCTTCAAAGAACAGAAGCCTAACGAGTATTTTAAGATATTTAGAACTTTCAAAGCCTTGTAGCTCATAATATAGGAGTTAAAAATGTTGACGTGGTTAATGGCATAAGCTTGAATTTACCTAATATTACGTGTGCATTTCGTATAGACGTGTTTTTTGTTACGGTAGTATACTGTATATTTATACATTTAACTACGCATACGTATTATACATGACCTTCCTCTTTGTTATGTATACTGTACTGTATTTTTAAGTGCATATTCAGAGATTGATTACCTATAGTATGCTTTTTTATACTAAAATATAATTGGTACTGTATAAATAAATGTGCACAACTATCATGATATAAACTTTCTGTTCGTTTATTGGACAAGTATATCTGGTCGGTTATACTATTATAATAAAGATTATGTTTATCTCAATAAAAACTTATTTGAATACTTGCCCATAATGCAGCTTCGCAGATCAGACAAGTCAAAGAGATAAAAGTACATATTATCAACAATATATTATCAACATCATATACGTACAGTACATCTTTTATTGCTGTCTGTACTGTATATGTGCAGTATTTCCTTGTTCTCTGGATCTTTCCTATTCTACATATACACGTTTAGTATAAATCTATTTACTATGATATGAGGTGCAACATATACGTAAATATATCTTTTATGAGGAAGATATTTTTTATTTATTTTTACTTATTTTTTCGTCCCCTCGGCCCTGTTGTGGGTCGATGACCTGTGCCCGGGTGCGCTAGGGAACCACACGTGCTGTCTACCCCTCCCCTTTGCCATTTCCTGCTTTATATTTTTTATGGTGTCAAAAGAGCTAAAATATATATATTTAGCAATGTATTAATTAAAATCGTGACTGAAGCCCCAAGTATGGCATTTAACTTCCTAACAAAAACAAAATGAGCCATGGACAAAACCTATCCTGTGGGTCACAATTTACAGTGCATCTCCTGCGTGAATCCTCTGACAGGAAACGTTCAGCCAGAAATCAATATAAGACTCATCCGTTACTTTATAGTTTCTATGGAACGCCTTGTATTAATATTTCACAATTAAGTTTCATATTATATATAGGCCTACAGCTGATGAACCGCCGGTAGCTTAGCTTTCATCGGGATATCGTATCCAGTATTGTGAAAATATTGTGAACAGCACTGCTAAAACAATTCTTTTTTAGGAGACAATCCTATTCTCACTTATCTAACCGTCTTTGGCAAGTTTTAGTTAAATTTAGTTGATTCATGTAGCCTGAATAAGTAATGGTTTCGCGGGTCTGTCCATCGATTTTTTCTCGATTATTATTTGGTGTCATAAAGTAAAAAAAAATTGGCAAACTTAATTTAATCTGAGTTGTGTTGTGTTAGGTTAGGTTAGGTACATGCACGTGATCTATTAACTCAGATTAAATTAAGTTTACCAATTTTTTGTGACTTCGTGACACCAAATACTAGTCGAGGTTAGGTTAGGTTAGGTTAGGTTAGGTACATGAACTCGATCTATTAACTCAGATTAAATTAAGTTTACCAATTTTTTGTGACGCCAAATACTAGTCGAGAAGTGATTGGCAGTCCGATTTATTCATCTAGGACCATTATTTGACTTCATTCCGGCTATATTTGGCTACATTTGGGTAATTAGTCGGACCCGAAAATTAACGGAAATTAATATGAAAAAAGTTACAGCCAATTTAACTGCACTTCACCTCATAGACCTGTCTGGGGTGGCGACACACGGACTACTATATAGCAAACCGAGCTCTTACTTTTCTTCTATTGGTTCCTACATTTCTAATTCCAAATTTGAAGAGATAAAATTACGCTAGAAACAACTATAAAAGAAGGGAGTTTACTCGATGGGTGTTACTGGACAACCAAGTTTATAACAAAGTAACAAATAAGATCAAATTCAAAACATTTATTGACAATTACATCAAAAGGAGCTGGTTAGCATGCTAACTAGCCCGCCCAAAACTAGTCTTAACAAGAGCTCTTTAACATTCTACTAATCATAAATCTAACAACTAAGATACCTGCCGCCCGAATAGTTATGTATGATAAGTGGTGAAATGATAAATTAAACTACAATTTAACTGTCACTGCTTATGAATCAACTACATAGCGATAAACTTACCTTTTCCTGTCTTTTGAGAACAAATGAAACCTTAGCTCTCTATCATTGACTGGTGTTTCCCACACACAACACTGGGTAGACCAACTGCCCGATCGGTTTGTAAGGTGATAAGTGGCGAAAATAAAAAATAAAAAATGGTGGGTGGTGTATAGAGCCATACATCTATTGTATGGCTCAGCGCTGCAGCACATGTTGTTAACACACACCAACCACCGCCCCGCCATCCAACTAACAGGGAGAGCATTACTGCCGCAAGATTAAATATTCCTTATGATATTCCTTGTCTGTAGTTTTCAGTGTCGTCCGATACCAGCTAATTTCGGTTATTTTCCACTGGTGTCCGAAGCAGTTGTCAATCAATATGACCTCCTGTGTCTAAGAACAGTGTAATACTGTATTTCATGCGATCAGGGCCGGTGCAAGATGATTTGGCGCCCTAGGCAAGCCTTTAGATGTGCGTCCCCTTGATAAGCTAAAGTAGGTACAGTAACCCATGACTACATTGTTTCTAACTCTCCAAACACCACTGATAACATAATTTTCATCTTGTGGCTTTATTACTTCATCCATGCAAATAACCCATTATTGTTAGTACATTAAGTCAATAAATCCTTGACGTAAATGTCAATGAAACAATTTTTAGTTATTTTTTTTATTTTAGGGTAATCTTTAAAAAATAATAACATATCATAAGCATTTAGCTCGCTCCAGCCTCCTGCGAGTTATAACCTACTATTATTACATCATTATTATATACATGTAGTGCAAAATAAGATACTTGTGAGTTGTGACCAGTCATTGGTCGGACAATATATTAAATTGACATCTTAAGTATAAATAGGTACTAGTGTGGGAGTTAATATAACTTGTTGACCAAGAGAGGCGTCGACTTGTAGGTTGTGTTGGAGGTGGCTGGCCTGTAATCGGTTTATCTGACCAAGTGCAGCGTACAGATTTCCATCAATGGCACTAATAAGTCCAGTACTTGGAGCTAGTCTGGTCAGGTGACCCAGGGCTATGGCCAGCCCAAGGGGGAGCAGTGCCCTCAGAGATGTAACCATATTAATCATATGTGTAGTGAGTGTGCACCGTGCCGGCACTGTTGTACCACAGCACAGTACCTACATCCCTTCCTCCTGACCAATATCCCTCCTCCAGACAGGCCTGGCATTTTACTTATTAGGGACTTGCCACGCATTGCCGTAAACAGATGTATTGTATCGGGAATTCTCCTTCACACACTCATCCTGTCACTATATGTAACTTGCCGATGAAATCCATGGCCCTTCAGTCACTTACGCTCTTAAATGCATGAGTCGATTAGGCAAGCTTGAACTCTCCGTGCTTCCCTGTCAAGTGCTGTTAACGCTTTTTGCCTTGCACAGAGTGCAAGGGAGTGCCCAATAAACTAGCCCCCTCGCGAGGTAAATTATAATTATAGTGTGTGATCAGACTTCATACAGAGAGGTCATGCCACACTCACCCTGAGCTCTTCAATATCAGTTGTAAGACTTGTAGACTGGCGAATTAACCTTAAGAAGTTTCTAAGTGGATTGACCAAGGAGGTCAGCCTTAAGTGTATTAATAGTGAAACCTTTCACAATAACTAGCCATCTCCTTTGATATAAATGTAGTTTATTTTGTAAATAAATGTAAATATCTGTAGTGTAATTTGATATTTGCATAATCCTATGATAACTTTACATCACTTGTGAGTAAAAATAACATCAAGTGATTTGATACACAGTGAATAAAAAAACTAATTATTTCCCATCACTCATTAACATAGTTGGTGGCAGGGTATCAACCATTGATTGATAATGAAGAAGATAATTGTAACCTCCTGATTGGGTTTTTGTGAGATTAACGAAGGATAAACAAATAAATTATACAAACCCGACACTAGATCTATCAATTAAACACAACCAAATTACGAATATCCTCGATAGATACTTTAATTATGAATTATTCTGCAGTGCATCTTCTTATCGCCTCAAACAGCACATGCCAGCAACCCCTCCAGCCGGTGAGAGTCCTTGACCCTTCCGCTACACTCTATCAAAGACGGACAAGATGAAACAGACGAACAAATAAATTGGAACTAAACACGTAGATTAAATACAACTTTTGTATGGGAGAAATGGCAGGAATAGGTAATAATTGTAGCAACTAAAACTGACGAACGCTCCCTCTCTGTGACGTCAGGTTCAGTGGGTGTGGCCTGGGTGTACAGCGACCTGCGTATGGTGACACAGGAAGCTTACCCCGAGTGACCCTTGTACTGTACTGTGTTCTTACAGGTGTTCATCAAGTTACATTACCTATAAACGAGAACATATATATACAATGAAAGCTTCAGCGGCCTAATTCGAGACAAAGTTGGTATTGATTACTACAGATTGTAGGCTTACATATTCCGGATTATGATTGATTGTAAGAACCCTTGGTTGGATTTTTTTTAAGACATTATTATGGTTGATGCCTCAGACCTTATAGAGAGCGGTTCAAACAAATGGCACAAATTATCATTAATAATCGATATAACGTGTACGTATTAGCATTACATTTCAAATACGCCGAAAGGAAGAAAATAATTTTTATATATCAATAAAATATAATTTAATATTAAAACAGTATAAATATTATGTTTAGGAAATAAATTAAGAACCGACGCTTTATAGATGCGGTCCCTGAAGAAGCCTACGGTCGCCATTATGAAGAGGAACTCAACGATGGTCTTTGTTTCTTAACCGACAATATCAGTTTAAGGAGATACTTTCTGTTGTCAAGGCTTCTCAGGTATGTTATTTGTTCTTGTCTTAAGTAATGTGACATAAAAGTTTGAGAGAGGAGAGTGTAGTTGTTAAAGGAAGGTGTCAGTAGTGGACCTGGCAGCAGGGCGCAGGTCTGGATCGACGCGACGCCACCCAGCGCTCACACCTGGGATGACAGTCACACTCCACTATTTCTCTAATTATCTCCCTCTCAGGTATTTATACATTCTTAATATATCAAATTTATTAAGGGAATTTGTTGCTGTGTAGGTTATACTAACATTTGAGTCTTGTTAGCTAATAGTTAGATAGATAATCGCGGAGGAGGTGTGACGCGGGAATGGCAGCCAACAAAGCACATCAGTAGCCATTTTCCAGCTCGGGGTCCAATGGCCGACCCCGGCACCACCAGTCCTACACTAAACTCTCCACCTAAAAGTTTTTCATTCCATCATATTCAGCTATTCTTAAGGGAAATGAAATGCTTATAATTGTAAAATGGTATTGCTAATGAAAAGCTGGAGGGGATAGTGCCTTGGCCTAGGGGCTGGTCGGTGCTTACTAAACTACTTTATACCAAGATAACTTCCTTTATAAAATTCAATCGCAGGTGAAACTTAATGTTATCGATAGGGTAAAATTCAGCTTAATTGTTAACTTAGGGATTCAAATACAGGGTGCATTAAAAAAAGTCAAGTCACATATTATTTCATTACCTTTAAGATGTTAGGTTGTATTGTAGGTCAATTTATGATAATATCCAGGTTTCGATTTTTCCAGAAATGTTTTTTTTTGCAATGGGTCTGTGATTTGAACGAATATGACCTTCGTTTCTGGTGCTAATCGCCCGTTTTCGAGTTACGGCCCTCCCCCATGACCTTGATGAGGGAAGGACCTAACCTAACCGTGAAAAACCCTAGTCAATTTAGGATAGAATACCCACGACTGGTCGTTTTCCACGTAAAAGCGTTTGATAGCTTCCCACTCCTTGAGCGAGCACCCTGCACATATTGTAAGGTAAACATTTTGAATAAGTAGAATTTAAATGAGAAGGCGGCTTCATCTCCCCAAATTGCTGTCATTGGTCAATGCAAAATGGGTCGTCAGTAATTGGCTACCACCTTCCCACATTGCAAGAAATTTTAACAAATTATGAAGAATGACATCAGGCAGTCATTAATTGGCTACCGCCTTTCCACAATGCAAGACATGAAACAAATTACCAACGGGTCCCGCGTTTCCCATAATGCTCCATTCTCCTCAGTTCATTGTTTACCTATTGGCAAGAACAGAGCTCTTCAAAGGGATGTTGTTGCTTTTGAATATATCTCCGTTACTTCTCGTCAGCACAGAGTGTCATCGAAGGAAATCTTTTTTTTTTGTTAGGTAATGTTGTAAATAATAAAAACCTGGCTACTATCCTAAATTGACTGTATTGTATACTATTCCTGCATTGCCTATGTATACAGTTGATCAAAAAAACTATCATTAAAAAATTGTGTTAGACAATATGACAACGGACGAAGGATTTTGGTAACCCTGCCGAGACAACAGGAGTCGTGTTCATTCTGAAATTCACTGACCGCCAAGTAGATAGTTTTTTTTTATTGGTGTACATGCACGACTTATGTGAACTTGTTTGACTTTATTTTACTGAATACTAATCTATCCATGTAGACTTCGGCCCCTTTTCACTGGTACCAGTTAACAACGGCTGCACTCCTGAACTAGAAAGTTGAAGAACATTTTGTCTTTGGGATCTATCGTTGGTTTCTTTTGTGTAGTACATGATTCTTAGTGGATATTTTGCTGTACCGACCAATTTCTTATTAGTGCCGTTAAGGAGATATGACCCCTCCCACTACCAACAAATTTGATCATACAAAGTGGGCAGGGCTGTGAAGTACAGAGGAGGGAAATTGTGGGATAAAAAAATGCCCAAAACTGATGAAACATCCTAACCAGAAGGACCTGACCTAACCTAACTTAACTTAACTTAACTTAACCTAACTTAACTAAGCCCCTACCCCCCTTGCCGTATGTAGAAAAAAACTTGGCTTAATTAACAGATGCCACTTGAATGAGGAAGTAAATGCAGAAAGCACAGTGAGGAGATGTGATTGCTTTGGCGACTTTTTTTATTTTTACACAAACCAAAGTTTTTTATCTGGATGGTAGCGACAGTCCGACCTGCACTCTGCACATTTCACAGAGGTTTGCTGTATACCACGAGCCTAAAAAATGTCAATGGCAGCGGTTTTATTTTTAAATACTGTTACGATGAATGATTCACCAAGATGAGGAACACCCTGTGCAGAGAGAAGCCATCTTGCCATTACCCAAGTAGAATTCAAAATTGAGCACATGCAGGAGTATTGCGTGACACCGAGATTTACGGTGATTGGTGGGACATAGTCACGTGAGTCAGATGGAAACGGTCTCCCCATCAGAGATGTATGGTATTTTAAGTGAAATCATAAAGTGCAGAAACTGTTAACACTATAATTGCCTGTGTGTTGATCATGGTTTATACTAAGTTAATTGTGGTTATATTTTTCTTGTAGTAGATAATTAATTTTGACAATAGCGAGTAGGCGTAATAATATTGGAGTACTGTACAATACAATATTGTATGGCCAAGTAAATAGTGCCCTAAAGAGTTGCTGTTTTGATCAAACTTTACAGTACGTAGGCAGTCAAGGTAGTGCTGACCATAATACAGTACAGTACTTTTCATTACCAAAAGCTTAGTTTTCAGTGTGCTGTACAGTAAAGTGTGTGCTTTGACCTTAACCTAACCGGCCAAAATGAATATGGGACACTTTTTACCTTAGACTTTGAATTGTTGAGTCCTGATAATTTAATCTCCCTTTGCAATTGTATAGTATGTAGTAATTATGTTTTTTTTGTTCCAGATGAGAAAATTGTGCCAAGATGGGAGATGGAATGCTATCATTGTATTGGAACAATCACAGAGCAACATTCTGCCACATCCTATCAACACTCAGGGAAAAGGTGAGACTTGACATAGTTAATATTATACAGTACAGTAAGTCTGAACCAACAGAAAGAAATAGACCTGTTATGAGAGATGTGAGGTCTTTGATGAAATTATTGGGTCATGAAAATATCACGAATAAAAAACTTAATGGTAGTTAGGTAGATGGAGAATTATTACAGGTCCTTCAGAGTATTAAAGGTAAGATGATATTTGTAAGGTAATGGGTACAGTATATGAGTTTGTGCTTGTTTCATAATTGTGGTAAAGGTATCCCTCATTTAGCAATTGGGATTTGTTCCTGAAAAATCAGTTGTTAAAGTGAAAGGATCATGAAATGAGGGAAAGCGATAAATAATGTCCAAAACAAGGAATAATATCTTTGGAGCTGGCACGTAATTGTGTAGCCCAGTCTTGGACTGGCCACCCAGTAGCACTCAGAGTGGGTGAGGCAGGCTGAGCTGTTATTGTTCAACTCATAATTTTGAGCATATACTGTTCTGTATAGCTATGTAATTTTATATTTTATTTTACTATGTTATATGCTCACAAGCGTTCACGTGCCCAAAAATTATCATAAAGGTCAAAAACACATTTCTTATGTGCTCAGCAGTTAGCCTACTGAGCAGGAAGGAGTTAGAGTTCACTGCCTCAGTACACACCCATCCATCCATGCTTCACACTTTCCCCACCCCATAGTACATACACTGTATCCTCGTGTATTCTTATCATTATAATTTGGATTTTGACTTCGTTTGTATTTTTTTTTTAATTTAATTAAATGATTTGAATTTGGAATGAATCCAAAATAACCGAATGGTTACAAAAAGTCGCGCAGCAACAGGCTTGAAATTTCAGTCTTGTCGGTTCACTTGTGCACTCATGGCTCCCCAAGCAGTGTGCCTCAGGTGTCATCCCACTTGGATGATCGTATAGTATTTGCTGCACGGCTTTTACCATCCCACTTACTGTAGATGATTCCTATATTTATATTAAAATATTTCATATTGTATTCATGAAAAATAAATATTTGTAGATCTTGTCAATAATTCAGGCCACTTGCCCTTAGGTGACCTCATAATAGTGTCAAGGCTAAAACAGGCGGAAATAGTTAGGTCATTAGTTTGGGAGGATACCGTCAGTAATCTTCATAATAAAACCTTCCAAATATAATTTGTTAAATTTATTATTCATTTATATTATATTCCTATAATTCATTCATCTTAATATATTTCATAATACAGTATCTGGGAATTGTCTTAGTGGCATGTAATCTTGTGTCATGCTGCTATCATGTGAGAGTGGGTTACCAGCGCTGGTGGAGCTTATGTGACGTTGAGAAGTTTAGCGCCTTAAAGAATATTTTATTTATTTATTTGTTTATTTTTTTTAATTTGTGGAATAATAATAATAATAATTATTGTGTTGATGGAAATATAAATCTGAAATATTTTGAGAAAGTAAAATTAATGCAATTTGTGTTAAAACCTTACGTTAACAATTATTATATCATGGATGGTAACTCATTATGTTGATTGGAATAATGAGGAACAATCTTTGGAGCGATCTGAATAAGGTGTAAAAACTGAACAGAAAACAAACAAATAAGCGAATACCAAAATTCAGAAAGTGCCAAATAAGGTATAAATATGAGACAGTATTCCAAACTGAAAATTGACGATTGTTTAACAAAGGGTGTTAATTTTTTGTAAAATCGTTAAACCAAAATATCGCTAATTAAAAGATCGTTAAATGAGGGATACCTGTACATGGTAAATTTTCAAGAAATATTATGTCTTAGGTCCACAGAGTAAAAGTTGCACTTAGGTCTGCAGTGCTGTACAGGGGGATGGGAATGGATTCAACATGTCCACCTTTTCTGACCTCCACAAGTTTGTTGGCTGATCAATTTAGTAAAAAATAAAAGTTTGTAAGCCAGTTGTGATCTGATTCATTCGATTAATAAATTTGTAAATTTTTTGTTTTATTTATCCATGGTTTATCCACAGGACAGTATACTGTTTAAGATGTCTATAGCCATTTCTCCTGCCAACATAGAAAGGTTGAAGTTTATAGAGGTATGCTGTATTAAATTTGTTAGGTGGTATAGCATATGATTTAATATATTTATTTTCTTTTATTCTCAGGAGCGGTATACAGATGCAACCCTGGCGTGTGATGGCAAGTTTTACCCTGTACATAAGTTGGTGCTATCAACATGTAGTGAATATTTTGAAAATATGTTTGAGCACACACCATGTAAACACCCTATTATAGTGCTCAAGGATGTGAAACCTGATGAACTAGAGGCATTACTGAGTTACATGTATGCTGGTGTAGTTAGCGTAGCCCAAAATGACCTCGCTAGACTTATTAAAGCGGCGGAAATGCTGCAAATTAAAGGCTTGGCCGTACCTGATGAACCACCACAATCGGAAGAGAGTAGAAGAAGTGCACCATCTAGAAGTGGGAGGGAAGAAAGATCAAGTCCACAGCCAAAGAGAAGAAGAAGAGAAGAAAATGGCACTCCTTCTCAAGGTGGCTCTCAACCCTCCAGCAGTCCTCCTTCCTCACCAAGAGCCTCTCCATACCAGGCAGACAGTGAACAGTCTCAGGCGCGCTCCAGAACGCACGGAGAAAGTCGCCGATCGGACAAAATGGACACTATAGAACAACCCGCTTCACACGAGTCTCAGGCATCAGATGTTAAGGTGTGTTATCATGACTTGTGTCAACTGTAACATGATGAACAGTTATAAGTTGTATAAAAGGAAAAGGATTTTTCACCGAATCTATTTTTTGTTTTGAGCTTAGGAATAGGAACCCATGTGTTACTTGAAGATCTTCCCTTCCCTCCACTCATTCCACCTGTAGGTTAACAACCCTAATCTTACCAGGGGTAGGTTAGCTTAGCTTTAGTTTAGAGAGATTAACATGTGAAGTAAGTTGGGAGGCAAGTCTTTGGATGATCCTAATCCTCCCCTTGGAAAGGTGACATAAACTATTTTTTGGAATGACTGTTAGTCTCACATTACACTCACTCATACTTACTTGTGTACCATAATTTGTAACTGTTTGTCCATAACTGGACAAGGGTTCATGATTTCAGATGTGGTAAACTACAAATTTGAATGGATTGTTATGAAATTGTTAAGGATCATTTTTAATGATAAACAATTTGGATTTAATATGTTTTCAAAGGTAGAAGTCACTTTATATAAGTTTTGGGAAGGGAATCCTCAAGCTTGACAGCTGTTTCATGTTACTCACTCTTACACTCCACTTGTACCAGGTGTGAATTTCTATTTTATGGCCTACTTCAGCCTCAGTTCACAATACTGTACGTACTGTTTAGGGAAAATGTGAATGTAAAAACAAATACATATTTAATTATTTCTTTTAAGAAAGCATAAGATGGTTGTCCTGTTAGGTTAGAACAATAAATGTATACCTTAATTTCTATTTAGTTGCCGACTACAGAGCCACTGCTTTAAATGTAGTAATGCACAGTATAGTATTCCTGGTAGATAATTTCATAATTAAAATGTGAGGAGGTCAATAATGATAGTTTTTTATTTGTTAGGCAGTGCGAGAGGTTTTTAAGTTTCCAAATTGTTCTTTCTCAGATTATGGTTGATGAATCTCTAGTCAAAGAGGAGATGGTTGAAACGATAGACAATAATCAGTCGGAGGGACTGGACACCGGAATGCAGTATGGTCATGTGGGTAATGATCCCGGCATGGATGGGTCTGGAGGTGGGGAAGAACATAGTCACATGATGCCCAACAAGTTTGACCAACCAGTTATACCCGGGCAAGCACAGCCCCTTGCAGATGCTGTTGCAGAAGCACTAGCGGGGCCTTCAGGAATGCAAGGGGTAAGTGCTGAAAATGTATGGTTTGTAAATATATTCAAATTTTTTGGAAAGTGCAAGAGTAATAACCCAAGTTTATTGTATGCATTAACTATCAATTCCCTATAACGTAAAATGCAAATGCCAACTTGCACATTTGCTGACAAAAGAGCTATGATTCACACATCAAACAATTTCGGAAGAGATTGTAAAACTTTGACTTTCTGCCATGTATGGAAGTTAACTTTTCATCTGTTTATACAAATAAGCGAATGTTTTTAAGGTTTAAAGTTTTTAAATGTGTATTTTAACAGTGGCTTGGCGGGAGTGATATGACCGGGAGCTTCTCGGCAGAAAATTATGGTGGTGAGGGGAGCCAGGAGGTTCACCCATCACAAGCAGCTGGCGGTGCTCCTCATGCGCAACAGCGGGTGAGTGTTACATTTAACTCTTACAGAAAAGGAGCCATTGTATAGGGTTATTCTAGTACTGTACTGAGGAAATTTTGAAATACAGTACTGTACATAATAGTGAAGGATTCTGAGTACCCCAATTACAGGTCGTGTTAATGATGGAAGATTGTAGGCGATTCAGACGTAGTTTTTGGATATAAGAAAAGGATAGTGTTGATTGAGCGTGGGATACTCTGCTGGAAACTAAAGAAATGGCATGTCATGATTGATATAGTAAATATATTTGAACAGGCTCACACACATACAGTACAGTAGTAGGTTGCTCTCTGCATATCACATCGTCATATTGATTCTCCATTTTGCTCTTTGGAATCTTTGTTCCCATATTTTCACAACTCATTTGTCAATATGTACAGTATGAACTTTCTTCAGTTACTGTATATTTTCCTTTCACCTTCATCTTGGATTATCTAGTTAATGAACTTGTGTGTTTGGCTAACATTCTGTCTATACATGACTTGATTTGTACCTCTTCCTCTGACCGGAACTAAAGAATTTAATGAACCTCCATATAACTTTAGCGTGGTATTCATTAGCAGAATGCTGTGCCACATGATAATGTTTACTAAATTCTACATTATTGAGTAAACATTCAAGGTCTCTGCCAGAGGTCAAAGGACAAAATTGAACATAATCTATAAAGAACCTTATGGTCACGGAAGTTTGTATCTAATTAAAATGTGACCATAAAATAAGGCTTAAGATGCTGTACTTCAAGGATGATGCGCTGCTACATACAAATTGGAGTTTTTTGTCTTAAAACAATGAGTGTCAAAGTCATGGCAAATAGTACAAAACTTATTTCAGGATATTATGCAGCATCAACACTAGGTGTACAGTAAAGCAATAAACTGGGTTCTCTACTTTCATACATCACTGATGTCTTGCAGTCCAAGGTCATAGGAAGTTACCATACTGTAAACAGTGTATCCACAGTTTTTGAGCATTCACTACAAAATGTTCACAAATGAAAGAGATAAACCTGTGACTAAAATAGGCACTGAACTTTTTCCCTTTTTGGCCCCTCAATATTGGGTAATGGTCAAGGTTATGGGGCCAGTGCAAGAGCTAGATGTGAGTGTAATGTATTGGGTCCTACTAGGTAACACTTTATTAACAGGAGAGACCAATATTTGTATTAAATTTATCAATTTTTTTTATTATACTACAGTATACATAGACAACATAGATATAGGCGTAAACAGCAACATGAGTAAATTTGCCGACACAAAAATAGGGAGTGAAATTAAATATGACGAGGACTCCGCAAAACTACAGGAAGATCAAACAAATTTTTTGCTTGGTCTGAAAAATTGGCAAATGGAATTTAATTTGGAAAAATGTAAAGTACATAGCTTAGGAGATGTAAATAGAGAAACCTGTTGTCAGATGAGCAATGTTGATATTCTGTAGAGAAATCTGGCTTGTGAGACCTCACTTGGATTGTGTGGTTCAGTTTTGGTCACTGTACAGTACTACATAATAGATAATGAATACCCAGAAAGCATTCAGAGGGTGGATGACAAGGCTAACCCAGGGCATTTGGAACCTTGAGTATAGACAGATTCAAGCATCTGAATTTGCATGCCCTCGAGAGATGTAGAGCGAGGGGCGATATGATCGAGGAGTATAAATGGAAATCGGTTAAACAAAGGTATCCAACCAGGAGTGAAATTGTAGCAATGGTTTTAGATTTAGATTTAGGTGTGAAATGGGTAAACACTGCTTTGGAAATAGAGTAGTGGACGAGTGGAACAAGTTACCGAACATCATTATTAACTCGAACGCGCTGGGAAACTTCAAGCATAGGTTGGATTGATATATGAGCTGTAGGGGTTGGGTGTAAACAGGGCTGCCTAGTATGGGCCAATAGGCCCGCTGCGGTTTCCTCCATTATTAGGTTCTTATACTGTACTACATCAGAGAGGTCGTAGAAGTTCAATCTTACTTTTATATGGTATTTTGCTTCTTTAAATGTAACAGCCTTATTACATTTATAGTCTGTAGCCTAAATATACTGCACTTAACTTCCTTAGTCTTTTAACCATACTGTGCCTGAGGCTAAATACTCATTGACTTATTGAGTACAGTTATACCGCTATATTATTATAATTATTTTTTTTTGTGAAAGTAAAAAAAAAAATTTTCATTGTTTTTACAATTTTTTATTATACAGTATACTGTATTATTTTTGTGTGTGTGGGGGGGGGGGGTGATTTACCCTATAAAGTTGGCAGGAAAGTGACTAGCAAGTGATATTAGCAGAAGCAATATCCCTACTGGTAAGAGATGGCACAAAGTCATCAGTTTAGGCGGTGAGGTGCAAATAAGTTGGCGAAATAGTGACAGCTATCAGTCAAGTTTAGGCTCTGTTGGCTTTGGCAACTTTTAAAAAGAATTAGCATTGTTTTTCATTAATTTGTTACCATGTATGCTGCATTTTCAATTTTTGTACTTGCACGTACAGTGTTGTAGCTGCTGTATTTAAGCTAGGCTGGAAAGTTATTTTTTAACGTACAGTATATCTCAATTTATGAAGGTACTCAGCGGATAGATATGATTCAAAGGTTTTCAGGAATGCAATCCTGTCATAAACTGGAGTATACTTGTACTGTACCTGTATAGTTCACCTTTCAATTGTGTAAGAGGGATTCAGAGGGTATGCTTTTAGTGGGAATACTGTACTGTACCTCCAAAGCCACTGACCCTAATACTGTGTTCATTTTTAGATCACTTGGGTCTGTATTTATCTAATGTAGAATCTGTAGAACCTCTGGGAAAATTTGGAGCATAATGCATGTTTATTTTGACCAAGTTATTGGCTGATGCTAGATTGTCTTTCCTTGGTTTTGGCGGGATGCTTATTTAAGTTACATATTGGGTACAGTACAGTATGTCATGTATTCCAGCGTTTAGTTCAATTTTTTTATATCAGTTTTACATCCATTAATTTTTGGTCTGGTCAACATGTGTGCTGCATGATGTTAGCATTGTGATAAGCTTTAGTAAAACTTCGTTGGGTTGTACGTAAAGGTACCGTCTCATTTACTTTGTTGTCAAACGTGCAAACTTATTTTTGTAAACACTTAGAAGAAATTGAAGTACAGTTTCCTCTCGATTTAATGGAATCCGACATAATGAACTCGCAATTTAGCGGATGGAATTGTTTCGGTTATTTTTCACTCGATTTAGTTAACTACAATACAAGGGTGTACAACTTTGCTAAATTGAGATTAATTTCGTTGATATGCTCACACCTACGGAGACACCTCAGACACGTGATATGTACATAGAAACATTATTCATGGCTTACCTTAAACTAGGGAGTTCAGTGTTTGTTTTGAATTTTACTATAATTTCCACAAAAATTTTCCAATTGATATCCGCACTCTTTTGACTTTTTCCCCTTCACCACTTTCTTTCTGAGACGTCGGAGAGACTTTCAGCGTGATGTCTAAGCACAGTACAGTCTCTCCTCGACTTACGGCGGGATTCCGTCCCGACGACCAGGTCGTAAGTCGAAAAGGTGAAAATAATACATAGAAATTCTAAAATGGGTCTCTCTTTTTCTTCTCAGCACCACGAGAACTCTCACTTTTATGCTTGCCAGCCATTTTAAAGGGAATTACAAATGAAAAAATTTTTCAGTACACAGCGCGATCACTAACGTCGGTACTAGAAAATACGTACAGTAATTTGAAAAATATTTTATACGACCACGGCGGTCGTATGTCCGGGTTGTTGTAAGCCGAGGAGTACCTGTAGTTAGTTGACCGAGATGTAGATGTAGAGGCAAGCAGTGAATAATATGCTGTGGCAGCAGGACACAAACTGAGTGGATGTAAGCAAACCCCACGCACCAAGCGGCACATTTGGCATGGAATTTAATGGAATCATGCTGGATTTAGCGAACTAGTTCACTAAATTGAGTGAAAATGACGGACATTTCGATTTAGCAGATAGGGGTGGCTCGAATTGTAATTTGTTAAATTGAGAAAACATATCTTTTAAGGAAATAAAAATTGATAGAAAAAATGAAATACAGGTACATAATAAAATTGCCACCACAGACAACCCTCATTATTTATGCTATGACATGTAATACTTTTGGTTCTTGAGAAACTAAACTGAAGAAAACTTTTTTTTCTTGTTAATGAAGTTAATATTAGTAAGGTTGTTTAAGGTAAAACACACTGATGATTAGGTAGTGAGAATGGATAGATTTAAAAGAACTTTACAGTAGTCATTTGTGTGTAACTCAAAAATTGGAGTACTGTATTGTACTGTATCTTCAGTGGCAGTTGAAATTCCTATGTGAAGACTAAACTATACCTCAGAGTTTTGGTTGTTTCACCCAGGGACTGGTGTTTATCTAGTTCAGTAAGGTCATTAATTATTTTTTGTAGGTGGCCACCACAGTGTACATGTTTAACCCCTATGTGGTTTCCATACAATAAATCTAGATACCTCCCTCTGGTTACCAAAAAGTTAATTTCTGTATTTTGCTGGAGAAGCTAGATAATGATGTCTAAAACCATATGTAATGGTTAGAAAGTAATCTACTGTATACAGTACTGGAGATCATGCTGTCATACTTGTCAACCCGATGCATATTGGAGGTGTAGTCTGGGACACATTGTGACTTATAGAGCCTCATCCTGGTCGACTTTGTGGGTGGTGGAGTGATGCACTTGGCGATAGAGTCAGGGTTATCTCTATCCTTGTCATCAGGGTCAGTGACATCAACAGACTCACTCCTTAGCATCATAAGGATCATCCTTATCAAAGAAAATAGTTTATTTTGATGTCGCGACATTCTTACAGAGTGGGACAGGTGAAGGTACTGGCTTGTTGCCAAGAAACACGAGGCCTAGTGATGTGATTGCCTGCAGGGGTATATGGTAGACAACTCAAAACGCTTATTTATAGTTCTTGGTGCCCAAAGAGACTCGTAGGAATTTAAAAAATTTCAAGGACGTTGATGTACGTCTTAAACCTGGGTGTCCCTTACCTTAGCGGACGTTAATCTATGCCCTAAACCGTGTAGGGGTTAAAGCTTGAATAATAGTCAAGCAGATACAAGCAATAAAACCATGTTTGTTGTTTTGGCTGATTTAGGGGATATTTGTTCATTAATAATGGCAACTATTGACAACTCGTTTGGTAATTTGTTATTAATCACATAATTTAACTGTGATCACTGGTTAGCTTTATGGAGCGTGAAACTCAAGTTATTGACATAGAATTAACACAAGGTGTTTCCCCTGGATGGGCACACTTTATTTATTGTGGGCTGGCTATCAAACATCTGTATAGCACTGTAGGACTGTCTCCACACACACTCCATGACAGTGTGTTTGGGGTCTTGTGTGTGTTCTTTATTATACAGTACTGTCATGGCTCCTAAGCACTTTATGCAGTTTGGGAGCTGCTACTTCTATCTGCCATGACCACCATACATCTCTAGGGAAATTATGAGCTGCATTAACTTTTCTTTTCTTTGACCATATGAATTAATTCCTGGTATAGAAGGTACAGTACTGTATTGTACAGGGAATCAATCTGTGTAAATCAGATGAGCTGTACAATAACATGTTCATTGCCCATAACTCCTGGAATCTTCTTCAATTAGCTTGTTAGATGGAGGTTTCACGTCTAATGGACCCTCCATATAATGGATTTTCATCGCCTTATATAGAGGTTTCACTGTAGGTGCGATTTGGTTACTCAACTCGGGGCGGTGATGGGGGGCAGGCGGGTATGTACAGTGTGCCAGGTGCATATATATTTAGCTTCTGTTTTATGGTTGTATAATTATTGTACTACACAAAAGTCAATGCTGTATCTGGGTTTAGTCGTGGCTGTAATTGGGGTTTGAACTTCATTATTTAAAATGTTTTATGTATAACTTTGAGGTAATGAGTCTTCTATAATGATTTATGCAGTATAAGTGTTCAAGTATATGAAGAGCATTATTGTACAGGTACTCCTCGACTTACGACCTACTTGACTTATGACCACCCGGACATACGACCACCGCAGTCGTACCAAAAATTTTTCAAATTACGTATTTTCGAGTCCCGACGTCAGTGATTGTGGTGTACTGACAAAATTTTCGTTTGTAATTCCCTTTAAAATGGCTGGCAAGCTTAAAAGTGAGAGTTTTGTGGTGCTGAGAAGAAAAAGAGACACCCATTTTAGATTTTCTGTGTATTATTTTTGCACTTTCGACCAATTCGACTAACGACCTGGATTTGGGTCCCTAACCCCGTCGTAAGTTGGGGACTGCCTGTATTTTGGATGAAGAACCTGAATTGATGTGAAGAATGAGTACTGTATTGATTTTATAATGAATGTACAAAGTTCCAATTTTTTTTCGGTATTCTATTTCTGTTGTCCTGAAATAAAAGAAAAGGGACCCCTTTTTTTTACATTTTAAATTATTTTTTATAGTTAAAGATCATTTCAGGTTTATTTTTATAAGGAAGCTTCGTGACTTTGAAACAATAACAAGGCTACAGTAGAGTCTAGGCCATTGTGGGGGTTAGGTACAGTACAGCATCTTGGATAAAACCTTATTGGACAAACTTTTATCTAATGGGGAAAATGAAGTTATGGGACATAACTGCAGATGGTAACATGCTTAAAAGTTCTTTCTATATACAGTAGATTTATTAGTGAAGACATATACTGTACTATACTGAATAAACTAATAATTAACCAATGGTGTAATGTTGATAAGCTTCAGAGGGAGGGTGATGGTCTGATCACCTCAAACTCTGCTTATTAGTTTTCAAGGCTAAGATTTCACCTGGGTACAGTACTCATAACACTTATGGTAGTCTCCTACAGGAGTAAAAGTCTTGACAGTACTGTAGTTACATAGCTTGTCTAAAATAAGTCATCTCAACTAGTGTCATGACCTTCATTGCCTCATTAATTTAAGAAGGCAAAATATGTTTACTGTGCAGTGGTGTAACAGACTGGGGTTAACAGTTCAGGTTATAGCCAGCAGAGGCACATGGGTTCTGGCACGTGCCAGTTTCAGACTTAGATTTTCAGATGATGTAGTTTATGCTGCATATTATTTAAGAGCAAATTATCAAGTTATTGTTGGATAACTCTGCGTTGGACAAGATTTTCCTGTGCTATAACGAGCATTATATTGAAGGTACGGTATAGTGTATCGGGGTAATATAGTTTTCTAGATGATTATAAAAGAACAGTGCTAATGTAATGGTGTTGACGGTGAAAGGTTGATTAAAGACTCATTGGATGTTTAACTCGAGATCTGAAATTTTATGGCTTAATGTGAGAAAGTTCTTTAGGAGATTTGAAAGTATGTATATAGTAAAGTCTGTCAGTTATAATTGTGCGGTGAGTAAGTTTATGGATGAGCGAGGAAGATGTGGGTGTGTAATGAAGTGTCTGAGGAAGATAAAGTGAGGGTGAAAGATGGTGGAGAATGTTTGATGACCTCCAGAGTTCCCACATATGAGGTTTGCAGAAAAAAAGATAATTCCTAAATTGCTTTTATTACTTTTTTGTTTGACATTAAAAAAAAACAAACAAAACAATACTTTACCATTTGAAATTCTTGTGAGTCACGGTATTACTTTAAATGTTAATTTGGGTGAATGGCATTATACTGTACTTAACCACTGGACACCATGAGCAGTGGCCTTATGAATGTTAGTTTTGTTTACAGAAGCATGTGATCATATCTGGAGGGGAAAAGATGTGCCCAAGAGTTTTGTAAAGTGACGGGATATAAGAATAAGAAAGAATGATTTATCTTTTTATAATATTATTAGTCAGATTAATTGTTTTTAGTAGAATTGGGGAAAATAATTATAATAGTATTTAAATAAGACATTCATATAACATTCATTCATGGATAGAGATAAGCTTTCATTGATGGCTCAGGTCAGCTCCTTCACATGTTAAATCCATTTACTGTACTTTATCATCTGTTGTGTTGACATTGACAACCATATAGCCTTCTGAGGTACTTCTGATATACTGTACTGTATACAGGGTTTAAATTATATATACTGTAGTCATTACTGCATTTCCAAGGCTCTTCCTCAACATTACAGTATTTTGTTGTCATGGTTAAAAAATATTTGTGTTGGAGGATCAATTAAACTTTTGGACCGAGATAAGATGTCCACTAGATGATGAACTTATTTAAGGTTTTGAAACCCAGTGAAAATGACTGTAAACTTAGTTGTTAAGAATTATAAGAATTTCTAGTTGCAGTGGAAATTGTTGGCACGGTGGGTAGTACAGTTTACCTGGTTGAAGTGCTGACAAAAAGTACTGTACCTACTGTAGTAATGCTGTACAGTAAAGAACATATTGCCTGCAGTTGAAAGTAAAGAAGTAATTGTTCTGGAAGCAAGTGTCTTAGGATGTGACAGTACAGTACAGTATTGGATATTTTAATTCAGGAAATTCTAGCATTGATATATTGAAACGTGTTTTTGAAGTCTTGTGTCTCGGACAATTAATTACTGGTTGGATGGATACCATTTTGTTTCATACTCATTCTTTTAGGTGAATTACAGCACAAACATAATGAAGCTCTTCAAATAATTATCTTATAATTCCAAAAGTACAAGAAAATTCTCAGTGGCTCCTTTTCTGTTGGTTGTATATTAAGTGATGGACATTTCCTTCTGACTGTGTAATTATAAACTTTGTACTGTAGTATGATTAGATATTACTTGTGCTTATACTGTATTGGTAAGGGGATGGTCAAGTTGTTTTTTAGAACATATACCTGTTGTGGTGTATGTCTCAAGTACTGTTAGGTAAGATACTCGTCAAGTTACGACCACCATAGATTTATGGAATAAAAGAGGTTATTGTAGTTCGTGGGAATGTGAGTTTAATGGTAATGACGGAAACTCGTTTAAATTAGTTAATTTATACATTTCCAGTGACTAAGGTTAATAAAGCAGGTATTGGTCTCATCTAATACCTCACTTGGATATATCCTTTATATAGAGTTTACATGTTCTTCCAATTGTTGAATATGAATTCCATAGTGCTATGCAAGATGACATGTTGTGGCTGTAGTCATCACTTTAGAAGCTTTCACAGATCTATACCATATAGCTTTTGATGAACAGTCTTCAGATACTTTACCAGTACAGTACAGTAGGTAGTTAGTTCATGAAGCACTTAGCGAAATGAGAGCATTAACCTTTACTTTCTTGCTGACATCCTCAGATTACCTTAAACTGCTTTTTCTGGCTATGTGCTTCTCTTAATCCATCATGGGCTACAAAATTTAGGTAGCAATTCTTTTGTGGAGTGAGTGCCAGTTAATGGGAATATTTAGCCTGTTGTACGCTGTCGCCACCATTAAAGTTAAGAGGAGCGTTACATTAGGTCCATAGGTAAGGTGGGTGCTGGAGTGTGTGTTGACCAATAATCACATAAGTTTTGGTTTACAATATAAGTTGACTATATGGAATTGTGTTTTAGTTTACAAATAATTCCATGGGTGATTATTGTCTAGAATATCCATCTCACTGGCCTTTTGCCAGAGTTATTTAGAATTTTGTTTTCACCAGTTGTTGACAAGATTAGTATCTGTTGGTAGGGGGTAAAAGTGAGGCCGGTGCTCTTGTATGCTGCATGTTTAGACAAGGTCATTCCTCATTAATGGGATCTGTATAAGCATTTGACCATCTTGATTCAGCAGTCCTAAATTATCCTGGTCATAATGTTCTTAAGCAGTATTGTATATATTATGTTCATTACTATACATCACAAGGAAGTGTCCATTCCACATGCTAGTGTTTTAAGATTTCTGCATGGTTTCAGGTAGACCAGGTAGAGATATAAGGAGGTACAGCCGACTCGTGGTATATTTACGATTACAAGGTCTTACGTTGTCTTGGAATCGTACGTCACCTAAAGATGTGCTTTTTGATTTAGACTAATAGAAAGGCAGCTTACACTGATGTCATGTTACTCGAGTCACTCACGAGTCTGCTGTATCATCCTCTGGCTATGACTGTTGCTGCTGTCACTCAAGTTGGTGTTTTTGATCTTCATGAGAACAAGTGTTTTGTGGTTCAACGGATTTGAAGATGGTATGCAGACAGATTCTTCCATATGTACCCTATAATTTTTTTCAAGAAATGTTTGGACACCATATACAGTATATAACTGCTAGATATTGGCAGTGGTTGCTGTCACAATTTTTGACATGAAATGTCCTGAAAATGGTTAAATTGCCTAAGTTGTAGGATTGATTATAAGCCTTTTTTATGAGTATTGAAATTCCCACAAAACTAAAAGAATGTTGTTTCTATTTACTTCATTATTATTTCTTTTGTCACCTTAACTGGAGAAGTAAAGTACTGTACTTGATTCATGAGTACAATATTTGGTTAACTTACTGCAGTACATAGTGAGAAGTAGCAGTTAAATTACTCTGTACATACTGTAGATGTAATTGGTGTTATTAAATGATTGACTAAGAAATAAATGATAAAAGAAATAATAATGTATCTTAAGAGGAAAGTTTATATTTAACGGAAATACAGTACAGCTGCATTAAACATTTTGTGTTGAAAATGTTTAATGTTGTTAAGAGGAAACTGGAAAGCACCTTACACAAAAAACCCGAGTTTTCTACGCCGTGACGCATTTACCGCAGACTTGTATTTAGGCTGACTGTTGCCTTGATGAAACAGTGGAGTGGGAGTGCTGGTCTTCACAATGTCTTGATAAATACTGTATTCTACATATAAAAAATAACATGTAACTCTTATTACCCAAAATGAAAACTTAAAAGCACAATTATGGTACAGTATACACTATGCTTGAAATAGAAATACTGTACGAGAATGGATCAGTTTTGAGGGAAGAACGTGGAAAGCCTCGTGTGTGTGTGTGTGTGCTTGTGCGCGTGTGTGCTTGTGCGCGCGTGCATGTGAGCTGTACTAGTATGCTTTCAGAAACTTATTATAAAAAAATCAAATATTCCTTAAATTTCCACATTACGATATACATTACAGTAAAATGGTGGTTATATATGAAGATGGTGTAATTACAGCAGTAGGCAATAAACACTTGGGAAATGATGCTCCAACAGCATACTGTACAAACTGATACTGACTCATCTGCATCATATAAATAAGTGAGTAAAAGCATTATTACAGAAGGTATTGGGAAGCTGTATTGTCCTACACACTGGTACCCTTAATACAATGACTATCAATCTCCATTTTGATTATCAAGAATCTGTTGGAATTATTGTCTTTAATGTGTACACACATTGTACAGTAGATATCTTGTGACTTGGAAGAATTTGTTTTGTACGCCTTAGGTAGATAAGTGTATTTGTGTTGAATAAGAACATTTATAAACTTGTAAGGAAATAAGCTAATTACAATTGGCTGATGTTTTTAATTCACTTTGATAATATACTGTACCTGTATACTAAAAGTTGAAGACGTCTTTCAAGGGTGAAACCTACTTGTTTAGCGGTAATAGAGGGTTTTGTCCTCCTAGGGGATAGGTGCTGTCGGCGAGGGCAGCTTTGCGAGGGCCTACGGCAGAGCAAGTTGGACTACGCAAGTATACCAGTGTCCTTTCTGTAATAGATCAACTTTCAAGCAGATGAGTGACCTCAAGCGGCACATCAGGACTCATACGGGAGAAAAGCCGTTCAAGTGCCCGTTTTGTGAATACTGCTCAACTCAAAGCACTCCGGTCAAAGCTCACATCCTGAAGAGGCATCGTGATGTGACTTCAGCAACTTAATGATAGCTCTTCTCTGTGTCTCATGTTTTCGTAGTCTCTTCTTATGAATTAAAGACATAAATAGAATCTCAGTATTTATTGGTGTTGAAATGAATTGAATATTTTTTTTATGTTGCTGTTCTCTGGAAAATTAATTACAGTGGCAGCTTTATGTGGTTCAGTTTTAAAAAGTATGGGACTGTACTGTATGAGTGGATGCTGTACTCTTGGCGGTGAGATGCCAAGTTTTACGTGGAATGTAATCGTTGAAGCCTTAGGAATGAAACAAACTGTTAGTGACATAGAGAAGAAAAAGCTGAGTGACATGAAACGTAAGCTGCAACGCGCTATTTCTGGAAGATAGCCCCTGTGACACTTTTGTTCTGTCTCCTGTAGGACAGTGGAAGTGGCAGCGAAGCAACCACCGCTGCCAGGGTTGTGTACACTGAACCTCCCATAGGTTCCCTCCAGCTGACTTGTCCGTACTGCTTCAGGGCAACATTCCGTCAAAACAGCGACCTGAAGCGCCACATCAGAACTCACACTGGCGAGAAACCCTACAAATGTTCCTCCTGCTCTTACCGAGCTTCACGTAAAGACCTTTTACAGGCCCACGTTGCAAAAGTTCATCCATCGTCGTGAGGTTTTCACAGTGTCGAGTGCCTCAAGTGGAGCTGCTGGCACCTTGCACGTTTTGTAGACCGAAAACTGCAGCCACGTAGGAAGTTTTCCAATGGATAATGCTATTTGTTTCAAATTTATTTTGAATGCTAAGGCATTAGGATGGTTAGTGTAAATTGAGGGATGCATACAGTATATTGAAGCATGTATAGAAGTTGAAGAGTATCGAGAGGGATGATGTGTGCACAAGTGTGTAAATGCATAGTCTGAATTTTCTTATACAGTTTGCTACCTCAGGAATTTGATTATGTAAAGGATGTAGTTTATTAGAAGAATATTCTTTGAAAAGGCAAAGCACATTAGATAAACCCAGCCTTAAAGATATGCACTGTATACATTAATGTAAATTGTACATTAATTGAAGAAAATTTGCCAATATTTATTTTTCATGTATTTAAGTATTTGTTTTGGATATTTCCAAATATATGAAGACAAATACTTTGGTTAATACAAGTCAACAATTATTATTTAGCCTTTCAAGGGGAATGTCCGTTGATTTTAATGGAAATTTTCAGTGTTGTGGAATTGTACTTATATATGACCTATGTATTATTGTGTGAACAGTTCAACGTGACCCATTTTATTTGTACAAGTACTGTACAGTACAGTATGGTAAATTTCAGAAAGGTCATGCTTAAATTACACTTACTTGCTTTTGTTTGATTGTGAGCCACATTTGTCAGTATTGGCACAACCATTTCTTATATAAAATATACCATATTCGTGGACTAATTTGAATTACAATGGGTACACTGTAAAGTTGCCTGAATCAAGTTTGTACAGTACTGTGGTTGAAGATGTTGCTAACAAATAATGTTTGGCAAAAGTTTCATGTACTTTAACCTTCCAAGTTACTGTTGGTGGATGGTTATTGTCTTATTGGATTGGTTTTCCTGTTTACAGTATGGATATGTGGACAACTCAGTGGGTCAGATGCTTTGTGGCTTCTGTGGGCGTGACAGATTCAGGTCAGAGTATTACTTGATGCGACATATGCGTACTCACACTGGGGAGAGACCTTATCCGTGTACCCAGTGCCCCTTCCGTGCAGCTCGAAGAGATCACTTGGACCGGCACGTGAAGAGAGTTCACGTGGAGTTAACGGGCAGCGAGAAGTGGATGCAAACAACCTCGAGCGGAGGGATCCAGTGTCTAAAATCATCAGATACACAAGAGTTTACAGAGTGATAACGATTACTCCTCTCCTCTCCTGGTTGATCTTTATTTCTGATAGTGTTTCTCTTGGGTTTCTGGTAACTAACTTTGGCTTGGTTAAATTGAGCTTGACTCAACTTTTGCACCTGAGTATTTTTTTAATGAAATATTGACCAAATATTGATGTAGATATGGTTTGTGCATTGTAGGTTTGGTGGTAATTAATGGCTGTTTCTGATAGGCTGTGATATATTTGTATAAGACTTCACCATGCACCACAAATACTAGTGTGGTTAAGGACTTGAAGCTCCCAAAGTGTTGTATACTTTATACTGTTCTTGATTATTTTAGGATACAGAACTTAGTGTTTAAAGTATGTACAAGTTTTACTTGTAATTATTTTCGTATATGTTACAGTTGTGAAACATAATAAAAGAAGCCCAAACTTACGGAACTTTCAGTAGAAAGAAAAAACTCCTTTGCATTGTGTCGGTAAGCCCAGTGTAATTTTTTTCTGGACTTTCGTGAGTATGTGTGCGTATTGAAGTGTGTGTGTAAAAGATTTATATTGTTTATTATTAAGTGAACAGTTTCTGTCACATTGAAAAGCAAATGGGTTTGTATTTTGGGGGGAGTGTGTATCTCCAGAGCTAGTACTGTACTGTATACACTCAACTTGCCTTATCAATGCAGACATCAGTATACTGTGCAGCTAAATTGGTAATTACAGAAAGAAATTGAATAACAATACCCCAAATGATTTTCTTATTACTGTACTGTACAT
Organism: Homarus americanus; assembly: GCF_018991925.1. NCBI lineage: Eukaryota > Metazoa > Arthropoda > Malacostraca > Decapoda > Nephropidae > Homarus > Homarus americanus. Next base: position 8,377,781 of record NW_024733734.1, read on the forward strand.
TGAAACCATATTGTACTTCCCAGTGAACTGAAAATACTATAATTTTTAATTTTATTTATTGGTGAAGTACTGTAAATTACAAGAAAGGCTTTTGTAGTTATGGCTTTTACGCCATAGTATAGTACAGTACTGTAATAAACAAGAACAGCGATGTTGACCACTATCTATTATCCTTTACCACCACCACACAGCCAATCAGAGGGCTGGATGACTGCTTTGAGCTGCCAGCCACTTTGTTACATATTAAGCTCAACATATAATACTTGTCCTCTACAGCATTGTTGTCACATTGGTGTTTTTTGTGGGGGGGTGATGATGTGAGACCCTGGAATTGTGTTACATCATGTCTAGCAGATGGCTAGTGTGTTTTTTTTTGTATTAGTTATGTATATTTGTGTATGATGGGTAGTACAGTATGTTAATGTTGTAATATTGTGTAAAGGTAGGACTGGGCGGCTTTTGGAGGTAAATTGGTTGCTGATTGTCCGGCGGTGAAGGTTTGTGATGCAGTGTCCCATTGAAAGTAAATTTCTATATTCTTTTAACTTACATAATTGTTCTTGGGGATTCAAGGGACTTCTTGTGACCTGCAGCAGACATATAGTACAGCATAGTATACAATAAAAATAGTTATATTTTCGTGTAATAAAACACGGTAGCGTCTTACCATGAATAAAGGCTACACAAAATTGAAGTGTTAAAAGCCGCACTTTTATGGACCCATTAACTGCACTTTTACCCAGATGTTTACTAAACATTGATGAGTATTTCTTAATATGTACTGTACAGTGTCTTTAAATAGTTCTTGGTACAGATTTATTTCTGAAATGTGATACTGTAGCAGGTTTTGTTTTATAATACCATGTCTTCTTAGGGGGCTATTGTGTACAGTACAGTGGAACATTGATGATAGAAGTGATTGGGAGACGGGTCTGATGACTGCTATAGGGTACAGTAATATACGTATAGTGAAAATACTAAATTTCCCGCCTTAATATAAAACAACTCCCACATACTTTTTTTTTAAATACAGTATAGCACTTAAGTATATATATATATATGCAGTTATAGTGCTATGATGTGTCCTAAGGCCTTCCTAGTTGAAGTACAGTATTCATTAGCTAAACAGCTCAGACAGGAAAATAAATGTGAGAGCATTTGACTACAGTTATAAACTTACATTTCTGTGGGTTTAGATTAAAGCAATGTTCTCCTGACCTTTCCATCCCCATGGTGAAGGTGATATTGTACCTGACCAGGGGCAGGTTCTCTTGATGTGGAGATGGCTCAGTGTTGCCATGTGCCCACTCTGCCTGTCTTCTTCAGGATGGAGGCTATTGGTTTAAAGAAGCTCTTCTGACTACATCTTCTCATGTTGCTGTTTGTCTAGGATGAATCTTGATCTGTTTGACAACTTCTTAATATGTCTTGACCTACCTGGTGTTTTTATGTAGTCATTAGACAGTATCAGTACAGTGCCTGGCCTGGTAGTGGCTTCTTTAACAGTTGAAGCTCCTCCAGCTTCTCTATTCTGAAGACAGTATCCTATTCTGTGTGATGATGGTATAAGCTGCTTCCAAGTTCTTCCTATCAAGATGCAACACTTGAATGAAATCCTTTGACACAAAACCCGCAAAGTTAATTTACACCTCAGGTCGTCAAAGGAATTTATTATAGTCAAATTGGTGGGTCGGTAGTGGCATATTTTTACCAATTGAAAATGGCATCTGAAGCTATTTACTGTTTTCTGTGTTCTCTCTCTTCATGCAGTGGAAGTGTACAACTCGACACTGATCCTGTGGTGTCTTTGTGGTCCATTAGGAGGTTGATTCTAAGAACACGGTCTTAGTCTCTCTTATGCACAGTACGCGCGGATTTTTATTTCGCGGTCCTCTGTTATACGTGGATGACACCCCGGATGTACACAAGAATGTCTGCGGGAAGTTTTTAAGTTGCCGGCATTTTCGCAGCCGGGACAGGGATTCATTCGTTCTAGACTAATTTCCTTTACCTTTATTGTATATATGCAATCAGAAACAAATGTATTAAAAATGTGACAGTCTACCCTCAAGTCTACTCAGTGCTTTGTTATTAATAAAGCATGGAGTAGACTTTAGGATAGATTAATAATTTTTAATAAATTTGTTTGATTATTTGTGAGAGGATTTTCCCATTATTATTTATGTGTGTGTTTTGTGTTTGTGTGTTTACACACATACATACATACATACATACATACATACATATACATATACAAGTAAAAGAAATAGTTATCCTAAGTGCAAACATAAAGGAAATATAAATTTTTTTATGCACAAGTAAAAATGTACCCCCCCCCCCCCATCAGCTGATGTTATATGTGGATTTGGTGATTCCCGACCATTTTAAGAACCTATCCCTCGCGAATTTGAAGGGCTTACTGTACTACACAATTCTTCCCTGGTTGGTGTGCTGAAGCAGCGACACAAACCCATCATGTCTTGGAGACTACTTTACTGTGTACTGTACTGTATTTATATTATCTTTCCTGATAATTTCTCACAGAAGGGAAAAAAAAAATCCCCCAAATGTGTGGATTATACGCTCCTGTTACTATACAAGTGACTGGTAAACTTACTATAATGACTTAACCATGACAGCAAAGCAGGCTTGATACAATATGTTCCATCCACATTCTTACAAACAGTACTGTACTGTACTGCACTGTACTGCACTGTGCTGTGCTGTACTGTACTGTACTGTACTGTACTGTACTGTCTTTTTATTTTTATTTTGCTAGTGCCCTTAAAAGTTGGTCATGCTTGTGTGTACCTGGCTGGTAATGACCACCTGTGTGTGTACCTGGCTGGTAATGACCACCTGTGTGTACCTGGCTGGTAATGACAACCTGTGTGTACCTGGCTGTTGGCAGGTGATGATCATTGATGGTTGGCATTATACTTCTGGTGACTGCTGAGGTTAATACTGAATATAATGGCATGGGGTCAGGCTTAGAAAAGATCCACAGTACTGTACTTGGGGTTTTACAAGTCAACGGTGTTGACATAAGGGAAAAAACAGCCACCCCACGCTGACCGTGAATTACGGCTCAAAAATAACCAAGATACCTGGTCAAGTGTGTGTAGTGGCAGTTTTCTAGTGTTAAGTGGTGCACCTTGAGCATGGTGTTGCTGAGACCACTTAGGCTTCCCACTGCCCATTTGGTGCCTTCCCTTCTTAATGATGTACAGTAATATGACCTCACATGCTCAGTCATTCTTGCTGCTTATAACCAAGTGTCTCACCATCGCAGCTGAACTAAATACCTATACAGTATCAGGGAAATCTTCTGTTGTTAAATATTGAGTAGGGATATAAACAAGTCGGTGTAATGTTCAGAACAGTTTTGAGGTAAAGTTGACACTAACGTGATTATTTGGTCAAGAATAGGATAATTAAATAGAGGATTGGGGAATTCTTAAGAGCTTCTCACAGCCTTGAAGGAGAGTGCAGGACACAACACTGGTAATATGTACTTCATTGAGAATGGTTAGTAAGCTTGGAGAAAAATTTTAATAGGAAACACAGGAAAAAAAAAATGTACTCTACTGGTGAGTGAAAACTGAGAAATGCATTTGAGATTGGTGGACTGAACATAATAGATGACTGCAGACATAAAAAGTTATTATTGGTTTGTTTTGTAATGTACTGTATGTTTTGAGTAAAAAACCGTGGTACAGTATATTTCATACTTACTGTATTGTCCTTAAAATGGTAACTATCGTATAAGGGTGTTAATAAAATACATAAACAAATAAAAGGATGTGCTGTACAGTACTGGACTGTATGCAACAGTAAACCAGTATCATGACAACTAAAGATACTTAAAAGACTTTGGCTTACAGTACACGTGGTTGAAGAGGATGTAGCTGTACGCTGGTGATCCATTATAACTGTCACCATTCAGTTAAACTAGAGTGCCTTTATTGTAAACTACAAAGTGATATAAATACTGTACTGTAGTAAGTCTTTTAGCTGTATCTAGTAAAAAGTAATTTTTATTTCAAAATTTTTTTGAAACTTGGAAAAGATACTGAACTGAACTGTATTACAGTACCTTCGCTTCATTTGAATATCCTTGGATATGTGTTATTCTTGAGTTTAAAATGGTTATTGTAGTTGGTGGAATTTCAAACTTGGGCAATGCTTTCTGTCTTGTGATGTGCATACAATATAACTTTAGCTTTATTGAAGAAAAATATGTGAAACATCTTGTTGCTTGTGTTACATACTGTATTATTAAAAACATGCTGTGCTGTACCGTACCAAGTAATGCTCTGTATGTGTTAAGGCTTCGCTGCTGTTGTGACTACAAGTTGTCTTCAGTTTGTAGGTACTGTACTGTACACTGCAGTATTTTCACTGTGTTTATTACAGTTTGTGTACAGTACAGTATTATCAAAGTTCCTCGATGTAAAGTTTTACATAAAAATGGATACTGGACTGTGTGACTTGAGTGAGTATAGTTTAGTTAAGTTATGGAAAGTTTTGTTAACTTCTTTGTGGACCAAGTTATTCTCTTTTACTTTATAGGTAATTGTATTTATGCTCATCTGTTTGAAAATATTTGAATATCTGGAAGAGTCGCTGTAAAGTCATTTGGTCTTGGTGTATACTTGGTCTTTGGTCAAAATGTGTCCCTACTCGTCCTTAGGAAATGGAGATGGAAGCAGGAGCGTTCCTCTTGGGGCCACACGCTAAAACACGATTGCTGATTTGTCCCTTCTGCCAGCGAGCCACTTTCAAGACTGGTCGTGACTTCACACGGCATGTTCGGACACACACTGGAGAGAGGCCGTTCTCCTGCTCGATGTGTTCATTTAGGAGTACGCGCAAGGATGTGGTTCGGCGTCATACTAGGGCTGTACATAGTAGTCATATATAGTTATATTTATTTTTTTCAAAATTACAAGTTATCAAATCCAATAATGGTTATTCTTTTGGAAGATGAGTGTTTTCTGCCCTAGATTATACAGATTATATTTTTCTGAGGATTTCTCTTCACTTAAGTTGATTTCGTAAGCATTACATTTGTCTGTGTCACTCTTGTATACTGAACCTATATTATGTATTTGGAGCTTAGCTTTATATTATGTTAGGCCATATTCATTCTAGAAATAAAAATAACGAGTATAATTACTGTTGAATCTCCTTGAGCTTAGATTCAAATTTGTGTATGTTATGCTATGTTGCTGGGAGGGGAAGGTTCTGAACATAAATGATACAGCGTAGTATTTTGACGTGAAAACTAAGTGTGAAACATGTCTTCTTTGATATAATATAGAATTATTATATTTTTCCTCTGATATGCATGGTAAGGACTATAGCATAGCACCTTGTAAGATACAGTATACAGTCTGCAAGTGTTTGATTGCATTAGGTGATTGAAGTGGGAATTTTGAAGTGGAAATTTTTCATGGATCATTTACAAAAACACAAACTAATAACTGGCAAAAAACAAACAATAATTGATAATGATAGATTGTGTGGTATACTGTACTGTATTGTATTTTGAAAGTTGTAGAATATTCTGAAATCTTTATACTTGTTACCTTAGCATAATTGTGAGTGAGACAGGCATTCCCCAACAGGGAGAGCAGCTCAGCTATCAGTGGATTACTGCGGCAGCAACTAGAACCAGCGCCCTTGGCTCGACCGAGAAGCACCGATGCGCCTACTGCCTGTACACCTCCATTGGAAGAACTAATTTATTAAACCATATGCGGACCCATACTGGCGAAAAGCCCTTTGCTTGCACGTACTGCCCTTACCGGTCAACTCAGAAGGGCAACCTTAGAACTCATATAAAGAATCGTCATTTGAATAGTTTTGACTAACGGGGAGTATATCCTGTTGCTATAGTACTGTATAGAATAGAGGAGGAAGTAGAGAGGTGATGACGGCATGTATTTAATAGTGATGTGGCACGACTGCAGCTTTGAATATGGAACTGCTGTACTGTATTACGTATTGGATGACCTCATATATGTATCTGTACAGTATAGGTACAATCTGTACTGTTCAGTATATGATGAGTACTGTACTATAAGAGCCATAGTTAAACCAATAGAATACAGTACAGTACTGCATAAGGCAGTTGTATTAGATATTAATATTCATTAGCTGCTGTATATGGAAATTCCTTTGTCTATTAATTTCTTTCAGCTGTATATGGAGTTCAGTGATATATATATATATATATATATATATATATATATTTTGTGCGTGTGTTATAGAAAAGATAAAGTTTGTTCCTTTTTCTTTATACTAAAAGGGTTTTTGTGGAAAGAAAGACTAAATACTTGATATGAGAAATGGAAGGAAAACTAAAGTACAGTCCTACAAGGACAGGTTGAGTGTTGGAGAGAAGAATTTCTTAGTGGAGGAATTTGTAGGAACACTCCAAGAAGAGTTCACAAAGTTCAGAGTGATTTAGAGCCTCCAATTGTCATATTTCAAACCCAGAAAGATGTGGTTTACAGCTGGACACAACTGCTGGTATTCCTTAACCAGTTTTGGAGTGACCGTGCTTGTGTTGATGGTGTACTCAGTCAAATGTACCTAAGGTGATCAACGTGGTTTTTCTGCTATGATCCGTGTGAAAACTGAACACATAAATCACTTAGCTGACACAACATTTAATATGTTACATGCAGGGCTTGATCTCAAGTATTATAACCCCAAAATGGCTGTGTAAGAATTTTTCTACAATCCCTGACAGCCCTGTGTTGCTCACAGGTTCCTGTGACACCAGTGATATCGGCCAATAATACTGTAGTGTAGTGTTGATATTTGTCTTGTACACTGATACACTACAGTACTGTTAAGAGAATTAGTGTCCCGTTTAGACAAGTTTATATATATATATATTCATCCTTTTATAAACAATAGCAATATATTAACAATAAATAAGTCATTTAAAAAGTAGGCAATTGCTAATCAAAATGCAGAAAATGGAAACAACTTTGTATTATTAACATTACTGTACAGCATATACTGCATATGACTCACTGTGTGTGTCTGAAACTGTTCATGTTAAACAAAGCCAAAGTTGTTGAAGTGACAAGTAAGGGTTTTACCTTGGTGCAGTAGCAAGTGTTGTCAAGATACAAACTAGGGGGGGGGGGTTGCGGGTAGCTTCCTGTAAATTAGAAAGTACAGTTCTGTACTCAGTTATAGTCTAAATAATAAAAATGATCCATTATATCAATTTTAAGTGTCAATGAAAACATTCTCAGGTTTGTGTAGGATTACAGAAATTCAGGTTTTTTTATGTAAAGATTTAGAGTATATTAAATATCGTGTCGGTACAGTATTTGTAATAAATTAAAAAAATTCCTTAACATTTTTAGATTTTTTACCTCAGCTGGACAGTTCCCCAAACCAGGTTGTGTGTTGTGTGCATAAATGAAGTGTGTTTAGTCTCCATAAATGGGACTGTTGTTATAAAGAGTTTCTATTAAGGTGACTTAAAGTTTTACACACTAAAGGAAAGTTTCTTAAAATCCTAATTCAGTGAGTTCTCCTATAACGCGTGTTTTGACAACGCGAATTGGCTCTAACGCGATTTATGAATAGAGGAACGATATTTGTATAACGCGAACGCTTGTTTGCTGTAACGCGATTTTTGCTTACTATTTCTCCAATTTTGTGGTATCAACTGTGAATATGGTAAAGAAGAATATCTCCAAGAAGCGTTCTGGTGATCGCATTCCCAGTGATGATTGTAAAAGAAAGGCTATAACCCTTGAAGAGAAGCTCGATGTTATCTACCTCAAAATCACCCTTCTCCCCCATCAAGTTATATTCATATTTTTTCAAGGTAAAGTGTTACATTTACTGTATGATTTCATTATTAGATATGAATGTAACATTTATTTAGACTGTGCTATCCTTTGTGTTAGGCTAACTAAATTTTTTTCGATTTCGAGTAGTAATCTGCACCTAACCCTATTTTCTCCATAAGCCCTGTTATTTCTATTACGTGAATTTCTATAACACGATGTTTTACAAGAACACAACTATCGCGTTATAGCAGAACTGACTGTTGTTTCAGGACTCCAGAATACCACTGTACTATGCAGCACAACAGAAAAGTACTGTTATTGAAGATATGGCACTTCATACTGTAACAAATAAATGTACAGAAATTCAAACTGCAAAGAATATACAGTAAAACCTCGAATAACGACTGTAATGTGTCCTCCAATATTGCAGTGTAAGGTGAATCGTCGTATCGTGAATCATTAATTACCATTAAAATAAAGCAATAATAATGAGATGCATTCCAAAGTGTGACCTTTTCATATCTTTTGTGTAGCTTTTTACCCTCTTTTCCCCCCAAACAATAAAATAAATGAAAACTGCAAACTATATTCTCTAATGTTTATGAATAATATGGTCCCAAGAGATGGGACGCCATTGTTTTCATTAGTGTTTACACCCGGGACGATGGTTCTACATAAGAAACCGAAGAAAATATGACCCTGGTTGAAGCTGTAGTAAATTAATGTATTTTTTTTCATTTAATGTTAATAAATGGAACAATAGAAGTAGCTAACCACTAATGGCAAAGAATAAAAAGCGAGATGGATTGAGAATGCCAACATACACGTGAGCACTTGAGGAAACATAGCGTTATTTATCTTAATATTAATTTTTGATAATTACTGAATATGTATTTGATTGAATTAATCTTTATATATGCGAAATGAACAATACAACTCATTATTAAAACACACAATAGGAGATGAGACGGCTTCGTTTTTGTCAGTTTGCGCCCGTGATGTCAGTTATCCACCTGTAACTGAAGAAAATAAGACCCTGGTTTTTGTAGTAAAATTAATGTTAAAAAAATATGTACAGCCCCCCAACTTCGCGGAATTTTACTTCACGGTTCTCGGTTATTCGCGGATAACACCCTGGATGTACCTAAGAATGTCTGTGGGTAGTTTTAAAGTTGCCGAAATTTTCGCGGCTGGAACAGGGAACCATTTGTTCTAGAGACTGATTTCCTTTACCTGTATTGTAAATATGTGTGTGTGTGTGTAGAGACACACACACAAAACACATACAGGTACAAATAAAATTGGAAAATCCCCTCACAAATGATCAGAAACAAATTTAATGCAAATGTAACAATCTGCCCTCAAGTCCTTGCATTATTACTTTATTAATAGAGCCGAGAAATCCTTCGTACCCGGAATTTTCCAGGTACTGGGAAAATTTCCTCTGAATTTTCCATAAGATGTGCCCCTCGGAAAATTGTTTTCAAAGCCGGAATTTTCCAGAAAATTACAGCTTTGGGAATGATTTTCAGAGAAAATTTCAATTCCCGCTATCGGAGAGTTCTGGTTAAGAAAGATTCCGGCTAACGGAGATATTACTGACGGTACTGTATATAAATACAAGGATGAACTTGGGGTTTCCTGTATCTTGAGGCTTTGCATTATATTACGGAAATGTCCAATTTGCATTTCACTAGATTTTCACCTAATAATTCGCTTATGATCAAGGTAAACCACTACAGTATAGGATATTCAATATTTAATTTTAATTTTGTTTTATTTTATTTATACGTACATGTATTTTTAATTCCACAAAAAAGTTATTGGTTGGATAGATGTCACCTGAATGCTTGGGTGAATTTTTGTTTATCATTTATCTCTAAAGTCAAGTACTGTACATAAGAATGATGATACTACACGTTTTCAATTACCATTACAGTTTTTACATTGAAATCACTACACACACACACACACACACACACACACACACACACACACACACACAGTCAAAATGCTCAGTGTAAGCCTCACCCTTTACTCCACAACCAGTTATTTCATGTTTCTCTGGTTTACTTGTCAGTCATTGGTGGTCACCTTTCTAACACTATCCACTCCCCACATAATGTATTGACCTCCTGTACTATATGTGAACTACCATACCCAACCTTTTCTAAGATCTGAAGCATGGACTCGTGTCCCTCGATAAGTTTTCATTGTTAGTGTGTTGCGATACCACTGGTTGCCCTACCTCCCTCCCTGCAGCCTACAGTACTGAAGTGCCCTTTGTTATTCACTGCACATATATAAGTCCATGCTGGACATGAATGCCTCTGTGTCTTACAAATCTTTTTATTGGTTGTATACTGTACTCCAGAGGCCTTGTAGTTTCTTAACCTGTAACTAAGTGTAAAGTGCAGGAGAGGTTAAGGTTTACCGCAGGTGTCAATGTTGGTGCTGTACTGTACCTTGTAGCATAACAAGGGTATTTAATGTCAAATTTTACAGCATTCCATTTATACTTTGTAAAAAAATAATCAAGTATTTTTTTTGTTCGTTATTGTGCAACTTTATCAACATTACAGTATACAGTGAACCCTCACTTTACGCGGTTAATTCAACCCACGGCGGCCCGCGTAAAGTGAACAACATAACATATGGGATTAATTGAAATAGAGACCGGGCCGACCCCCAAACTCCACTTTTTCAGACACAATACCTACGTTGTAGTAAAAATAACTTCTTAATTTTATGATGGTATGCACACACAATTAATAATTAAGAGAAATATCAATAATATTAGGTTTTTTAACACTTACATTAGTTGAAAAGATGGCTGGGCACACGGGGATGGGGGGTTGGTTCCGAGGCAGAGGGCAGATTATTGGCCCTCACCTGTATCACTTGTATCAATTGTATCACTATCCACCACAGAGGCTTGCAGGGCCTCTTTGTCAAACCCCTCATAGTCCATATAAGTCCATATCCTCACTATAATTATCACTATCACTGACTTGGGCCGGCTGTGGTGGGTGGCGGGTGAAGAACTCGGTAATGTTTTGATGACTGGGCGACCTTGTGCGCACCCTGCTTGCGCCGCTCTCCGCGTAAAGGGGTACACGCATCGCGGAATGTGAGCATTCCGGTTTCGGCAGGGTACCGCGTAAACGTGGAAACGCGGAATGTGGGACCGCGTAAAGCGAGGGTTGACTGTATGTAAATTATTTGTTTTCTTCACATTATGATGCTCCCACTGGGTAAGAGATGTATTGATTCGTTTGTCTTTGTTTCTCTTATATTACATTACAGTACATATATTTATGACACTCGGGTTTGTAAACAGTACAGTACTACACAAAATTTTCTTGTGTAGAATAAGAATTTTTTTAAATATCTTTGTCCTTTCCTGGATTACCTGACAACATTTCAAAGCATTTATTGCACCTGTGGGAGGCACTTGTTTCATAAACACAACTACAGGACAGTATATTACAGTATATGAATCCAAATATTTGACTCAACTCTCATTCCTGTTCCTACATGATACATCACCTGACAGGCTTTATACATCTTTGTATAATTTTGTTTTTCTATTCAAAAGTATATCTGGTACAGTATTGAGTTTCATTTCAGTGGTTTTAAAATATATGCCATCCATGATTTTGATGTACAGTTTTGTTTTGTTTCCCTGAGTTGACACAAGTTACCTTTTGTATTTACTGTACCACCACCAATTTGTACTTCCTCCATCCCCTAATTATTTGGAATGTTGTGTAAGTTAGGCATCCCCTACAGGTGGGACTGGAGAATGTCATTCTGAGGACTCTGGGCAGAGGAACGAATGGAAGTGGGAAGAACTCAATTGTCAGTAACAAGATGTACCAGTGTTCCTGCTGTACCTACTCAACAAATTATTCTACAGACATGACAAGACATTTACGCACTCATACAGGAGAGAAACCATTTTCTTGTTCATTTTGTTCTTACTGTGCTACAACAAAAGATAATTTGAAGAAGCATCTTCTTACTCATACAGGAGAGAAGCCATATGCATGTAATCTTTGTCCTTATCGAGCTACTCAGAAGAGTCGCCTAAAGTGTCACTTGCTCACCCATCGAACACCATCCCAATTTCAATCAAAAACTTTTTAAAAGTATAATTTTTTTCTATAGGAAATATAAAATGAATCGGCTTTTAAATTCTCATAAATGGACTAACCAGAAGAGAAAGTCATCAAGTTACAAATTATTTAATACTGTATACAGTATCAATTAACAGTACCATTTGCCATACAGTACAGTAATGTATACTGTACTTTGAAAATTAATTTTTTTTTCTCGTGAAAGTGGATAATATGAAAGCAAATCCTTGTAGTGAGTTGTCAGAAAAATTACAAATGGTTTGAGACCATTTATATGTCTTTGGTTTTGTTATTATTGCAGTTTTTGAACATAAAAGATGAGTGTGAGATATTACCCTCTACAATACAGTACAGTACCATCTCCACTCAAAACAAAAAACTATGCATGTCATTCTAAGTCGCAGTGCTTCCATGAAAGAAAACAGATAAATGCAGATCCTGTGTAACTACAAATAAGAGTACCTGTACAAGAATGGTGGGAAGTTGCAAACACATTTATTTTTAAAAGGAATTGGATGTTTGGACCCATTATCCAAAATTTTAAATTGCCCCTTTCTAGTGGAGATGGAAAATTGAGAATTACTTGCAGTATATGTAAAGAACTTAGCATATATAGTACTTTTAAGTGTACTGTATGTATAGTTAACTAGGGCTTGGTGTGTCTAGGAAATCATCTTGGAGTTACTGAAGTACAGTATTTGTAAAAGGTTGTAAATTAAAATGTATTGAGTTGGGATTATGCAAGTGTAAAAGATTTTTTGGGGATGGAAACAGACATGGGAAAACCATCTTGTCATAGAGACAAAGTACAATACTGTACAGTGCCGTACTAGATTAGAACGAATAGAAGGATGTGCTGGAGAATAGGACTGTGCTGGTATACCTTGTATAGGGCAGTGGAAGATTTTGGGAGGTACAGCACAGTAATACATTGGGGGAGAACAGGGTAGAGGTAAAGGGTGAAGTGGTTGGGGGGCTCTTCAGTCACAAAGGGAGAGTGAGGCTCTGGAGATGTTAGAATACATAGAAAGGATATCATAATACATATCTTTTTTAAAACTTGTATTCATTGTGGATGGTTTGATAGCAAGCCAAGATGATGTCAAAGTGGACCTAAACCATGTACAGTACAGTATTGGTGTACTTCAGTGGTATTATTACATGTTGTACAGCTGTAGTTTGTTGTTGAAGTTGTCATTATTGTTGGTTTATACATGGGTGGTGAGAGGCCTTTCAGTGCTCACTGTAAATATCATCAAGTTATAACCAAGTTTAATAATTCAGTTCATGTTGAGTGATCTATTTTACTTTATGGAAATGTCTTAATTGTTTAAGTCATTGCCATTTATAAGCAATTGAGATTATTTTATTGATCAATATACAGTACTGTATCATGTCATAGTAAAGGATATTTAAGGGTACGGTAGTCACATTATGGGAATCACACACTGGCACGTAGAGTACAGTACAGTTCTGTATTTTGTATGAGTGCTGCCGCCGCCTCTGGTGCCATATCATCATCACCATTTTCCTCGCTTACTCGGGTTAGTCGTGATTACCTGATGGCACGGTGTCCCCTTAGCCATCAGGCAAATTTGAAGCAAGTTTTATAGCTTGATTCTCTTCCAATCACCAACCTACTTGTATGTATGTAAGACTTATTTGGCTTAGATATGTTGTTAATGAGTGAGGTTATGGCTCTTGTGTAAGAATAGCACACAGTACAGTACAGTACAGTACATGACTTAGAAGTGTAGATTCTGGCAGTAGTACAGCACGTAGTTGAAACATTACCTACTGCATATGGTGATGTATGTGGAAACCAGAGAGTGTATTGTATGAACGAACAGAACAGAGTTAGTGTTTCTTTTTTGTATTTAATAGTAGTACTGTAGTTAGTTAGATAAATGAAAGGAATAAATTATGAAGGTCAGGTCATATCTGAGAAATTTGGTTATAGCCAGGCTGGGAATAATCAATTAGCAGAACAAAAAAATTCTTCAATATTAGATGATAAGTAGAGTAGAGTATGGGGGAACAAGGCCTCCTTCAGAAATACTGTAGTGTCTCAGTTAATAGTCTTTGGTGTGTGTGATGATCATTAATGGTTTATTGAAAGAGCGTGGCAGCCGGAAGGGTGAAAATATACGGTTACATAATTGGGGAATGGGTCTCTATGAATGACAAATAATGTACAAGAAACATAAGTGATACAAATATGATATATAACAACTAGGTGGGGAGAAGGTTATACTACAGGGCATTTCAACATAGTGACAGTGCAAAAAGGTAAGATTGGCTGAGTGAACACACTAATTGATTATGAGTTGTTGATAATATTTACAATGGTTGGGACCTGGCTGTTCTTATAGCGATCAGTACTTGCTCGTATGGGCTGGACGTGGTCGTGGTCGTGTTGTCAAACAGCAATTCGCGGCAAGGGATCTCGGGTGGTAGTATGAGCCGCGTCGAGGATGGTGCAGAAACTTTCACCAAATTTGCAGATGAGGTCGTGGTGTGTGTGAATTCGACCAGTTTGTCATAGACTTTTATCGGACTTTGGTTGGTTCAGCATATCACAAGGTTTCAGAAGTTTTGTAATCATCCTCATTTGTCAAGTTGTTTAACTGCATTAGTGATTCACCGATCAACCCCCGTGGCAGGAAAAATTATGTACAGTACACTATAAAAATGTTCCCCAAACATCCTTTTAATTGTTGTTGGTTAAATGATGTACAGTATGTTGAAGAATGTGGAAACCAAATATGAGTCCATTAGTACAGTACAGTACAGTACTTATCATACTTTGACCGTGGTGAATTTGGGGTTGGCGGTTTGAGGACACACGTCTTGCCTCCATCGTCACTGAGATATGACTTGTGTAATCAACGGCGTGGGTGGGAGGATTACCCAGTTAGATAACTGGTGAGTGTAAACATTCCATACTTAACCCCACGAGGTATTAAATTTTTTTGCGTGCTGCATTCAAAACGCACTGAATTCCAGAATGTGTGTTGCGCTCTCCGCTTATCATTTGATAATGTATGTTGCGGTTATCAGGTTAAAAGTTTTGGCATCTTGGATGTTGCAACAAGATGCATACTGGTAATTACAGTAAATATTTAAAGAAATAAGGAATAACTTATTGCACAAGTACGGTGTGCAACAACAAATGTGCGCACACACACACACACACACACTTGCAGCTTAGTGTCCTTCAAATTTTTAATCAGTGCACACTGTTATTACTGTGGGTCGTCGCCACTTTTACGCACCCTGATTAACAACCTGTCACTTTTTAATTTAATACATTGTGTTTGAATATACCTGTAGGTCATAACTTATATTTACTTGTGTCACTGTGTACAGTATAATACTTGAATATGCAAGACAGTACAATTTATCCACATCATTACTGAAATACTTGTATGACACCAGTTACTATACAGTACGTACTGTTACATTATGTACAATGTTACATGCAGTACTGTACCGTAGGAGCGATAGCCTACAGCATACTGTACAATATTTCTTTCTGCAACCTATTTCATAACTGTCAGCTGCTACATGCACATGATGCTGTATACTGTACACGTGTCCCTTAAAATGTTTCAATATTTGACATTTTCATTACATATATTTGATTTAAATAATCTTATCTATTTATTAATGTGCACGTTTGTCATACAAGCTGTAGATTTATTGTTTATGTTGCTACACTACATTAACTTATTGTTGAAAATTTTTTTTTTTTGCATATCCACTTCTTTTAATTATCATGGTCATGCCATTTCCCAGTCTTGGAAGAAGACATATCCTGTGAAGAGGGAATTATTAGCTGGTTTGGAACTGTTGAGAAGGAAGAGAAGATGTGGACATTACTGTAGAGTTGAGGTTATTGGTACAGTACTGAAACATTTCCTCACTGTTTTAGATAGGTTGTTGGTCTGTAATGCACATTATTTGATAAAGTGAGTTGAGGCAGAATATACAGTAACTGAAATTGTATGGAGGAATGTGACGTCTTAGATCATTATAGGGTTGAAAAAACTTCAGATTTAATGTCTTTAGATAGATGAATATAATTATGACCATTCTTGATGTTTGCTTTTGGGAAATAGTTAATATAAATTTGAGGGAATGAAATTTAGGCTCCTTAAGAGAAAGTGTCATAATGCACCCTTTGGGTTTTCTCATAATCTACAATGGATGGAATAACACAGTTACTTTTTGACAGGCCACAGCAGAAACTGCAGCAAGAATGAACTCCAGGGAAGCAAAGTGGCCAAAGAATTCGTTGGCTCATGGGAAAGTCGCCTGTATCAGTAAAAAAACTGGCTTCATCACCAAAAACCCAATGAAGAGTCTTCATGGTAGATACTTTGGAATTCAAAGGAGGAAACCAGGATCAAAGTCCTTCTTATATGGAAAGGGAAAGTTTTGTGCCCAAACAAGTTTTCGCTATGAAGACAAAGTTTGGTATGGGCAACTCCTGCAGCAGTTCACTGGTACTGCTTTGTTGCCCTCCAGCCATGCAGTATATGCTGTTCCTGCCAGGTCCTCAAGTTCTCACAGCATACGTAATATTAGTCCTTTGGGAATGATCTCGCGATCTCATTGTAGCTCCACTTGGACACAAGAAAAGCGACAACAGCTTGAAACTTCCGTGGGGTCTGCACCTTCACCTCAGCCAGAGCCAGATGACACGGCAATATTTCACATCCCAAGCTTCCCTGGAAAGGTGACTACTGATGTTCCTTCTTTGGTTGACATCACAAAATCTGGAAGTGCAGTAGATACAGGTACCAGCAGTGTTCAGGAATTGCAAAATGAAAGTGTTCCTTCTTCTGAAGAGCCAGATAAACAGTCATCTCTCAGAAATTCTTTAGAAAATCAGCTCAAGGGATCCCCAATTTATAATCTTGATTGGCTCAAGTCTATCCGTGAAAAATATGAAATCAAAGCAAAGTCTTCTGATTGTGATGCTGAGATTCTGGCTGAGGCACAGAGGTTGATTGAGGAGAGAAGAAAAAAGTCACAGGCATCTCTAGACAGCTGTATTTCTCTTAGAATGAGGCACTTTGACTTGTCATACCCTGGGAAAGTTAAAAAACGCCATTCTGATGACGAAGATGAGTATGATGATGAAGATGAATACGAAGATGAAGAGGAAGAGGAATTGGTGCCACTTACACCAGAAATGGAAGATGTTATTGAGAATGCTTTACAGAAAGCTCCTGCTGGGGAGGTGCTCGTTGATAAATTCAATACTCAAATTACTCGTCACGATATATCCACTCTGGCCGGCCTTAATTGGCTTAATGATGAAGTTATAAATTTCTACATGAATTTGTTGATAGACCGAGGGAAGAATGATAATTATCCAAGTGTTCATGCATTCAACACTTTCTTCTATCCCAAGTTGATGAAGACTGGCTTCCAGACAGTGAAGAGATGGACTAAAAAGATTGATGTATTTAGTTACGATTTACTGCTTATCCCCATCCATTTAGGGATGCACTGGTGTCTCGCTACTGTAGATCTTCGTGTCAAAGCTGTCTATTATTATGATTCAATGTTGGGTGATAATAACAAATGTCTGGAGTCTTTACTCAAGTACTTGGAAGATGAACATCAAGACAAGAAGAAGACCAGTTATGACACAAGTGAATGGACACTAGAAAATGTTAAGGATATTCCTCAACAGATGAATGGGTCAGATTGTGGAATGTTTGCCTGCATGTTTGCTGAGTACCTGTCACGTGATGCAGCCATAACTTTTGACCAGGAGCACATGCCCTACTTCAGGAGGAAAATGGTTTATGAAATTGTGAAAGCCACCCTTCTGTAACATGAGTTGATGTGTGTGAAGTAGATTAACACTTATAAGGAATTAAAAGTCCATACTTATGAAGTGAAAGGCTTAGAGAAGTGTATGTTATATACCTGAAGTTAGTACCAGAGAAGTTAATATTTGGACTTATTGTTAGTATGTTCTTGAAGGAAATAATCTCCCATTCTACAACTTCATGATCAATAATGGTAAGCTTGAGGGCTTTTGACCCAAATGTTTCATAAGAAGGGTTATTAGACAGGTTGGATCACATATCAAAGCTTGTCAACATAAAGAGTTTAAAATACTTTTGTAAGCATGTAAGATGTAGAGGTGTCCTGTGAGATCAATATTTGAGTTAAGAGTTTTCCTAATTTGGTAAACAGAATAAAAAAGGCAGAAGACATAGACTACAGGTAGAAGCTCAATAATTGCATGAGTAAGAATTGTACCAGGGTCTACTGTATCTGAGGTGGTGGTTGGAAACGCCAACAGTCGACTCAATCACAGGTCAGTAAGGCAGCCCTAACCAACCAGACCTGGTTAAGTAAATAAGTTTGGACATCCTCTTCATGTTTATGGTAATTTCAGTGAATGAGTTAGTGATATGATTTTGTCTGTACAATATTATTTATTTTGAATAGTTATAACTATGTACTGTAGTAAAAAAAATGTTGATTTTGATCATGGAGAATAAATTTTCTTTTCTTACTATTGTACTATACTGTACCACAATAGAATATCAAGAATGACAAAAGAAAACTGATGAATAATCTTTGGATAATGTAAGGACCTGTAGTTATACAAAACCTCACTAATTCAAACTGTGGGTAAGGGTAACTCAAGGTTGTCAATAATTTGAAGTGGATGAGCAAATTTTACTCATTTCCTCCAATGTGTCTGTTATGTGTTTTAACCAGCATAATACTGTAGTACTTAACTGCCACCATCACATCAATACTGTACAGTATTTATGAGAACATGTACTGTGCACAAATGCTTGGCTGAATTTCTATTTACATGTTATTAAGTGGGTAAAAATAATGCCAGAAAAAATTAGATGAAACTACCAAACAATAAGAAAACAGCAATGTTTTAGAGTACAGTACATGGTATGGAAATGGGATGCAGATGAGAATATGAATGTAAATTTTGTATTTTTTTATATTATTTATTGGGCACTCCCCTACATCCTTGTGTAAGGTGAAGCGCAGAAGCGTTTACAGTGCCCAACAGGGAAGCTCATGCTTGCCTTTATGTCTCGTGAGTTAAGGGCGTAGAAGCCTGAAGAGTCAATGGTTTATGTCATCAAGTTATTGGAAGCTCCAACAACTTGTCCCTGAATACGAATTCGCAACTTTTGATTTACACCAGGTACCTAGTTTACTGCTAGGTGAACAGGGACTAATGGGGGCTAGGAAGTAAGTCCAAACAACTTCCACCGGCCCGGGAATCGAACCCGTGACATCTCGCTTGCGAAGGCAAGAGCGGTACCACTCTACCACCAGCACCCCCCCGATGAATTTACATAAAAAAATAGTACTGTACTGAACAAGGAAAGGATATTAAGTAGAGAAAGTGTGTGATGTTTAATGCAAGGTTGACTGAATGGGTGTTATGGTGTGTGGTGTAGTGAAGGTGAACAGTGGGAATGGGGTGTGATTGTCCAACTCAAGCTGACCAACAGAGGTCTCCATTGCCCAGTAACACTGACATTAAGATAGGAGGGAAACTACTACAAACGAAGTGCATTTATGTACATATTTTTGCTTTTACAATACTGTACAATGGAGGAAATGAGATCAATTAACAAGTAGATCACACACACACACACACACACCTGACTCATGAGCAACATCATGATAAAGCAACAGGGAAACTTACTCAAATAAAATGACCTTGAGTACATTCCTGTACATTTATGAGCTTTTACATTAAAATTTTTTGTTAAATAAAAGGGCTTGCTATTTTTTTACCAAATTAATGATAATAAATATTCCACACTCCCAGATAATTGGCTTGCCTTGTGATTAATGAAATAGTTATTTAATACTCAAAATTGATGTACCTTATGACTAGTATTTTTAAGTTTCCGGAATTTGAATTAGTGAGGTTTTACTGTAGGTGAATGGGATTTAACTATGAAGGTGTTATATAAAGTTGTGGGAAGGAAGAGTTAATAACTGGCATACTGTTGTACTCTTCTTGGTTATGACTGTAATCTACTCTAAGGATTAAAGTACCATTGTTTGGTGTTCCAAGAAATCTTATGTATAAAGATATTTGTTAAGTGGTATTTGTTGGGTAGGTACGATTGTGTAAACAGTACTACATATCCCCCCGCCACAATAAGAGGAGGGGGGGGGGGTTGACTCAGCCAAGATTTACAACTTGGGGAGTGGGAGTTATAGTGATTATTAATTTGAGGGATTTTCCTGTTGGAGGTTTTCTTTTTTTATCTTTTCATTTGATGGTTAAAGCCTTGGCAACAGACAACTTTACTGTAATAGTCTTAATGTTTGTATCACTCGCTTCATTCTTTAAATTGTAAGTACTGTACTGTACTGTACTTGCTCTCATGACCCACTTGGCACTTAATGATACCATCGCCCTCAGTGTAGCAGCAAGAGGAATGTTATAGTTTGTACTGTACACAACATATTGATCCTTGCTAACATTTTGTGTGTATTTTATCAAAACAGCTAAATTTAATAATAAAATTATTAGAAACTTTTTTGTTGAAATGAGTTTGATGTGGAGAAGAGACACATTTATTACTGGTAAATTACACCATATGATTTGTGAAGTCACATTTATTTTGTTACAAGATGTCATGGAAATCACACATTCTTAACATAGCTAAAGCTGCCTTCCGAAAGTTGGGAATACTGTGCAGATACCGTAGCTACTTCACTCTTGAGCAGTTGCTTCAAGTATATAAGGGATTCATTCGTCCTAACGTGGACTACAGCACTCATATATGGGGTGGCTCCTCTTCTTTCTTGTTAGATAGGGTGGAATCAAAGGCATTTTGACTTATTGAATCTCCTCCTTTAGTTGACAAGCTTTCTTCCCATTCTCTTCGCTGCAATGTTGCTTCACTTTCTCTCTCTTTTACAGGTACTTTAATGGGCAATGTTTGATGAATTTGGCATCCTGTGTACCGCCGGCAAGGCCGTGGGCTCGAAACACACGTCTTGCCCGCGGTGCCCACCGTTTCTCTGTGGATGTCGGTCACACTAGAATAACCTGTTATAGTACCTCCTTCTTTCTTCACACAGCCAAACTGTGGAATGCTCTGCCTTCTTCTGTGTTTCCATACTTATACAATGTCTCACTTTAAAAAGCTGGTTTTCTGGCATCGTGGTGTAGATTAACACAGTATAACCTTTTTCTTCTCTATTTTTAATGTGGGAGTAAAGTTTTTGTGAAGCCCTTTAACTACCAATTACTTGTTAAAGATACAGTACAGTTATTGTATGAACAAGAAATAACAGTAGAGTACTGTAACTCTGGAGAAGTGAGTTTGTGAGTAGTCCCTCTTCCCCCATAGTCACGTACAGTAGGCCTGGCTGGAGGTGTCTTACACGGCCTTCCATACTGATGAGCCCCAGACTCCTCTCTCAGATGTTTTATAGTAGCTTTACAATTAGTAAATTGTATATGTACAATGAAAATGCTCTCAAATCTGTATTATAGTATTTTTTAAAGGTGCTCTTGTTAGTAACGTACAGTACAGTACATACTTGGTATAGTGGATAGTGGATGGTGAGCTGGGGTTGTACTGCTTGTGATAAAGTTCCTGTAAAGACTCGTGTGGAAGTAATGTCCCTTCGAGTGGATTCTGATTTTGTTTATTTTTTATTTTATTTTGTTTATCTTTATAAAAAAATTTGGGTATAAGAACTTGATTCCTAATCATATTAAGACATGATAAGTATAAATGAATTATGTCCATATTGAAAATATTTTTAATATAGTTTGATTTCAATATGACCCTGAGTAAGATGGGCGTCCCCAACAGGTGGGGCTGGACAGTGCCTGTCACAGGATTGGAGAGAGAGGAGCGAAAGGAGGCGGGAAGGTCCACTGCACCTCCGGCAAGACGCACCAATGCCCGTACTGTCTGTACAACACCTCGGTTACAACAAATCTTATTAATCACCTGCGTGTTCATACTGGAGAGAAGCCATTTTGTTGTCCCCATTGTCCATATCGTGCCAATCAGAGGACAAACCTTAAAACACACATGCGGACACATACGGGAGAAAAGCCTTACGTTTGTACGCAGTGTCCTTATCGCTCTTCAAATAAGGGAAGTTTAGACACGCACATGTGGACACGTCACACAATTAAATAAATTATTGAGTTGTAAGTTAAGTAGGTACAGTACTTTGAAGCTCATTGGAATTGATCAGGATTGTAATTTTTTTTACTTAAGTAATGTATTGTTTAATTTCTCATTCCTACAAAGCTGGTAAGGTAATTGTATTCAATACCTAATGTAGTATAGATTTTAGAAATAAATGTTGCAATGATAATGAGTGTC
Source organism: Homarus americanus (assembly GCF_018991925.1). NCBI lineage: Eukaryota > Metazoa > Arthropoda > Malacostraca > Decapoda > Nephropidae > Homarus > Homarus americanus. The sequence continues at coordinate 8,400,128 of NW_024733734.1, forward strand.
TCATAAACCAATAACTGTAGTACAGTAAAATGAAGAGAGGGATAGTTTTACTGTACAGTACCGGCTTACATACATCTAAAGCATTTGACATTGTTTACCTTTTCACTAATATAGATAACAAAAACCTTGCTTCTAATACAGAGCAACTCTACCTCATATACTGTACAATGCACAGAAATTTTGCTGTGTTAAAGCAGTTTTGCTGACAGTTCCATTATGATATTTCTTATTGTTTACGTTAATTGAAAGTAAAGTATAACGTATATTTATAACTTGTAATATATTATGTAATCCTCACAATGCAAGAGTAAAGAATCTGATTGAAACTAGCCGTGGGTGATGCTAATGTGCCAGTCATTATATTACAGAACTACAATTGTAAGATGATTCTTGAATAAGTTCACCTGAGCATTTCCTTGAAAGAATGATTTTATTTCTTTCAAGATAAATACTGTACAGTACTGTATTTGAATGTTGTATTTACTGTACCCTGTCACTACACATAACTGATCAATAATAAAGATGTCTGATTGTAACTGTATATGACAAGAAGAAAGTCCTCTTACATATATACATACCCCCTGTAGTCTGCTAAGTGGAAATTGAATCTGGGGAAGCATTTTTTTTTAAACTTAATACACTAAAATTGTACTGAAAGCAAGCAAAGTTATGATGTGATGTACAAGTTAATATTAGTGTATCACCGTGTGATTTTTTATATAAAACGAAATTTATTATATTTTAAATTCCTTTGTACAGTAATACAAGGCAATACAGCATAACGGGCAGTTTCCCAGTTAGGAATTGGTTACATTCCTGGACCCTGTTCATAAGTTGGAACAGTGTTAATTCCAAAGGTTAGGTTAATTTAAGTACTGTACAACCCTGTCCATACAAAGCAACAATAATATCCCAGACATAACAAATATTGTAAATACTGTAAATAGATGATGTTAAACAATGTAAAGTACTGTACTGTCCAGTAAATATAAAAAAATGTGGTTTTAGTTATAACCCTGACCATACAAAACAATAATAATAACCCATACATGACAAATACAGTACAATAATGTAATACAGGGGTCCATCGGTTAACGAACACAATTCGTTCCAGAAGGTCGTTGGTTAACCGAATCCATTGTTTCAATGGGATATTGGGTAATTGGTTCCAGCTCACAGAAAAGTACATACAAAGTAAAAAAAAAAAAATGCAGTAAAGTGCACTTACTTTGAGGTGTGTATGTAGAAGGTTCCTGGTTGATGGTGATGATGGGAATTAGAAGTGGGGATGAAGGAGAAGGGAGAAGAGAAGGAAGTGGAGATGGAGGAGAAATCATCTTTCAGGGGACCCATGCTTGATGCTGTTATTTCACCAATAAAATTTTAAGTTCACAAGGTGTAATTCAAGATTATTTTCTTTAAATCAACACTGCGCTGCATTATATATTATCAATATTTTAACTAAAGTTCAGAATGACCAATAATTTCAATGAAAAATGCAAAAATATTCAAGAATCCAACAAAATAGATGCTCACGCCACTGTTTTCAAAGCTCAACTGACGCCTTGTGGCCGACTCAAGCATCTGATGGGCGCACAAAAAACTAGTTCCCTGTACTGCATATATTATCAATATGTTAAATAAATGTTAAAATGACTAATAGTTTTAATATAAAACGTGCAAAAATATTAAAGAGCACAACTTTCTTGATATTTACTCCACTGGAAACGAATGTAAACGGAACAGATTACTGAATTGGCAGACTAGCCCGTCAGCTGATCAGCTGACGCTCACAACAAAATGGGATGTTCGTTAGGATTTCGTTAATCAAATTTTTGTTCGTGAACCGAATTGAAGATGCTTATGGAAGGTAATTTGTGAACAGAAATTTTGTTAACCGAACCGTTCGTTAACCGAGGGACCACTGTATTGTAAATACTGTAAAGTGATTAATAAACAATGTAAAATATAGGATTATTTACGGATTAAAATTTTTTGTGATGTCTATATTGGGATCCCATTCATAAATCGGGCGTTTGCAACTCTGGGACTGCCTGTATATATACACACAGTATTTGATAACTTCTGAGTGAGACTGAATTATTTGCGTACTAAGTTTTATTTAATTTTACTTGCAATTCGAAGCAAAATAAAATATCATTTGCCTTGCTTAGTTACCAGGAGGAATGATGAAACAAATTTTTGGTTCTAATTTTAATTGTGAGAGAGAGAGAGAGAGAGAGAGAGTACAGTATATACTGTATATATAAAGCAGAAGTTATTTGTAAGTATGACAAAGATGCATAATTTGTTTCCTAAGTGAAGATGTATATGCTTGGTGCATGAGTAGCATGCTATAAGATTGTTAAAATAAAATATTGTAACTATACCATTATATACCATGCAGTTCTGTACTGTACAGTATGGCCATTACTGGAGCATCACCTCTAGTTTTCATAGATCAGCACTAGTTGTTGCATCATGGATTAAAGTTCACCTTTTACTAGACCAGGTTGAGAAACGACAACATAATCTTTAATAGACACCCCTCCTCCCTCTTTTTAAATAGTTTTGGCACTTAATCTGTTGTGAAATAGAGATTAGAGAATACTTTAACGGAATATGAGCATTCGCTATAGTAAGTTGGCCGTCCCCAACAGGTAGGGGCGATCAGTGATGGTCAGACGACTGGCTGGAGTGGAGCCACTGGAATTAGGACTGGTCTCAACTTCAAAAACAAGCTGCACCAGTGTCCCTACTGTCCCTACGCGACTCATGTCACGACTAATCTCAAGAAACACGCCCGCACTCACACGGGAGAGAAACCCTTCTCTTGTCCGTATTGTCCGTTTCGCACGACTCAGAAAGAGACTGTCAAGGCACACATACGCACACACACTGGTGAAAAACCATACGGTTGCCCTCACTGTCCCTACTTTTCTTCCCAAAAAGGAAATCTACAGAGACATGTGCTGAGCAATCACACTAATATGATCAAACAAATTTTGTGAAGACAACTTCATAAGTAATTACTGTATAAAGAAATTATTACTTCTATCTTTACACAAATTCAGTAATCTTTGTGTATATGTTCAGTACTGTATTGTAAAAGCTGTACTTAATATTCATACGTAGTTTTTGTACTGTGTTTGAACCAGGAAGCTGTTCATTAGAATTTTGATCAAGCTGTTCCTACACTACACAGTATCCACCAAACTCTACTGTACAGTACAGTACTAGCAAATTGCAAGGCTGTGAGTTGATGAATGTGTTATCCTATTCACATTAAGGAGCTTGTGAGGTACAGTCAACCAAAGGTGCACTGACCCCACCCTGGGTCTTGCACTCGCAATTTTACCTGGTAATACAGTACTTGGTAAAGTAAGGCTTTATGTAATGGTGATTGGTGGATCTGTTTTCGGCTGTATTACTGTCAGGATAAATATTAAACAAACCAAAGGTAACTTTTTATAATAATAGACTATTCATCGTTATTTAAAATCATGAAAAATTTAAAAATTTTCGTATATTTGCTTAAAGAAGAAAATTTGATGTGAGAATCTTGTGGCAGCTGTGTTTGTAGTTGAGTTGCCAATTCGTTAATATAATTTTCTTTATCATTTAAGCAAATATAAAAAAAAAAATGGAAATTTCTCATGATCTTAAATAACGATGAATAGTTTATTATAAAAATGTTACCTTTGGTTTGTTTAATATTTATCCTGACAGTGATACAGCCGAAAATAGATCCATCAATCACCATTACATAAAGCCTTACTTCACCAAGTATTACCAGGTAAAATTGCCAGTGCGAGACCCAGGGTGGGGTCTCTCACCGTACCTCGATATCTTGTTAGTGTGTGAGTGAAGTGTGCATTTTGCTTCTCTAACTGTAATGTGTGATTCTTAGTAACTTTGTAGTTATTAAAACCATGTCATGTGACTATACCAAATAATTAGAAGAGGATGTGCATTTGAGGGGGGTTGAATGTGGAGAGTAATGAGGGATGAAAGAGAAAGCAAGTGTGGAGGAAGTTTGAATTGAGTACAAGTGTTTGTCAGGAGAACTGGAAGAACATTTTAAGCATTTTTGGGTTGAAGCATTGGTTTGATTAAATGAATTCCACATGAATTTGTACTGTATCTGAAAGGAAATGGCAGTACAGTGCAGTACATTTGAAGAGGATCCTGAATGATAGACATTTGAGGGGAAGGATACAAGAGAGGGCCAAGATGTGGTTCCCTGAAGGATGAGTGGGGTTTGATTGGTTAGTATGAAAGAGTGATTGGGATTTACAGTAGGTTGATCTTAAGAAATACACAATAAAGGATTGGAAATGGGTGTCTTAGACCTGATGACCCCTTACAGTCAGTGCAGATGCAGCACACTGTATGCTAAATCTTTGTTACCGAAGGAGGCAGCGTTGATGCACTGTACCCGACTGCTTTCATTTCCCCTACTGTATAGTCGGGTATTGTACCGTACCCATACATCGCTGGTTGGACGGGGAGTACCATGGGTGCAGACCAACAACTCGTGGCAATTATTGTTAAGTTGCTGTATTAAGGGGATTTTATTTAATTTTTTGGAAGGAGAAAATTTTTGTATGAGAATAGAATTGATCCATGAGCAGTTTGGGATTTTTTATATAAAAATCTAGGTAAAGACAATAGGTAGTTGAAAGGAAAAGTTTTAATTATTGGAAGGAATATGTTAACTTTATGGATGTATAGTATACAGTCAAACATCTATTTAATGGACTGTATAGAGAGGGAATTTGTTATATCGAAGGTCCGTTAGATGTGAAAGCCTCCATCTAACGTATTATATGGAGAGAAACATCAGTTATATGTATGTTTCACTGTACAATATAGGATGACACCCTGTGAATGTAACCAACAAGTGCTCCTCTATTGGTGAGTCAGACCACTTGCTGCCATGTTGACCTGTAACACTGTGGCTGCTGCAACATAAAAAGACAAGTCCAACACAAGGAAGCCATGAATACAATAAGAAATTTGTTTGATTGAATGAATAAAAGGCTACAGTGTTTCTCAAACTTTTCACTTCATTCCCCCCATGAGGAACACACAACATGGACCCCCTTCAGTTCTCTCCCAAGCCCCTCACAAATAATGATGAAAATAACTGTTTTGGTTCTCTTCCTTTATTTTAATGTTTTCAATCATCAAACAGAATGCATATTTTGTTACAGTTCAATGGGATGGATGACTTGTTTCCTTTCAGTCAGTCGACTGATTCGAGGTAAAGCACATCTCATGTCTGGGTCTACATGCAACCGGTTTTGGCTTTTATTCTCTTTTTGAAGGTGTAGAAACCAGATTTGCATAAATAAGTAGTAGAAAATGGCAAGAGGACTTGAAGTGCGATCTCACTAACTTTTGGATATGACTCATACATTGAGCACCAGAATACAGTCAGTCAGTCAGAATCATTCTGAGATCAAGGAATTTGTCTGAACAGGAACTAGAATCGTGCAATCTGAGCGAATCCGTTGGAAATGGAAAAACTAGCTGCTGCACCATACTATGTAAATATCAAAACTGTACCGTGTGGGTCGAATCCAAACATATACTACTTACACTAGCCTGCCGTGATCCCGTCCCCAGTTTGAGAAGCGCTAGGCTAAACAGTGTCCGAGGCTAATTTTATGTTTAGAACATGAATAATAAAAGTGCTTGGTTTACCAAGAGTAAATTGAGTCACATGGGTATGATGAAGGAAACGATTTTATGGTTGTTTTTTATAGAATCTGTGAAGTAAGCAGGATCACCTCAGGGCTGGGTGGGAAGGCCTCTACAGTACAATACTTAAGTTGCATTAAGGTTACAGTAGTGGGAAGAAGGTGACTTCATTTAGTGTATGTCAAAGGTAAAAATTTGTATCCTGGCAATATTTTGAGGAGACCACAGGATTACCTACATCTGTATCATCACCAGGAGGGTCACCAGGCCAAATGTTGTCTGGAGAATCAGTCTTAATACTGTACTATTGGGGTTTGTGACTGCCTCCTGTACAGTTGTTGGGTGCACTCCCAGTGGGGCCACGTAGCCTAGAGTTAGTCAACAGTTGAATGAATTACTGTTTTATTATTATTGTATACAGTCCATTTTACTGATTAACAGTCCTCCTTTCATGTATTTTTGTGCCAATTACCATGTCACATGATCTGGTCCTCCAGAAAATATGAATACAGTACTGTTGTTATTTTTTTCCTATTAATTAATGGCTCAGTTGCCGTGCACTACGGTATATCTTTTTATTTCTCTTCAGTCCTATTTTTGTGATTTCTCCCTTCTAATTGTAAAAGCCATTTTACCAAAGAATTTAAGTTATTGAAAACAAAAAGTTTTGGAAAAATAGTCTCATTATCTTACAAAGACATGCATACAGCACTGTGTAACCCAGGAGTTAGGTGATGGTTTGAATACTTTTACCTACATCCCCATCAGCAAACTGGCTGTTTTGGCAGGACCATCTGTCTCTACTCTACACACACACACACATTAAGCTTTATTCTCATACTGTACAGGTTTTTTTAATAGTAAATAGGTTATTCCATAATTATTTATTCAGGATAGATTGGTGGTGTTGGGTTGTTTGAGGTGAGGGTGAACCAGATGTGGAGGGAAACACCATTGTTCTGTAGCAGGTTTTTATACACAGCATTGGAACAGCTCTTCGTTATTGATGGAGGCAGGAACACAATTTTCTGATTATATGTAGTCTTTAAGTATACAGTACAGTAGTACACAATCCCAGGATATATTAATTTTTATGAAATTTTCATTAGACCAACAATTATTTAGATCATATGTACTTTTTTGTTTATGATATAAATGATTAAAGAAAGAAAGGGGTTGTTTTTGAAGGTTAAAAATAAAGGTGAAATGATCGCCTTTATCCAGTGTCTGTTTAAGGGGGGAGACGTTATGAGGGGGGAGACGTTATTTGTGAAGATGCCTTGTAAATGCATTACCTCAGGTATAATATGAGTTATTGCAGTGTCACATTGAGTTTCCTGAATCCATCTCTGTTTACTTATATAGTATAGGTAAGGGATTATTTTTATTTTCATGTAAGTGAAGTAGGTTGAGGTTAAGATGAGTTACTGAAGAGCTTCCTTGAAAGTTTTTTATTTATTATTTATTTCTTTTGATGTGTGAATTAATTGTGTATGGAGAAAAACTAGTTAAAACAACATTGATGTCATTGATGTTAATTTGTAAGAAAGCTGTACAGAATTGTTTCACAGCAGCAGAGGCTAAGATCTAAGATGCCTGTATGCATAATTTTAATGATTAGTAAGATGGGCGTCCCCTACAGGTGGGGCTCAACAATGAAGGACCCTGGCCTGGTGAGAGCAGAACCACAGGAACTGGGAAGGGCCACAGCTCCAGCAAGATGCATCAGTGCACCTTCTGTCGGTACTCCACAAATGTTACCACTAATCTCAAGAACCATATGCGAACTCACACTGGGGAGAAACCTTTTCAATGTCCACATTGTTCCTTCTGCACCACACAGAAGGGAAGCTTACGAACACACATTCGTAAGCACACAGGAGAGAAGCCATTTGCTTGCGCCCATTGCGATTATCGTTCTTCAACAAAGGGTAATTTAAATGCACACATGATCGTGCATCGTCCCCAGGTCACTGAGAACGGTAAGGCAAGGGGTGGTATGTCTGGAGGAATTTCCTCTTCTGTTGCTCACCACTTGACTACAGATGCTCCCCAGGCAGCTGCTCTGTCTCCTCAGTTTTTCCATGTCTCACCTAAGTCAGAACCTGACTCCTGTTCGGTAACTTATGTTAGTCCAATTATAGAATCGGTCACATGTTTATTGGATCCACTTTCTCCTTCAATTGGTGATTAAAATACTTCTTCCCTTTACCTGATTAAAGCTGCCTCACGTACCTTCCCTCCACCTGACTCTTCATATAAGTCTCATTAATAAACAGCTTTAAGGCTTAAGACTTAAAAACTTTAAGGATTAATTTGCACCATTGTAAGAATTTGTAATGCTTTCATTTTATGTCTTGAGATAAAATTCTGCTTATTTTGCTGAGCTTTTTATATTTTAGAGCTAAATTAATTGTTTTGGTTGAGAGTGGCATTGTGCCGTACTGTAGTGTTCAACAGTGTGGCTTGAGGAACAAGTTGACATTCATTTAATGTTACCTTATTTCTTGTTGTTTACTTCCTCAAATGTTTCGCTGTTCTGTTTGATGTAGTGTTTTATTACAGGTAGTCCCCGAGTTACTACCGTCTCACTAAACTACACCAGACCTGAACCAGTCTTTCTGTTAAAAGAGATTAATTTAGGATATGTTGTAATTCATTTGAAATACAGTACAGGACACTGTATTGTGATGAATTATGTAAAATTTGGTTTGATGAATTTACCATTTTCTATGACAATTATTTTATATAATATATCAGTAAGCATTAATAAAAGTGTGAGAATACAGTACATCAATTTAATAAGGGGGGGTGGGGTGGGGTAAATACAAAACACTTATTAACACGAGAATGTTGTTTGGGTCAGGTGAAAACAGTGGCTGCCAGACCTGTGAAGTACATACTGTACTGTACTGTACTGTACTGTACTGTACTGTACTGTACCGTACCGTACCGTACCGTACCGTACCGTACCGTACCGTACCGTACCGTACCGTACCGTACCTTTGTGGGTCCCAGCACTAATGTGCAGCATAGGCTCGGCTCTTATGTGTTAGAGTATTCATACACAGATTTACTTAAGAAAACCTTTTAGGGCTTAAAATCTTCATTGGCATCAGAGTTAAATGAGCATAATAATGGGTGACAGACAGGTGTAGATGGTGCTTGTGGTTCACCTGTACAGTACAGTACAGTACAGTACAGTACAAAAATAAACATTAATATTAAAAGATAAAGGTTATATAATACAGCACTAAGATAAGGTGACTCACCAATACAGATCATCAGCGGGTTTACTGGAATCGGCTGATGATTGTAACTGATCGAAGGTACAAATACACTCCTGTACAAAGTTAATTTTTATTCACTTTGTTTTTTATACAACAGTATTATTCACTATTAATCATTGTAAACATAACCGGGGACTTCCTCTACACATGTTGAGAAGCTGTACTGTTAGATGTGGTTTGTTTTATCTTTAAATCTTTGATGGCATAGGTCATTGCAATTATTTATTTATTTTGTAATTTGAAAAATGGTAGTTTGTCTGTTTTGTATATTAGTTGTTTACTGTGTTTGTTTGATGTTGAATTTTGTTCTGTACTATATTCTCTTTCTGTGCTTTCCTTGCCTGAAATTGGATTCTGTTAAGATGTGCTCCAGTCAGTTCTAGTCACTTTTCAGTTGTATGTAAGGAAGTTATTACTGTACTTCATTAATCCAAACCATTAGTTATATACTGTACAGTAATCATCAGAGTGTTGATCAAATATTAGTTCCTTAAAATCATACACATTGTTTGTATGGAAAAGATGATTATGCTGTGGATCCATTGGACATCACATCGTCGGTAACATTTAAGAATCTCTCGTCATTGGTAATCTTTGATGACTGGTCAAACGGGGCCCAGTCCTAACCTAGCTATTGGGATTGGGGCCCAACCCTATGGGCATGAATTGTAATGATCCTCAATCCTAACGACTAAGTTAGGATTGATGATCATTTGACGTGCAACCCTTCCTTCTGAAGTGGTCATACACCGTGTCCTTAATCCTCTGGTGCTTTGCCATTTGATATCAAGTTATTAATTACTTATTAGCCGCAGGCACCTGGAGTAACACTCGCTATTTAACAGTTGAATGTTGTGTTCTTGCTGTGAGTGCTTAGTGTTTTGTTTACAGCTTTTCCTCCCATATATCATACAGTAAGTTTTGAAGTGTCTAGTTTTTTGTTGCTTGTTTAGGTTCTAGAGCATTCATATATATTTAGAAGTACAGTAAGTTTAGTGTATCCATGTTACCTAGTTTGAATTTAATTAACAAAGGAAGTCTTTGATTTCTACCAGATAAGGTTTTACCTTTTTCTGAAAATGAGCAAATGTTGAGCTGCATGGAAACCTTGGCCCCCAGACTAGAACAATTACTGTATATGTTAATGAAGGGCCTCTACATGACAGCGGTGTACAGTAACCAGCTCGGTGCCTACCTTACCTACCAACCATACCACAGTCCCATAGGGTTTTGTGTACTCACTGTTTTCCCATTACTGCCTTGTCCTCATAAGTCTGCCATTACGTGTTGGACTTACCAGAATTATTTTTACAATAGATGTAACAAAACAAAGCCCTCCACATCACAGCTATATTTATATACTGCTAAGATTTTGCATCTGGTGTTGTCAACAACAGAAGGTCCTGGGTTTAGGACCCTCAGTATTAGGCTTGAATCTTCAGGCTTTCACTCGACAAACCCCCGAGGCACCTTACAACATGCTTGGTTGACAGAAATTTTATGCATTATGCTTTCAAAGTATTTACCTTGAATTTAATGCCTCAGCTCTGCTATGAGATGAAGCATTTGTATGTTGTGTGTATCTTTCTGTAAAACAGTGGTGAGGTTCTCTGGTGGCGTTGAGGTTCATGTACTGTATAGTTAGTTTCCTTGGAGGTGCACTCAATAAAAAATTATTCGGCACCGTCAAGGCTTGATACTATATGACACGGGTGCCGAATAATTTTTTATTGGGTGTACATGGGAGAGGCAGTCACATCCTACTGATACAATCCTTCTTATTTATTTATTTATTTAATGGCCTTAGTAATTAAAATTTATCTTATTATTTTGCTCATTTATTCTCCTATACTAAAAAATGAGGGGTACATTTACCAAGTCTTTTCCCAATCCATGTAATTTTTTCCTTGGTGTTATATTGAATTTTGCTTTAGTTTTTGAAGACTAATAATTTGCACTTGTTTGTTCAGTTAGGTCTAACCTAATGGGTTGGTAAATTTGTTAAACTGTATATAATTTACTGCAGTTATATATGCCCCTATTTTCAGGTCATATGTATTTTCTTATTTATTTGTTGATTTGTACAGTATGTGTTAGACACTTTGCAGAATTTCAACGATTGCCTGTGTTTTGAGGTCACCTTGGGATGAAGTACATGATTTGGTGAGACTGTCTTGACTTTGGGTCGTATACGTAGGTCATGTCGTGTAGGGAAAGGTCAGCTGAGTTTACTTACTATATTTTAAAATGAAAATAGAAAGGTTATACCAGTTAGATCTTTGTATGCCTGGTATTGGGTGATGTTTCAGAATTTTGTTTCTAATGTTAAAAAAAAGTGAGTCATACATGCGTTGGCTCACACAAGACTAGATGTGCACGTAAACTCTGCAGAACATTGTTTATTTGTTGAGAACAAAAATAAACAGAAAACTACATTATTTAACACTACTGTATTAAGTGAGACAAGTTCTCCCATAGATTCCATCATAAAATTTTCAGATACTGTACAGTATGTTCCAAGAAGGAACTGTCCACTCCTAAAACTTGTAAATAAATGTACAGTACGTACAGTAATAAATATTCTGTACATACAGTATAACATAATACAAAGAGTAACTCATCAACGATGAATGCAAAGGCATCATAGCAAAGCTTGGGAGTGAGATGTGATGGAGTTGGGGTGAGTGGGAGAGTGAGTCTACAGGGCTAGGGGTTATCTGAGGAGCCTCGGGTTGTGTTTACACAGCTGAGAGGAAAGACTGATGCAAATCATTTGTAAACTCACATTATTCCTTACTATGTTATGGTGAATCAAGGACTATTATTCCATGATTTTATCAACTTCATTGTACATTATGTACAGTAAACTCTGTTAAATTAAGCAATCCAGTATTAAGAAAGAAAGGTGATATCAGAATAAGACATAGAATAAACTGAAGTTTTATACAAGTATTTCAAACAATTTCAGAATTGTTGTGTCACCTTAGATGTGAGAGAAAGTATACTTTTTACAGTTGTCAACACTTACATGGAGATTAAAGGAACACTTTTGCAGTATTATGAGGCAGCTGAACCAGATTATTCTGTATGATTGCTGTGATTTATAGCTGGCAGTTTACACTAGAATACAGTATTGTAGGGTTACTTTTTATGAGGTTATATTACCAAGTCTTTCTTTTGGTGTCCACCGTGCGCCTTCCAAGTGTCAACTTTATTCACATTATTTATAACTCCCGGTTCGGTTCCATAATTATTTTGGTGTGTATGAGTTTTACTGAAATAATTTTGTGCGTAAATTCTGTAGAACAATCTAGTCTGCTTAGCCATCAAGTAAAAACTTAATTTTGATGTAGTGTATGCAGAAACAATGACACCTTGTACAGTACAGTACAGTGTGGTGAAACATTGGACTCTGTTATTGGATGTGGCAGTACAAATAGGCTGGGGGGATGTCAGTCATTTCAGGAAGGGTTTAAAGATACTGTAGTGGAATTGTGAATAGGTGTTTTAACTTCTATAGCAACCAGGTGTAGAGAGTTTTGTTTTTGTTCATAAAGAATGACTCCACCTGATGTGAAAGCAAGCACAAGTAAATATTGGATTTATTTATATATTTTTTTAATTCAAGTGTATAGATAAAACTGTTTGGTATCTTTAAATAAAGTAAGTTTGTTTTTAGTTTCTCTTGAACCAATAACTTGGAGTTGATGCTCTTCATTACCTGTATTTGAAAGGAACAGTGCAAGGTTAAGTGATCCTTTTCATAAAGAAAATGAAACTTGGTTAAAAATTAAAAAGATTTAACGCAAATTTTGTGGGACGTAAAACACAAATAATGATTGTGTTGCCCTGAAGGAAGCAGTGAATGTTAAGACTCAAGTTTATGAGACCATCTAGCTGTAGACTCACAAGGCTTAATAAATTTTTAATCATGATGAAAATGCTTTGTGTTTTCTCTCTCAGTAGCCCAGGATTTATAATGTACATAAGGCTATACAGTTGTCTGATAATGATAAATGCCATGTACTGTACTGCTTACAGGTAGCACTATCACTTGGAATATTATTGGGTGCCATATAAGGGGAGAATTTATGAAAATATGATGCAAACGAGACAAACATGAAGCAGAGTGGTGGCATAATACAGTATAGTAAACACTGGCCAACTCTAGAAACTTGAAGCTCCAAGTTGGTAGTGATCTTAGTGTGCTTGACTTTGATTTTGGGAGTGCTTTTTTTATTTTTTTTAACATATTTCCAATATTTTACTGTGCTTACATTTCTTATGACAAGTAATCATCAATATACATTATTTCTTAGGGAACCAACCTCCTTAGGCAGCCATGTACTGTATGTGGCTTTCATAGCAACTTGGTATAAAGTCTATATATTTTTATTATTAATTATTTTTTTATACTTGTGTCATTGAATAAATTTTTGTGAAAGTTATCTTGCTTGATTTTAGCACAGTATAGTGTATGGTGAAAGTTTAAGTGATGTTCATCATTAAATGATCACTCCAGCTCTCTGCCAATTAAAGTGGAATGGTGCTCATTCCCTTAGTGAAGAAGTTTAGTGCAGCAAAAGTTGGTGCACAGAGACCATCTGGGATGACAAGTTGTTGTTCCAGGTGAGAGATCTTTGGCCTATATAGGCCTTACTGTAGAGTTACAGTTTCATGTATTTATATATTCATTGGTAGATAATATTAACAATTTTTATTGTGAAATTTTTATCGGTGGTTTACAGTATGTTGCCAATTACTGATGTCCACCAGTTCATTGAAAAGCTTGAAAGTTCAGTACAGTACAGGGTACATTTCAGTCCAGGGTACAGTACTGTGTTGTGTTGTACAGTATTGTATTGTAAATGCAATTAGCTTCCCATAGATGAAGAATACCAACAGTTGTTGGATGGAGGACAGTGTTTACCTGCTTCCTCTTGCTGGCTTGGCACTTGTCTGCAACTCATGACCTATACTATAATCAGTATACTGTACTGTACAGGAGTCTGGTACAAAACTACAGTAAATTAACAGACTTTATGTATGAAGTTACTGTAAATCCAGAAAATTTTGTGTATCCTTCATTCAAATTATTAAAATGATTTGCTTGGGGGAAGAGAATTGATTTTGAAAGGCTTTAGGTTGCCTATATTGTACATAAACTGTACCCTTAACATATCTGTTAGTTAACATTTGTGTTTATCTTGCCTTTAACTAAGATTTTATATTGAAGGAAAAGTGAGTGTTAATTTCTCAGCCTTTTACTAAGTCACTTCTGCAGCATTTGCTACTTAGCAGTTAGTTATTATGTAAACTTTGCTGTACTGTATTTGTAACAAGTAAATTGAGCACTTCTATACTGTAAGGCTTCAAAAGTTCACAATATTATTAAATACAGTTTTAAAATTTTTTGAATTTTGTTTTTTTCTCCCGTTAACGAAATATTTTAGTGTCTTTTTGTTGAATAATTTGAGACGTAATCATGTCTAGTGCAGTTGAGGTACGAGGCATGTAGGGTTGTCTACCACAGTGTGAAGGTGTGATGTATCGGGAACATTTTTATCCATATGTGTACACCAACGAATATCTGTTTGTGTGGATGCTCTAAACACAGGTTGTTCATTAAATGTGACAAAGAGTAAGCCGGGCATCATCAACAGGTGAGGGTGGAGAGTGGCTGTCAGAGAACTAACTGGAGGCGACCCGTGAGCGATGAAAAAAGTCTTGCCTGCGGTAACAAGATGCACCAGTGCCCATCTTGCCCCTACAGCACCAATATTACCACAAATCTGAAGAAACATATCAGAACTCACACAGGAGAGAGACCATTTCCTTGTCCTTATTGTCCCTTCAGAGCCATTCAAGAAGAAAACCTCAAAGTTCACATACGTACTCATACTGGTGAAAAGCCTTATGCATGTCCACATTGTCCATTCCACGCCAGTAAAAAAGCTAATCTCAAAAGACATATAAACACTCACACTCCTTTGAAATCTTACACTTGTGCTTACTGTGCATATCAGTGTTCTAATGAGAGTATTTTTAATCGCCACATGATGAGTCATATTTAGTTTTTATGTGAGACTCGTCAAGTCTTTTATACTTTTTGAGGAAAATTATAAATTTTAATGTCTTTGAGTTGCAGACATTATTTAGTTTTGGTTATAATAAAACTTCTTCCCCCAATTTTTTTTTCTGTTGATGGTCATAATACTGTACAGTAGTGTATATGTCATTAAGATGGGAAACTAAGTGCTCATCTTTCAATACCCTCTCACATTCATTGACTGGTACGTTACAATAACTATGAGATACTGTACATGTAACAAAACAACTGGCCACCGCTACTCACATTTATCCGCATTAAATATTTCAAGAAAGAAAAAAATCCTTGAAAGTGACAAATGAAGCAAGTTAGCCGTTATGCCAACTTTTAGCCGTACAATGTGTTTTAGAGAGAAAATTGACCATATACTGTTGTGGTTAGGTTGACATAGAGTACTGTGCATCATCAGTGAGTATCCTTCATTGTTTACTACACTACTGTGCAGTATGTGTAAGTTGACCCAATAAGGCAGCTGTTACAATGGATATATGTACTGCACTGTACAGTATGTGTAATGGCACTTTACCAAAAACCTTTTTAGTTTGCCACATTATTGTAGTACTGTACCTGTGCTGTACTGTACTGTACTGTACTTTACTGTGCTGCACTGTACTGCACTGTGCTGTACTGCACTGTGCTGCACTGTACTGTGGCTGTACCTGTACTGTGGCTGTACCTGCACCTGTACTGTGGCTGTACCTGTACTGTGACTGTACCTGCACCTGTACTGTGGCTGCACCTGTACTGTGGCTGTACCTGTACTGTGGCTGCACCTGTACTGTGGCTGTGCCTGCACTGTGGCTGTACCTGCACCTGTACTGTGGCTGTACCTGTACTGTGGCTGTACCTGTACTGTGGCTGTACCTGTACTGTACTTAGTTTGAGCCTTATTCACCAGTTACTTCTAATTCAATTGATTTGTTTGTCTTTTTAGTTTCTAGAGTTTAATGTCAATTTAAAGCAGATAAAGTATCCATTTACAGGTAGATGACATCCTTGCTTGTACAGCTAACCTAGCAGTACAGTACAGTACAGTACAGTACTCTAGTATTGTTGGTGTAATGATCGTGGAGTCTTCAGTTTAGACTTGATGTTTGCAACAATGAAAACAAGCGAATAATTTTATTATTTATATGCACTTAGTAAATAGTATGAATGTCTTTTAAGAAAAAGTGTAAAGTAATGAATGTAAGTTTACTTATACAGGAAACTGTTGATTATATATTTGAAGGAAATGATGGAACTGCTTGTCAAGGAAAAAGTGATTCAATAGAATTTTTGTAGATGTTTCCATTTAAGGTTTTCAAAAAGGTCGTTGTTTCATTGTTTATATCTCTCAGAAATCAGCAACACACTACTGTACCAAAAGTCATTTTGTATGGCTACTGTACTGTACGTGTGTATTATTATTGTCATAATGAAAAACTCGAAAGTATTCCTCCCATTTTGTAATTATTTTTATAACTGAAGTTTGAAATAAAATTGTTATAGTAACCTGGAAACTTTAGTAAGTGTGTTTGCAGCAACTTGCTCTTATTGTTTGCTGATTTTTGTAGGTTAAAAAAAAATACTGTATATATACTATACATAGTATATACCGCTTATACTGTATAGGAAAAATATTAATTGCAAGACTATAGTATGACTGTGAACTACAGTGTATATATATATATATATATATATATATATATATATATATATATATATATATATATATATATATATATATATATATATATATATATATATATATATATATATATATATATATATATATTTATTATACTGTATATTGACAAGTTTAATTCTGGAAGTAACTCGTGAAATAAGAATTTTTCGTTACTAGGGCGTTTGTATGTTGTTTGTATGACCTTAAGCTGGGCGTCCCCTACAGGTGGGGTTGGACAGTGACGGTCAGAGGACGGGCGGCGGAAATGGAGCCCCCGGATCCAGGAAGGGCTACTCGGGGAATCTCAAGACGCAACAGTGCCCCTTCTGTCCATACACCACCAATTTCACCACAAATCTGAGGACACATATGCGTACCCATACAGGGGAGAAGCCATTTTCTTGCCCTCATTGCCCCTTTCAAACAACCACTAAAGCCAATTTAAAAAGACATATTCTTACTCATACTGGAGAGAAGCCTTTTGCTTGTGCTCTATGCCCATATCGATCTTCACAGAGGGGTAATTTAAATGCCCACGTGTTAACTCACTGTACCCAAGACAGTATGGGGACACCTCTTGAAAACTTTGTGCTTCTAGAGTAAATATTTATAAACATACAGGTATATATATACTCTAAAACATTCAAGTTAAGCATAGGGCTTCCATACACATTACAGTACAGCACTGTACTGTACTGTACTGGTTTGAATTTACTAGGCCAGTTCACAGCCTTGCCAAGTTGATCTTTCAATTGAATTTCTTAATTAAACCATTTAAACAATTAAAAAAAAAATTGGGGGTAAATTAGCTGATAATTTGAATATCTTCAGTTATATTTAAAGTTGATGGAAAGTTTATCAGCAAAGGTCATTGTAATTGTCCAAATCATTATTGCTCTCTGCTGGGTGAGGAGTTTTGTGAGAAGATCCTTAAGTTTTTTAACTTGATCCAGTATTAGTGTTTTGTGTATTTAGGTGGTTCATTGGCTTGAGTTTATAAACACTTCACTAAGATGAGATATTCTTTCTGTTTTAGCACCAATAAATGGTTTACTTATTACCCTTATTTGTGTCTCCTCTCATTTTCTTGGTCCAGCCTTTTATTAGTACCTTTGTCTGTCATGGTCGACTGAGAGAACCGTGTTGATGGAGCATTTGACCAATTCTTGTTTATAGTTTGTCTGTTGTGTGTGCCAAGGTATTCCTTAGGCTTAACAGACAGTCCTGATCTCTCGGGTGTATCTCGTCATGTAGATGATGTCCACACCAGCATGAGGAGTTCTTTTACCAAATGTTTCAGGTCATGTATTGTGAGTTATTGTGTCCCAGACTTGAAGTGGAGAGAGCTACAACTTTCAAATTAATTGTTGATTTAATATCTCAGGATTTATACCTCATCAAGTTTGAAAATACTGTATGGGCATTAAGCTACGCATCTGGGGTTCTTGCTGTCGTTCCAACTTTTTTAAAAACTCACAACAGCTGAAGTGTGTTGGGAGATGCCACCTTGAAGTATCCTGCAGAGTACTGTACTGTAAGTTCCCAAAGAGGAACTTTTACAACCTACTGTAAACTGGTGCATAGTTAAGATGCTCTTTGGTCAACTGTCCCATACTGGCTGGTAATGTATCACCTCCAGAGAAAGATGGTTTGTATTGTTTTCTCCTGGGAAAGAATTTAATACTGCACTGTACAGGCAGTCACTGGTTTATGAAGTTGAAGTGTTCCTGAGAATGTGTTTGTAAACCTGATCTATACATCTCATTAAAACACTGATATAATTAATTGGTCCCAAGATACAGGTGAAAACTACATGTTTTAGATAAAACATTATTAATATACTTACATTACAGTAGTATAATGAATAAATTGAACTCATGATAATAATACAGTATTGTACATTACAGTACAGTATCTGTAAAATTAAATACTGTACATATGGTACACTGTGTTTGGTGCCACTCAAACACAATAATGTACAGTAGATGTATTGTGGGAGGAACCTCGTGTGCTGAAGTGATGTACAGAATGAAGGACTAGAACATGTAGAGTATAATGTTGTAATACAGTACAGTACATTCATGAGTTAAAACCAGATGTTAACACTGTGGTGAAGCTTGTTGTCTAATATCGTACATTGATAGATCCACTTTTACACAAAGCAGATATACAAGTTTATTGTACTGTACCTGTAACTTAAGGGAGTAAGGAATTGTACCATTATAGATCAATTAAAACATTTGATAGAGGTTTTATGGGGACAATGAAGGATATGTGTGAAGCTTTCTGGGAAGAGGAAAACTTTTATTCAGCATAAGTGCAGTACTGTATTAGATGGAGGACATGTTGTGTGCCCGTGATCATTTAATATGTTCAGAATAGGTTGTGAGAGAGTAGTGTAAGTTTGGTGAACAATGATAAGGGCTTACTGTGTGAGAACAGTTAGCTCCTCTGTGTAAGAGCAGAACTGAGTCCAGTATCTTGGTCTTGAGAATTCATGAACACATGCACCTGTGTACAGTACAGTACAGTGCCTGCCAGATAAGTCGAGTTATATTACAGATTCATAACATTATGTACCTGTCTGTGCCTGTAGTGTGGCAATATACTGTACCTGTATCACTGGTAGAGCTTGTCAAGTTTGATGTTGAGTGACTCAGGCCATGGGTGTCTGAAGATAGTACATAAGTGTTGCTTTGATGTAAGAAGATTAAAACATCTTTGGGTGTATTGTACAGTATAGGTATTTGCTAGGATGGTTGGACCGGAGGCTTGAACAGTTCATGTGAACCAAGTCCTGGTGTTGCAGTTAAAGATGTAGGCCTAACATTAATCTCAGTTTCTCGAGCATAAAGCATTTAATATAATGGAAGCACACACACAAACCCACAAGATCAGCCTTGGTTTTTGTATCAGCTTTGTATTAATGATGTAGATTCTTTAATGAACCAATAAGTGATCTTGATCACCAATGGAAAGGAAGGTATTACATGTAGCATCTTCCTTACATAATGATTTAATGTTTCCACATTTTTAGTGATGGAAACCCAGGAGCAGAGTTTGAGACGTGTTAAAATAACTCTGCATGATTTTTTAATTAAGATATACAGTAACAACCTGTTTATTGTTGAAGGTAAAGAGTGCATGTTGTACTAGTAGAGTAGTTATACATAAAGGGTAAAGCAGATATAGAGAAGTGAGAAAATATAGAAGTATTAACAAGGTAAGAGAGCCAAAGATGCAGCGATAGAAATTTGTGCCATTAGTGATGGGCAGCCAAGTGGTGTGCTTATTAATATACATTAGTTATTGATCAGTTGGAGCCAACACACTAAGGGACCCTTTAGTGATGTCACAACTTGTATGGGTTAACAAATTAACTTTTATATCTAATTGGTTAGATTTTTGTTTGCCGTTAACTCGTGTAATAAACCTAATAGCGCGTTAGAGAACTTCATTGCCAATGCTGTACAGTACAGACCTCATGCTCCTTTATAAGCAGCACTCTGGGCCAATCAAATGCTGTACCGGGTAATTGCTGTACATATTTTTGCATTTAGTGTTTGTTTTTTAGTTCTGAGATCTCCTGGTATAGCTGACTTGAATATTTATGATAAAATGAGGTTTTAAAAACAATTAGCAACATTTAGGTAAGCTTCTGTTCCCACCTCTTGGCATATAATACAGTACAGCATGGTACCAGATCATAATTGGTAATCAGATGTACCGTAACCTTAACATCCATAGTGTACTTTAATTCAGGTTCATATTTCAATACTGTACATGATATTGTATTCGTGCTCAAATTGATGGCACCCCGTGTTCTAAGGATGCAAGATTGAAAATAGCTTGAGGAAAAGATACCTGTGAACTATAAGGTAATATATTATGAGTATTTAGTAATAATTTACTGTAATATTTACTAAATTGTAGTTATGATATTTGTTATTGTTGAAAAGTAAATGTACAGTAGCTTCTACAGAATTTGAAAGTAAATACAGTACTGTTTATCGTTCTGGGTCATTAACCATCACTTGCCTGCACATAATGTTTTATTTTTTTATTTTTTTATGATGTACTGTATTGTGATATGTTTTGGTGGGCGATTATGACCTTGAGTAAGTTGGACGTCCCCCACAGGTGGGCCTGGACACTGCTGATGAGTGGAGTGGCAGGAGAGGAACTTCGGGAATCAGGAAAGGCATCACTACCTCTATCAAGATGCACCAGTGTCCCTACTGCCCTTATTCTTCTACCACAAAGACTAATTGTACAAACCACATGCGTACTCATACTGGGGAGAAGCCATTTTCTTGTACTATGTGTCCATTTCGTGCTAGTCAGAAGGGAAGCCTACAGACACACCTTCGTACTCATACCGGGGAAAAACCTTATGCATGTACTCTTTGTCCATACCGCTCTGCACAGATGATACACCTTAGGAACCACATGAGGGCACGCCACGGCTGGCTAGCCGATGTCAGAAAATTAACATTGTGATAAAATACAAAACTGGTGGAAATTCAGCAGTTAATGATGGAGTCTTGTCATTGTTTTCATCATACTGTACTGTATGGTGAGACTACTGTAGTGCTGTGGGTAATACAGTAGACAACTGTACAGTGCTGTATCTGTATTGTAGTACAGGTACAGTACAGTATTTGAAGTACTGTACATAGGAAATATTTTTGTTTATTTTTATTTATTTTGAAGGCCTGTTATAGGGCATTAATATTGAGTGAAGATATTCTACTGTGTTGTATAATTTATCAATAAAACATTTGAGGATGGTCGGTGTTTCTGTATTTCTCTGGAGTTATCTTAAGACTTTTGTCGGCATGATAGAAATTAAATGTGATTATTGTTGTAATCTCTTTCTACAAAATTGGTTTTGAGTCTATATACAGTTATAACAATATTCTTAACATTTCAGTAATTTACAAATTTCTTTGTGTGGATTCAAATGGAGTTTCTATTACTGTAAACCTTGTGCAGTATTTGTCTTAGGCACTTAAAGTTGTGTTCTTAATTACTTAACAAAGTACTGTATTTCTTGTAATTTAAATTTTGAAACTGATTATAACAGCAGCACATGGGATTGATTCCTCTTAATATATGGATTCGAATTTTGATCAGTGTGAGAGTGCATTCAAGGTTGTGCAGCTTTCATTCTATAACTGGAGACACACATTTCCCTTGTGTATCCTTCTAGTACTGTAATAAAGCCCCACTTGATGGGTTGTACTTAGCCATGCCATAGTACTGTACTGTACAGTAATATACAAGAAAGATATGAATTTGAACTTGTTTTAGTGTCTGAATACTGTAGTGTGGAATGAATTAGTAAACTGCTTTATTATATAAGAAAGAATTAATTTTGGTGGTTATTTTAATGTGAGTAAAGAGTACTGTAGTGTGAAACAAATTAGTAAGAAAGGCGTCCCCTACAGGTGGGTTTGGACAGAGACGATGGGAGAGGATCAGCCGGAGCTGGGAAGGGGTTCACTACCACCAGCAAGATCCATCGGTGTCCCTACTGTACCTACGTCACTCCTGTTACCACTCACTTGAGGGACCATTTACGCACTCACACGGGGGAGAAGCCCTTCTCTTGCCCGTTTTGTCCCTATCAAGCTACGACCAAAAGCAATCTGACAAAACACACTCGTATTCATACGGGATTAAAGCCATTTACGTGTCCACATTGTTCATACTATTGTACCAAAAAATTTTACCTGGATAAGCATATTCTTTCCCATACATGGAGTAAACCAAACACATGAATATACTGCACAGTTGTTTAGTACCAAACACAAGACAAGTTACCTGTGTGCTCAGTTTTGTTTCATACTATACGTACAGTAATGTACCTGCATTGTTCCTGGTTTTATTTGTGGGCTTTTTTATGTGATTTATTTATTTATTTTTTTTTAAAGTGGCATTAAGGGTAAAGGCGTGATGCAATATATGACATTGAAAATAAAAGAAGAGTGTAGTGTTAAATTTGGTATAATGAAAGTACAGTTAAGAATTTTTAAATATGGGAGAAACATTGTGTATCATTGCTCATGTGATGTTGTCTCATCTGATGCTTAAAGTCTGGTGGATCAAGGAATGTGGTACAGGTACGAGTTATTGCAGGAGGATGGTGTGTGTGTTGGGTAGAGTTTGCAATCTTGCTGTTAAAGTTTAGAAGTCGACTTGTGGTTTACACATTGAAGACACTGATCTCTGTACAGTAATAAGAATCCCTGACCATTATTAATGTCAGTATTTGTTATTTATTAGCAGGTGTACTTGAGTCTGTCAATACAGTATTTGTGAGCATGGAAACTTAAAACAAATCGTGATTTTTTATCCATTGTGATTGTCCAGGGCTGAGAAAGGTAGAGAGAGGGAGAACCTTATCACAGAAGCAGATGAGGGATGTACAGTACAGTATGTGGTCACCGTTTGAGGCATGGAAATTACCATAGGCTATAGGAGAAAGAAGTAAAATATAGGCAAGAAAGATGAGGTGCTTTGAGATCATTAAGTACAGTGATGAGGATTCAGACAGTACTGTACAGTAATATGAATTATGAGACAGAAAACATTGAGGCTCTGCACAGGTGGTAAAAGTTTGTGTGGTTGAGGGTGGATGGTTACAGTGGGAGGGAAAGATCAGTATTGAAGTGATTTTTGGAGGACGTATTGGCGGTGGGTAATGTTGGCTTACCGGTATATGAATCAATAAGGAGTTTGGAGAATGAATAGAATTAGAAGTGAGGTTATTGGGGAGATAGAATGATCAACAAGTGTGTGAATGTCACCTAACATGGTCATGAAGAAGCTGTGTGTGTGGAGAATTACTGAAGTTTTTACAGTACTGTACAATATTTTATTTACTGCTAATTTATATAAAAAGGATTAGAAGTTGAAATGTAACATTATTGTTTAAAAACAAAGTGTAGAGATGAGTGAAGAAGCATAATATTTTGAAGTACACAACATTGTTATGTCAGAGTTAGAATATTTGACTGAATAGTTAAGTTTGAAACAGATCAAGTATGATGGAGACTATTAGGTGTAAATGAGCAACAGTACATTAAATATATTTGTTTTGCTGAAAAAAAAAAGTTTCAGTGAAGATATATCAGTTGATAGTTTTGCAAATGTTTACAAACACCGAGTTAACGTTCGCGGTGCTGGATTTGTCGTTCATTTATTATTCTGGCTCAAGTGATCTTAGGGGGACATGTTTGCTTGCTAATTGGTGATGTTAGGTTATGTGAAGTGAGAGCGATACACAAGGTACTGTAGTGTTGTTATTTGGGGCTTTGTTGTGGAAGAGAAATGACATAAAGAACACATCTGGAACAGTAGTAAGATGACAGAAAATGAAGGAGAGTTTGTGTTTGTTCTTGACTCTGCCGTAGGCCGCAGTTAGGAATGGACCACTGTAGTAAGGTTTAATTTTGTTGAACTGATCTTTAATTTCTTTAATGTCTGTTAATATTTTGAGCATTTATATTTGTTCACCTGTTTTAAGGGACTTGGAGATATCTCACAAAAAATGTATGTTGATCATTGCATTACACAATTAAGATTATGTAACCGGTCTTCCTCTGTATTTATAATACAGTTAGTGTAAAAAATGCCAATGTGATAATACAGTACAGTACTGTACTTGGATGGCTCGCAGCATTAAGTATGAGGGGTATTTCTTAAGAGAATATATGACAGGAAAATTAGGAAGCCAAAATTAACTATAAAAAGACAGGCTGTACAGTACTATTCTCCCCCCTTCATTTGTTTACTAATGTTGTATGTTTAATGCAGCACAAAAGGATTTTATCTATATTGTACTTTAAAAAATTTCCACATTGTGAATCATGGAACTGATTATTTTGTACTGTATTGACTAAAGCAGCAACAAAGTCCTTCCCCCAAAGGAAATCTCTGAAGTACTGTGAGTGATTAGTTGGTTGCATCTTGCTTTGAGTCGTGGTACAATAGTACTGGTCTCCTCAGTGTAAGACTTGAGTACTGTACAGTACAGTAATGTGGTGTTAGTATCAGCAGTAAGATACAGTATTTTAGCTGTGATCATACAAGTGACCAGCATTACCCACATAGATAAAATATCTCGGTTTTAAGGTAATTATTTATACTTTATTGTAGATTAATATAAAGTTAGAAAAGAATGTAAGATGCAGTGATAAAGTAAGATGCACGTCCCCAACAGGTGGGGCTGGAGAGTGCTGGGCAGAGGAGAGGAAACGAAGCGTCAAGGATGGGCCACAACACTGCTAGCAGGATACACCAGTGTCCCTACTGTTCCTATACCACCAGTGTTACCACAAATCTCACCAATCACATGCGTACTCACACTGGAGAAAAACCATTTTCCTGTCCTCATTGCTCATACAGTGCCACCACTAAAGATAACCTGAAGAAACACTATCTCATCCATACCGGAGAAAAACCATTTCAGTGTGCATACTGTCTCTACCGTACGACAACTAAAGGATACTTAAAGAAACACATGTTAACTCACTCTGACAAGAACGTGTACGCCTGTTCGTACTGTGGGTATCGCACTTCGACAGAGAAGAGCCTGATACACCACACAGCCATCCATAAGACATAATGTATCATAAGACTTAGGGTTAATTGATGTTCAAGCAGCTACTTGTAAACCAATGATGATTAAATTATTTAATACTATATTATTATTTTTTACTTATTCCTTTTTTCTCTACCTCAAAGGAATTAAACTGTTGTGATAAATGGTTTTGGTTCATGATAAAAGTTTACAGTGTCTCTTGTGGAGATTTTCTTGTGTGGTTCAGATATTGTGTGACAAACAGGCTTAAATATTTACATTAATAACAAGAGGTGCTACCTAAATGCTTTTGATAATGAACAATGATTTTTATATAGATATTGCAGTTGAACTTACATTGATGAACAGGTTTGATTATCTTTGAGTGACAGAGATTGCTACTGAAGATTGAAGGTTGACTCTTGTCTTGGTATTAGTGTTTAAAAGTTTGTGCCTTCGTGAATTATTATGATTAGTAAGATGGGCGTCCCCTACAGGTGGGGTTGGAGAGTGACGATCAGACGGCTGGAGGGAGAGGAACCACGGGGGCCTTGAAGGGCTTCGCCAACACCAGCAAGACCCACCAGTGCTCCTACTGTTCCTACACAACTAATGTTGCCACAAATCTGAGGAACCACATGCGTACTCACACAGGAGAGAAACCCTTTTCTTGTCAGTATTGCCCCTTCCGGACCACACAGAAGAGGAATTTGAAAACGCACATTCGAACTCATACAGGGGAGAAGCCTTATGCATGTGCTCACTGTCCATATCGGTCTGCTTGGAAGGGTAACCTAAATGCCCATTTATTGACTCATCGTGCTCTGGATGAGTTAGGACCTAACAAAAATGAGCCAATGGGGCCTCAAGGAGACTTTATGTAGAACTATAGATAGTTGATCAAACACAATACAGTACAGTCACTTTTATGCCACTACCAGTCTAGCCTCCACACACAGGCTTTCTTCCTATATACAGTACTGTACAGTACCGTACTCCAGAGAATTGACTTTTCCAAAGATGAGTCACACGGAGGAAAGTGTCCCCCCCCCCCTCCCTCCTCTAATTAAGAAACAATAATCGGGAAACATACTGGAGTGCAAGTTGGTGCTTTTGGGTTGTAATTAAGTATCGTTTAAAATTAATTTTTGTTTGGAAAGGGTTTTAATACCTTTACAGTGCATACACATTGCATGAAAGGTTTTTAGAAAGGGAAATTTATTTCTGTTAGCAAATGTAGTGCAGTACTATAATGAACTTGTAATTTTAATACTGTACCAAGATAGACATATTTTTAATAATGAGCCTCGCCTTATTGACTTACTGGGGGTAATTAACATTTAATTTGCCTACACACTGACTGTCCACATACAGTACATCTGCCTTGAGGGAGAAATATTACAGTACAGTGCCCAGTTCTTAGGGATGGGTATTGAAAACAAATGAGTGTAAAAGTGCTTTGTGAATAATAGTAAATATTTTTGATTTGCAGGTACTGTACAGTACTGTAGTCACTTAGGTACTTTTTCTTTGATGATAAGATTTCAGGGTTTTTTTACTTGACTTTAAGCAGTCAGTGTTTTGTAGCAAAGTTTTGTACATACGGCAATATTTATTTACAAAATACAGTACTGTAGTTTAAATCCTCGAACATTTGTCAAGATATAGTATGTTGACTCAATAGTGTACAGTACACTACAGGTTTTGGGTAAACTTTGAGGGGATGATGATTGATCGGTGGGTGTTTTTCTTTCTTTATAAGATTAATTGTTCTGAGAAACTCAAAAGTTTGTAAAAGATAATTTAAAGGCAACTCATTTGTAACTTTTGTTTGCATAGCTTGATTTATTATGTTGCCTCTTGTCATAGACTAAGAATGTCTTCAATATACGTACAGAACCAAAAGAATTATGGCAATGAAGGATGATTTGTTGTAGTTAGGATGTGGAAGAGGTTTTCTTTCTCTGTTAACATGGATATTGATTAAGGAGATGGAACTTTAAGGTACACATCATATTTACGTTTAAGTTGTGTTGCAATGAGAAGAATTTAAAAATATCTTTATTGTAAATATATTGGGTGCCTGTTTTTGTTACATTTAATCTTTTAATAAATTAAAATACCAGAAAGATAGCTGTCTAATATATCCTTTAGGAGTTTTATGTTCTACTGTACTTTATCATAATATAAGTTGCTTAAGAGTCTCACAAGTAGACTTATCAGTAACGAGCCCGTCCGCTCGTAGGTGTTGAAGGCTCGGCTGGGATGCCTCTACTTGAAATACATTACCGTCTACTATTTAAAGTAAGCCGGACAATTATTTTTACTTTGGCTGAACAGCGTTGTGGTAAATTGTGATTATCATGAAAATACATCACCATGATAAAGTTTAAATTGATGGGAGTACCAAAGAATGTAGTATTAATGTTGAGATTAAACAATGTACAGTACATTACAATTAAAAAATAAAATTTACCTCAAATGAGAACCACTTAATGTACATGTATTTACATACTACTGTACTGTACTGTATTAAGTCTGGGTAAATGTGTGCTCTGTGTGAGACTGTTGAGGAGTCTTTGAAGATCATATGAAAGTCTACAATAAATTCATCTATTAACTCTTGCCTGTATCTGTTTTTATGGTGGTCATCCAATTTAGACAGTTTTAATTGGGTTGTTACATCTGACAGGTGACATTGGTGTTTGATGGAAAAAATACCAAAACACCTTCCAAGAAAGTGTTTACTGGGCTAAGGGTTGAGAGGAGCCGAGCGCTGTAAACCTATTATAAAAACTTAATTACAGTATAATGTTAGTGAAGCAACATCAAGTGGGGATAAACTTAGCTAGCTGTCTTGAACTGTGCCCGACTGTCCATCCAGACAAGATAGTTAAGGCTTGATGATTTGTGTTTCTGTTCACTGATTACCATGAGATCTTATTGGTATTTTGCTGTTGGAGGTCGAAGGTTGAGGTTACACAATGGTATACTGTACTGTTAGTTGTGGTTTCTTTAAGTTGTCTGATCTGATTATTTCCTTAAATTTTTTTTGCTGATCACCTAATGGTTGGGAGGTTGAGATAGTTTATTCTATAATACTAAAGCTTAAAATGTCTTGTTATTTAAATTTAGGATTCATTAGCTGGACCAGGTTATTTTCTTCCTGGGTGTTCATAATTATCAGTGAATAGTTTATTAATTACGTCCTCTTGGGTGTCGGTCGAGTCTGTAAGGTGGTAGTTTAGGGTGTGAAGTAATAAAACATGATGCTTTCACTCTCTCTCTCCCCTATCATCTTTCATATCCCCCTTACTGTAGCTAAAATGTTCCGCCTTCTTTATCTCTTTAATAACCTTATTTTTTAATTAAAAGACATGTCCTAAAACAACAACAAACTTTCATTACGAACATTTTTATCCTGAGGTGGGTGAGGGAGGTGGAAGGCTAGGTAATGAACACAGGCACTGAGGTGGGTGAGGGAGGTGGAAGGCTAGGTAATGAACACAGGCACTGAGGTGGGTGAGGGAGGTGGAAGGCTAGGTAATGACAGGCTAGGTAATGAACACAGGCACTGAGGTGGGTGAGGGAGGTGGAAGGCTAGGTAATGAACACAGGCACTGAGGTGGGTGAGGGAGGTGGAAGGCTAGGTAATGAACACAGGCTCTGAGGTGGGTGAGGGAGGTGGAAGGCTAGGTAATGAACACGGGCTAGTAAGTTTATAGAGGGGGGAGGGCAAAAAAAAAAATAGGAGTAAAAAGAAATTGAAAGTAGAAGAGAAAAAACTATATTAATCTACACCACAGCACAAATCATTCTCATCAAATGCATTAAATCACATCACCTCAAGTGTATTAAATCATAGTTCCTCAACTCACTGCCTTGACCGTGTATAGTGCACTTAATTATAGTGCTTCATTTATATTTAGTGCACTACAGTGTAACATAAAGCGTTATCCATATCTAGTGCATTAAATCGTAATGCCTTATACAGTACAGTCATCATCAGCAGCACCGTTTTAGTCATGATCCACACTTGCCTGGGTTAGCCATGATTACCTGATGGATCATTTAGTGTATGAGCCAGTCTTTTAGTCTCCTTAGCTTTATGGACGCTCATCCACCACTCACGTTTTCTCATTTCATTTACCTTTAGAAAAATCGTTTTATAAAATTACTCCAAGTACCTTTAACTTTGCAGTACAGTATTTCTCTTTTACTGTAATTTAAGATATTTTTTGGGAGGACTGCATTAAAGGATGACTTATTCTTTTGGGTGTACAGTAATTTAAGTTTGCTAATGGTTATGAGCATTTTGTGTTCCTTTTGCTAAGAATTTGTAATGGGTGTCATGTACAGTACAGTACAATACCTGTACTACAGTATTTAAGAGTGCAATAGGAAGTATGTAATCTTATTTAAAGTATGATCTTGAGTAAGAGAGGCTTTCTCTGCAGGTGGGCCTGGGAAATGCTGCTCCGAGGAGTAGGGGAAAAGGTGCCGTAGGAGGTGGGAAGAATCGTCTGTGCCCCTTCTGTCCCTACGTGGCTGCTACTTCAACAAATTTAACAAACCATATACGAACACATACCGGAGAAAAACCATTTGCCTGTCTTCTCTGTGCTTACACTTCTGCTACTAAAGAAAATTTGAAGAAACACATGCGTACTCATACGGGAGAAAAGCCATTTGTGTGTCCACACTGCCCGTACCGTTCTGCGCAGAAAGGAAGTCTGCAGAGTCATATCTGGACTCACCATGATAATAGGAAATAATATTTCTCCTCTGTGTCAAAATGACGACAATGGTTGGAGGGTTGCCAGTACGGTACATGTTGTTAGTGACTGCTTAAAGATAATTATTCTAAACAAACTCAGTACAGTACTGTGCACTACAGTATTAAAGGCTGTAAAGGTTACCTTAACCTCATAATACAAGTCCTTGATATTGGCCAGTCTTAGTGAAGTTAATTAAAGTAGAGTGCAATGCAGTACAGTACAGTACAGTACAGTGCAGTACAGTACGGTACGGTACGGTACGATACAGTACAGTACAGTACAGTACAGTACAGTGTGGGTGTGAGACTTGGGAGGGGAGAGACCATTAAGACCTCAGAGATTAATTACAGTATAAAGTACAGTACATGTAATATACAGTATACAGTAATGGGGATGATTTATATGATTTATTATACAACAGATAAATTACATTTTGAATGTTATAAGAGATGATTCGTGTTTAGATAATAATGTATAGTGTTGCGATAAATTCACCCGTCACTTGATGTTGAATCGGCAATATTACATTCTTGGTTTACCCTCGTTTCTTTCCTCATCTTAACACTCCTTAACAACATCATTGTTTTCAATAATCTAGATTATCCTGGACATATCAGGTTCATCTGTTTATATTTTAAGATTTTTTCTTCTATTATTCATTGAAAATTATTTTAGATAAAGTTTTACTCATTCTGCAAGCAAGATAGATCTTGCATTAAAGATTGCTTTTTATCATTTGCATGGGATCAAAACTACTAATTTCTAGAGCAGAGATTGGAAGTACAGTACTAAGTTATGTGATCGTTAGGTTCTCCAAATAAGATTGGCAAGATGTCATTCAGTAGTTGTGAATCAGAACTGAGGAGTCAGTGTTTAACTTCCAGTTTAATATCATATTAGTACTGTGCTGGTAATGTTAACACACAGTAACTAGCTTGTCATAACAAGTGGCTCACAAATATCAAAAAGGTGACACATTTTATCTGGCTTATGTTACCCAACATGAGAGTCAATGTTCGGCCAACATTTGCTGATGCTGTTGGTTGACATGGAAATGCTCTCTCAGCAGCCAATAAGCTCATGGCAGCAACATATTTTTAAGGCCCATTTTCCACCCCATTTTTGCGGGAAATGTAAGGAAGGTGGTCGAGAGATTGAAGTTTTGTTGTAGTTAGGTGTTGATTTTTATTCTGGGATATTAGTTATGCAGTAACTTGCCAGTGAACATAATTTTATTTTTATACCATTTCATCTTAAGAGTGTATGTACAGTACATCAACTTGTGTTGTGTTGTAGTTATCAAGTGAGAAAACACATGGAATGTTTGAGGTTCAGGTTCATGAAATGTTGTATTGCGTGTATGTGTGTAGCTTGTTCCTGTATTGAACACTAATGTAGAAAATTTATAAAAGAAAAATAGTACAGTAACATTAAGAGAACTGCATTTGTTTGATGTTATTAGTGTAAATGTGAAAAAAAAATACTCTTTAATCAAGGATTGTGTAAACAATACATTACAAATTTAGCCGAGCGAACGCACCTAGAAACACACACCACAAACATTACAGTACTGCATGGTAAGAGAGTAATTTATAGCGTCATGCCATGCACAGACAACATGTATGTAATTATCCACCAAAGAATATATTTTGATAACCAGCCTGATTTTGTTAAGCAATTCTCATAGTTCACCCGAAACAGTAGATGTCAACGAACAACAAGTTAAAGTTTGAAAGAAAATTTTAAGTCTTTCCTGTACAGTATTGTTCTTCATACCCAGGAAGGTTATGAGATGGTTGAGTATTGAACAGTTAAGAAGGGGAAGAGGTGTTTGAATCTTGTTAAAGATACAAATCAATAATGTGGACTTAAATGTATTGTGTACAGTAATTATGAGGATGAGTAAGAGAGGCCTCCCCACAGGCAAGGCTTGGCAGTGTCAACCAGAGGACTGGCCGAAGTGGAGTCGCTGGTGTCGTGAAGGTCCTCTCTGGCAGCACCAAGATCCACCAATGCCCCTACTGCCCTTATACCACCATTAGAAGTACTCACCTAACCAGGCACATATGTACGCATACCGGAGAGAAGCCATTCTCTTGCCCCCACTGTCCCTTCCGTGCTGCACAGATGGATAGTCTGAAAACACACATTCGTACTCACACTGGAGAGAAGCCTTTTGCTTGCAGCTATTGTCCCTACAGGTCAACACAGAAAGTTCACTTACAAAGTCACATTAGAAATAGACATGGTTGGACATTTTTAAGTAAGTAGCTGAAAATTTTACTGCGTATGATCTTAAATTCTTGAGATTGTAAATTAAATAAATGTTACAGTATTTGATATAACATTAGAAGAAGATGCTGTTCAGTACAATACATGTACCCCATATTGGATATTGTGTACAGTAACTAGAGTTATCCAGGATATATTAGCTGTACATAGCTCATGTACACTCAAATATACATATAGAGATTTCTGGTGTGTTTCCCTTATGTTTCCCTTTGTACAGTAATGCCTAGTTAAGTTGTGAGGTGAATGACTGTACACTACACTACAGTACTTTATATTGATATGATGTTAAAGAAACAATATTTTCATGAAGATCTGGAAGATTAATTAGCATTGATATTTGTTACTGTATAATGTAGTGTTCATAACTGATTTTATAAAGTTTCACTACACACACACACACACTACAGTACTATATAGTACGTATATCAAAACTAAATTGATAGTTATTTGAGTCAGTTTTGGGTATACAGTAATTATTTTTGTTTTTTCTCTTAATAATTTTCATGTCGAGTTGGAAAAATTTGGTGGCATAAAACTTTCCTGGAAGAACAGAACAATTGTTGGGTATAAGAAAATGTTCCACAGTTGCCAAAAAGTTTCTAGGGTAAGATTTCTCACTTAGCTTAGTTAAACATCATTGATACACTGGCAACTTCATCTGTTGTACTGTACTATAGCAGCACATACAAGCAGTCACAACATCTCAGTACAGTATTGTTTGTCTGTGAAGAGCAACAGACACGTGGACTTCTTCATTTAACTGATGTCTTACGGTAATCTTGAGGTTTACAACCCCCAAAATACAGTAATTTCAATGAAGAAATTGGGATGTATGAATTTACAGACTGATTAATTAGGTACAGTACAGTTGTGAAATTATGAGTCATTGTCTAAGAATTAGTTTGGAAGACTTTATGGTGAGTTCCCTAAGGAAACAAGAGCAGTTGTGTTGTAGATATGAATAAGGTTTCTTGTGGCAGTAGGTGACGGGTGGGGGATGTGATCAACAATGTCTTCAGGTTTATTATTAGGATTCTTTTTGTTCTGATGTTTGTAAAATACCTGTACGTACTGGATAATAAATGTATCATATTAGTAATTCTCTTTCTAATTGGTTATGAAGAGGAAACAATTTCCAAAGGAATGGAATTTTGTGATATTGAGCTGGTTGTTTTCATCTGAGACCCAGAGCAGTACAGTAGAGTAGAGTAAAGTAACAGGGTAGTTGAATAAGTTCCTTCTGGGTGTTACAAAAATATTCCTCCAGTATTAGTTTAAATATATATTATGAATGGATAGACATCTTTTTACATGCTTACTTCAAATGGTAATGAGATTAATAATATTACCAGTAGCTTTTTAGAAATGTAAGTAAGATGGGCATCCCCTACAGGTAGGGATGGACCTGGCTGGTGGAAGAGGAACCATGACGCCAAGAATGGGCTTCACTTCCATCAACAAGATGCATCCATGTCCCTACTGTGCCTACACTACAAATTTTACAAGTCACCTTAAGGAACATATTCGTACTCATACAGGAGAGAAACCTTATTCTTGTCCACATTGTTCCTACTGCGCCACCACCAAAGATCACCTCAAGAAGCATATTCGTATCCACACTGGAGAAAAACCTTATGCTTGCTCACAGTGCACTTACCGTTCCACTCAGAAAGCTCACTTAACATCTCATATCAGAATTTGGCATAGAAATATAGTAGGGAATGCTGGCAATCTGCTGCAGAAATGATGTTGAATGTACAGTACAGTACTACTAGGATTTACAATTTGTAATGGGGATAAATGTAGTGATATATCCACCTTTATAATAATTGTTGAACACAGTGGCTATTAATTTTTGCAAATTGGAATCCATTTTGGAGATGTCCACCAGCCAGGGGTAGAAAGCTACTGCTGTTAAGAAAAAGTTTTATCTGAAATTGAGAAAGTATAAGTTTTGATAAAAGCTTTGTTACCACAATTTATTTTTCATATGCATTATTGCAACAATGAAAATGTTACAATGCTTTACAAGTACAGTATTGTATGATCTTCACTTGTGAAAGCAGTTTAATCAACACCTTTTTTTCTTATTAATTAGTGTTATTAATGCTCTGAAAATTCTTCACAGATTCTAAAAATTATGGACATCGTGGAATCTTTACGACCATCTTGGCATAATACTAAAGTTCACCTCAATATGTCAACAAACATGGAGTTAGGAGAGAGCTGTGAGGTCACTAACCACACATAGTTCACAAAAAAAAATTTAGGTGTAATAATAAACTATATTTAGACTTACTTCTCTGAGGAATGATGTGAAGAACTTATCACTGGTGACTGAAGTTGATTGCTGAGGGGGATCAATAGGCCTGTACACTGTGTATTGTAGTTATACTACACTACACTGCTCATTATTTTACAGTTTATAAAAGTTAAGAAAAACACCTGTAATATTCACATTATACGTACGTATATCAATAGGCATATTACTGTATATTGCACGAGTGGTAATTACTTGAGTCACGGTGTCTTCAATCACCCAACCAGACGCAACGAGTGAGCCGTGATTTTGGCAGATTCATTAAACAAACATTGACCACATGTCAAACTTTACCTCAGGATTTCAATAGCAACCAAACCTGACAAATTAGCATAAATTTCTAATCAATGAATGTCCAATTAATGATGGTTCAATGTACAGCAAACTGAGTCTTAGTAATGTTTATACAGCAACACCATGTGGATTATTCAATCCACACCATATTTTATACTGTACAGTTGATGACTTAAAGTATTTTTACTAGGTGGGGGACTTGAGTATTTGCTGTATAACTGTGATCAAGGTACACGTCCCCTACAGATGGTGCTGGACAGTGATGGTCAGATGGCAGACAGCGGAGGAGCTACAGGAAGTGGCATCAACTTCTCGTCCACTATCAAGATGCATCAGTGTCCCTGCTGTGCCTACACAACCAGTTTCAAAACAAACTTAAGAACACACTTACGTACCCATACGGGGGAAAAACCCTTTACTTGTCCCCAGTGCCCATATTCTGCAACTACAAAAGCTTGTCTGAAAAGACATTTTTACTTCCATACTGGAGAAAAACCCTTTACTTGCTCGCACTGTGAATATTCTGCCACCACAAAAGACTATCTCAACAGACATATGCGTATTCATACTGGGGAGATGTACGAATGTCCTTTCTGTCCCCATCGATTTGTTACACAATCAAAATTGAAGCGACATATTCATACTCACCAGTAAACATAGTCATATTTTTATTTTGTATTATAATGAAAATAAATTTTTGTCACCTGAAATATTTTTAATTGTTTTATCGTTATTTTACACTTCCGGTAAACTGGTTATGATCTGTTTTATACAAAGTACCTGAATGTTTTCTTTGGCCACATTATAATATCACAAATAGAAAGTGATTTTGTTGTATTTTTTTTCTTTGTGATTCAGAGTTTTATATATACAGTATATTTGTATATACAGTATATTGTTGATTTAGGTATAAATTTGTATATATTGATTTATATTTTGAAAGAAACTTTTTTGTATATCATTCCCAATTGTAGTTCATTGGCCAATTGGCTTAGATTACTGAGAAAAGTCCTACCGTGATGTCCTGTGATCATTGTTTTTTTGGCCGCGCTGGTGCTCTGTCTGTCTCATAAGATTACCTCCTCTAACCCCAAGACTAC
The DNA here is from genome assembly GCF_018991925.1 of Homarus americanus. Lineage (NCBI taxonomy): Eukaryota > Metazoa > Arthropoda > Malacostraca > Decapoda > Nephropidae > Homarus > Homarus americanus. The sequence continues at coordinate 8,436,273 of NW_024733734.1, forward strand.
GAACACGCAACTTTAAAATATTTTATTTGGTTAACCGCAGAACATTTTATTCGGCAGAGGGAGGACCCCGTACACGAGTGATATATGTTTTATTAAGTTTTGTTACCTGTGTTAACATTACTGTCTCTATTCCTTAACTTAAAGTTTACCTGTAATATGGTAGTTATTCTGCACCTGTCCGTCCATGCATCTTACAATGACAAATTTAGTTCCACTTGAAAACAAAAGATAAACTTGTAGGAATTGTGTTTTAGTATGCAAGTGTTATACGACCGACTCTTGCTTGGTGTGTGTGTTGCCAGCACAAGTAATGTTAAGAGGGTTTGTTTCCAGGCTGGGGAGTGACTCATTTCTTTCTAGTGTTAACTTGTTGAAGGGTCTTAAGTCTTATTCAAAGTTTTCTAATGGTTGCAAATATTAGACCAATACTGTAAAAAACTTTCCATTGTTTTTTCTGGTGTGGATGGAGATGGTCCCTGGATATTCAAGAATTAAGGAAATATTACTCAGTCTGAGAAAATGCATTGTGATTACAGTACAGGAGGTATATAAAAAGATGGGTAATCATTCTTGATTTTCACTTTTCATTGTATATTTATGAAAGTGCAGTAGAAAGATTTTTTTTTTATTGTTTGTTTGGAACACAGCCAGGTCTGTCACCAATAAAGTTAGAAAGCCTTTAGACAATTACAGTGTTTTATTTCCATTACTGTACAGTACATTCATGATGGTTATAACTAAATGTAAACTTCTCCTATGGTATGATCATCATATAAGCATCCCCAACAGGTGTTTCTGGACTTTGGCGGTGTGCATACTGGAGGGAGACATGCCATAGGGCGCAGGAAGGGCCTTCTCTCTACCAGCAAGACGCACCAGTGTCCCTACTGTGCCTACAACACTTTCGTTGCCACCAGTTTGACACAACACTTGCGCACTCATACAGGAGAGAAGCCATTTGCTTGCCCACATTGTCCCTATAGTGCTATTCAAAAGATTAATTTGAAGAGACATATTCGAATCCACACTGGAGAGAAGCCGTATGAGTGTCATCTCTGTCAGTACCGCACTAGTCAGAAGAACCACTTGAAAAGACACATTTGGTCACATCACTCACATTAATTATATTAATGGCAAAATTGGCAATTGGATTTGTTACTAAACAATTATTTAAAGTTTAGTTTTATGTAAATGCCATTGTTTACTATTAACTCAGAAATAATATTTTTTTTCATGTTAATACTTTCAATGTAGACTCTGTATCACTGTTGAACAACAAGAACACAGGCATATACAGTACAACACACATACGATAAGCTTACATTTATGTAATGACAGGAGAATATACAAATAAATCTAATCGTGTAGTACTGTACAGTTTTGTACATCCAATGTAGCTTTGTTATTGTACTGTATAATGAAATGCTACAAATTTTTGTTACTTCATGAAGGATACAGTACAGTAAATGAAAACAAATGATGTAAAGTTTTCACTTACAAAATGTGTTGAATAATTTTATTTTGACTTTATTTTTGGAGTAAATAGTTTTGTAGTTGCAAGTTGTCTACATTTACTTCCTTATGTCTGGTGTAGTTGTTTGCTGTGATGTCATGTGTCAGGCAATATGGCTGAATGTGTTCTCTTTTATAATATTGTTAACAAAGAATTAAAAGACCTATGAGAAGAAAATCACAGGGAAGCAATAGAGTGCAACTGTACACAGATATATTAAGAAGCGGATTGAGTGAAAAGTGAGAATGTTTTCATGGGGTCGACCGTGAGTGGAGTCTCGAGCGAAGTGAGGTGAGGGAAAATAAGATTTAAACTTAATATATTGTTGACTGTACAAGAATGAATATAGTACATGAATTGTATATAAATGGCTGTAGTAAATAGAAAGAAAGGAGAAATGCCATGAATACGCTAAGTAGGTGAGAGTAACCTTGGGTAGAAATAAAAGGAGGAATATTTATCAGTGAAGTACATAAACTATGAAGGGAGATGTTAAGTAAATGTAGAGGATAAACATTGAGGAGAGATGTTTGTGATTCATCAAAGTGAAGGAGAGGCTGAAAATTAAAGGGAACTGTGACAGACACACGGTGGTACATTTAGTGTTTTAAAGAAAAAGTTCACCTTAATATTTCTACTTTAAATGTGAGATGTCATTATGGATGTACATTGAGCCACATTTATCATGAGATTTTTTTTTATTATTAATCCTGAAGGGTTTATTATGCGAATTTACAGTGAACACTATTATGTGTGTGTACTGTACTATATATATATGACAGTGGGACCCAGTATGGTGCCAGTAATACTTTATAGTTCTTAATTACATCAGTCACATATGTATATGAATACCAATCGTGGCTGACCGAGTGAGAGAAGTTAGTGACCGCCTCCCACTGAAGCAGCTTGTGATGAATTCTTGGTCACTTCTTGTTTTATTGTTCATTGTTTCATAATATAAAAGAAATTATATAATAATGTTTTTATTTCTCTGTAACTCTCATATGAAATAAATACCCAAAAAAAGGAGTCTTGGATGGCATGATTAGATGTGTTCCCTGTGGTGTAGTGGACATGAGTCTGGCCTCTCAAGTAAGTGGGTGGGGGGGCTCGCGGAGTGGAACTTGGGGCACGTTTCCTGTGTCACGAGCCTCTGTCTACGGTGAACTTTGAGCAGACCACAGGGGACCTTTCCCCAGGCTCAGCTGCTGTACTGTACAGTTCGGTGTTTCATAAAACAAAGAGGAGTTAAGTTTTCCTACTTGTTTAAAATGTTGTGTTTGTAACCTGTTTGCTCTTTGAACACCAACCATGACAGAGAACTTTTGACTAGACAAACTTATTACAAATTCTTCATCAATTATGTTTACTCAGGAAATAATTTGTTTGTAGGATAACAATTGTATGATTTATTGTTTAAGTTAATACTGTAGATGACAGAAATAGTTCAGTCTTGGCAGCATGTTCCTGAGGCTATAACATGGACTGGGACCCAGATCCTATTGTGGTTTTAGTTCACTGTTAATTTTTTCAACCAAGAATGTTTTCATTACTGTACAGTACAGGGGGCCCCCAAGTTTGCGGATTTTTACTTCGCGGTTCTTGTTTATTCGCGGATAGCACCCTGGATGTACCCAAGAATGTCTGTGGGTAGTTTTAAAGTTGCCGGCATTTTTGCGGCTGGAATAGGGAGCCGTTCGTTCTAGAGACAGTGATTTCCTTTACCTGTATTATAAATGTGTGCATTACCATTAGTTATCTGATACCTAGTTGAGTATCTTTTGAAAAAGAGATAGAAGGTCATTTTTTATAGCAGTGCAAATCTTATTTCCATAGTGAAGAGACTTTTATAGTATACTATACAATAAACACTCATGAAATGGTTATGTATTTATTTAGTATTTATTTTACAAAATATGAAAAATGTCATGTTCATGTTTTGTACTTTATGTACAATATATACATACAGTATTTTAATTATTTTAAGTTTTGGTTATGGTGCTCTTACCATCAGTATTATAGTACAGTATGTACAGTAATATGTAAGTGTTCAGTTTCTTTTACCATCTTGCCTTCAATGGCCACTTTTCAAATGGTTTCAGCCAAAGAATAAAATACGTTTAGTTTCGTTACACGTCTTTAATCTAGTTGTAAGCAAGTGACTTATAACTCTTTTGTTTTTGCCTTTAAACTGAAACAAAGTGGATGTGAAAATACAGTACAGTATTTTATATATAACTGAATCTGCATGAGTAATTACCAGCTTCATATATTAGTTATAATTTTTGTTTATAAGAAGTGCACATTGACACACCCCTAGAGCTGACAGAGTAACAGTAGTGGTCTTGGTCTGAAGGTGTACAGTATGCTCTCCTCTGTTCCTTTGAGATTACCGCATGGCAGGAGATGGAAAGTCACAAGACAAAGTTGTTTTCCTAACTCGTCTTTTGGTTTTCTGATGTACTGTTTGTTGTCAACTGTTTTCTTCGTAACTGTATCCTAAGAGAGACGGGCGTTCCCTACAGGTGGGGTTGGACATAGACTGTCTGAGGCCAAGCGGGAGAGGATCTGTGGCCAAGATGCATCTGTGTCCCCTATGTTCCTACAGTACGTCTAATTATGCTCACCTGATGGACCACATGAGAGCACATACTGGGGAGAAGCCATTTTCCTGCCCACACTGCCCCTACCGTGCTGCCCAAAAGACAAATCTGAAGACTCACATGCGAACCCACACTGGAGAAAAACCTTATTTTTGTATCCATTGCCCATATCGTTCTACAACAAAGAGCGCTTTGAATAGACATTTCTTTTCCCAGCATAAAAAGGGCTTGTAGTAAATAACTCATTATCTTACCTAAGGTATTAATATGAAGGGTAGCCAAGGGTCAGTGTTGCTTGTGCCTACATATGATTACTCTATTGTGTCTAGGTAATTAGTCAGGCTTGCAACACAAATAAGATTAAAAAGTAGCTTGATAAGTACATAACCCAGGGATAGTGCAGCTCTTTTATTACGGTTAATTTTTTGCATAGGATTGTCAGTGAAATGCAAATTAGGTCATATACAAGGTGCCAATACTTACAGATATAGGAAAAGGTACCTGAGAATTACTGAGATTATTTTAATAAATAATGCCAGTCTTCCAAACCTTCATTATACAGTACAGTATCTGTAACACTACATTGATTGGTCATATTTACTAAAACAGTATGATGGCTTGTGAAGGTTATTGGATTCCTGTCTTTATCTCTCTCTCAGTGTTGCATTATTAGTATCACTAAATTTAGAAAGGCCAATGTTTGTTCTGCTGAGAAATAGAATGAATAATGGCAGTGTGAGAATGCTAATGCTCTCAGGATACAGTAGTGTGTCATGACAGGCTAAAGATCTGCATTCTGATTGCAAATTCTTTGTTGACTTAGCTAGAGGATCCTGGCCGTGGATATTATGTTAGGGTGACGTCTTTTAGTTAGAAAGAGACTCCTCAGTGGGGAATTGATGCATTTTATGTATGTGTAGTTATATGGCAGACTGATTCATATTAATACTTTAAGCAAGTGTTTTTGTTTTTGTTTTTTTCAATAAATTAAATTAGATTAACATACAGTAATGAGTTAGAATTGCTTTTGAACCTCCTGTGTTTACCAGTTGTGAAAAAAGAATGTCTACCATAAGGTATTTAGTTATGTTACAGAATAAAACTATGACTTGTACAAATCTTAAACAACACAAGTATAAAAGATATATTTCTTTTCTATTTTTAATCTTAAGCATTTGATCTGAAGTGCTATAAGTTATAATATAAATAAATTGTAATTTCAAATTTCTTATTTTAATCTCATGCACTGTGGCACCTCAAGGTAAAGTCAAACTAAGTGACCTCCCAAGAGCATTGTCATTACTGCTGCTTACTTCAAGGAAGTCGGACAAAATGATACTCGTGTTTTAGTGAACCGACCTCGCTTGTTCACAGTACTGTACTGTACTCTACTGTACTGTAGGCTTGTGTGATATATTGATCAAGAGAACGTTTATAAAGCTGACGAGTGAAGTTTTTGAGCAGACGGAATATGACTCGACGAGCAAATTTATAAACATTTTATTTAAAGCGGTTCACTAAAAGAGCTTATGTTAGGGCTCAAAAAATTTAGATTTATGTTGATGAATGGCTCACCTGCAAGGGCAGTCAACTTTCATGCATACAGTACTGGGCAATTGTAAGCTTAATTCTGTTGGGGGAAAAACGAATTAAATCTTTTTCAGAACAATTTCTGCATGCCATCTTATTGTATGTCTTGAGGACACAAATCTGTGTGATAAGTTTTATTAATATCTCAGACAATTTAATCTGACGGCCGGTCAAATCACGTCTTGCACGGCATCGTTGTTTCAAGCAATGATTAAACTCTGGATTTACAACCGTTCGACAGTTCAATTTGATATAATGAACGACAAGTATGAAGTCTAACCAGATCAGACAACACTTGTGCTACTTTTCCTAAGAAGAATTAGCTTTCAGAAGTTATTTAATGAAGATACTGTATGTTTATTACATATATAAATAAATACCCATAACAAAAAGTTACTAGGAAATTTTAAACCTTCCAGTAGGTTGAGGGCGACAGTGATGATGGGTCTTTCATCTTTATGTGGCTGTACAGTAATTGTGGGACCTTAAAATTTGCCTTAAGGTTCCTCCCAAAAAACCTGTACAGTCGTCTTATATTGACCACAGTGTGGGAACCATCTCTGTATGATGGGCTGGTTTAAGGAGTATTCAAAATTATCATACTGTGCTGTGCTGTGCTGTGCTGTGCTGTGCTGTGCTCAGGAATACATCGTGTAAGAAAGTGTATTTATTTTTATGCCATATAATCGTATACAGCTTTGTTCATTTGTGGTGTAGTTGTTCATACTGTATACTTCCACGTGTTCATTTACTGTACCATATTTATTTGGTACATCCTTGATATCACACACACACGTGCACACACACACACGTGCACACACACACACACACACACACACACACACACACACACACACACACACACACACACACACACACACACACACACACAGCACAGCCTGTTTTAGTCATCTCATAAAGCCGTACATTTTTTGATGAACCTCGGTGGCAATGTAACCAAGTGAGGTCATAACTGACTCAGAATAATTACTCTCTTTTACTTGGAACAGTGCAGTGCAGTACTAGAGGAGTTTATACAGTTTGAAGTTGTTCAATTTGCTCTCATTGAACAATAGAACTTTGGGTAATAAAACATTTAGATTCTCTTTGAGCAAACTTAATGCAGTACAGTACTGTGTTAAGTTCCTTGACAGTACAATTTTGTCAAACGTTTTCCTTGTTTTATACTTAAGTCTTTCTACACAGAGAGCAAAAGCAGGTCTCTCACATTTCCTCCAGTGTTCAGTTTGTTTCTCTGAAAACAAGATGTCATAGTCTGATAGAACTCTTCAGTCATCTATAATAAGAACAAGGATCCCACTACTGTACAAATATATTATACAGTTCTTTCAGCTTTATCTATAACTAGACACACAAGTTTTGTTTAAATATTATTTTGAGACGTGTTTGTATTATTTATGATCAAACATAGCAGTTGCTGTCATAGTTACAAGTAATGACAAAAACATAAACTTGATAAGGTACAGTGCTGTACCCCTGTCTAGGAGTTTAATTAGAATTAATATATTATACTGTCCTGTACTACATATATACAGTAATTAGAAGGAAGTAATGTAATGTTATAACTATATGTTTGCCACTCTTAACTTGACTGTAAGAAAGCTGGGCATCCCCTACAGGTGGGGCTGGATGTTGACTGTATGAGGCCTGACAGGAGAGGACCAGTGGTGAGGATACATCTGTGCCCCTTTTGTGCCTACAGCTCCGCTAATCACAGCCATCTGAAAGAACACATGCGAGCCCATACTGGGGAGAAGCCTTTTTCCTGCTCACATTGTCCCTACCGCTCGACTAAAAAAACAAATCTCAAGACCCATTTACGCACTCATACTGGAGAGAAGCCGTACTTGTGTTGTCATTGCCCGTATCGTTCTACAACAAAGAGTGCAATGAACAAACACTTGCTCACACACCATAGCATTCTTGGATAGTGTGCCAGTCTCACAGTTCAGCTGTTAAGTCGTTGAAATATGGTTCACATTTAACGGTTTTATCTGACAATTTATAGTTTGTAACCTAGAATGAGTTTTGTGGCATTTCTATATTTTAACTCCTGTACCAGACATTTGGGAGATGCATCTTCATGGGTACAGTATACTGTATATAATATTCTAAAAACTTTTAAGTTTCAGAAGAAGTTTTATGGTATTAAAATTTTACCTCTGTAAAAACAGTTTTTACTTTTGACCACAAATCCCCAAGCACCGGAATCAGAATAATTGTTGTAGGCAGTATATTTAGGATCTTTTTTCTTTTATTTAACAAAGAAAACTGTCAGCTTATATTAGGTTCCCAAGTAAATGATATACTGTACAGTACAGTCAGTAATATAACTACAGACCGCCCCGAGGTTGGCGAAATAGAAAACGAGCGAGAACGACCAACTGGTTCCGGTAACCAAAGATAAACGTTTACGGTTTTCACGCAATTTTTCATATCGTTACGCACGGCAAGGCGGTTGACACTTTTTTTTGGCTGTATGCTGAGCCTCTGAAGAAATAAATACAGCCACATTTGTCAACAAACTGGGGACAGGAAACACATTAACTGAGAGTAAATAGGAAGAAAAAAGAAGAGAAGATTTTGGTGAACCAATACTGTACAGTACTGTTGAACTACACAAACAATAATGAGAGAAAATGGTTATACAATACCATGTGTGTACAGGAAGCTTCTTTCCTTCTTGCTGTTCATAGTTCTTGCATATGAACACAATGTACTGTACATGCATGAACAAAAACATGTGCACAAGAAGTGTGTGTGGTGTCTTAAGTTTTGGTACCAAACCCACTTTTTAGGAATTGTATCCAACTGAACTCAGGAAGTATTATTCTTTTCTTAACGTTTCTGTAAATGTAGTGATAGGCATTGTTTTATATCAATATAATTGAGTTCGATGGGCGTCCCCCACAGGTAGGGCTGGATTGTGATGGTCACAGGACTGGAAGGAGAGGGGCTCCAGTATCGAACAAGGTCTTCACCACCACCAAGTTGCATCAGTGCCCCTACTGTGCATACAATACCAAGAAAACAACAAATCTCATTACACATATGCGGACTCATACAGGAGAGAAACCATTTCCCTGTCCATACTGTGCCTACTGTGCAACTACAAAGGAAAGTTTAAAAAGACATATTCGAACTCACACTGGTGAGAAACCGTACATGTGCTCTCACTGCCCGTATAGGTCTGCTGAGAAGGGTAACTTAAATAACCATATTTGGACTCATCATTCATAAAATTTATTTAAAAAGACATAGTCACAATCTAAATATGAAGAATTTTTTTAAGTTTTACAATAAATCTAAGACAGAGATATGGCTTTTATATGCAAACATTTTCTCTGGGCCCATGTATTAAGCCATAAAATTGCTACTCTAAAATCTACTCTTATTTGAGTGGTACAATATAGACATTTCCTTTAGTACAGTACAACACAGTACTGTATCTTCACTAATTGTATTTCTTTTGAACGATTGATGTTAAATGAGTAAATATGTAATTGAAACAGATTAGTCAATAAATAGTATTTATACTGTATGAATGTAGGTAAAGAATTGCCTTCAGACACATGATTTTGATGACATTAATAAACGTTCATACTCATATTGACAACATTTGTTATAAAATATTCCTTTCATACGAAAAATAATATCCAAGATAATCATGGAAGACTCCTCACCAATTTTTGGCAACGCTAACCTTGACCTTTGAGTCTGTGATCCCAAAATATGTATCTCACACAACTGATTGTTTGGTAAGGACGATGTTTACAAAGTTTCAAATCATTGTATCCATAACTGATTAGACTTGTAGTACTAATGAGCTTCAAGTTAACAGCACCAAACCACACACACGCGTGCACACACACACACACACACACACACACACACACACACACACACACACGGGTGACAAGACCCGCTGTGAGGTTAAGAGGAAGAAAAGAACTCATAACAGTTCACAGTCTAATGCTCAGTTTATTCATAGTGACTCAAACAAGTAACACAACTCAATTTGGGGGATTGTAAAGGTAAAGGAATGTAAGCTTAAAGGTGAAATACCAACTGAAACATACTGTACTTTCTGCCTTTGTGTATGTCGATGAAATGTTGGCTTGGAGTAATGCAGAACACACTAAAATTCCAGCTGCAAGATATAAGTTACGTGATGGCTGTACCCGAGGACAACAGTTACGTGATGGCTGTACCCGAGGATAACAGTTACGTGATGGCTGTACCCGAGGATAACAGTTACGTGATGGCTGTACCCGAGGATAACAGTTACGTGATGGCTGTACCCACCGTGATGGCTGTACCCGAGGATAACACGGATGGCTGTGGTTGATGGCCGAATGGACAACAGTTGCGCGGATGGCTAAAAGTTGTGATGGCCCCGATAACAGTTGCGTGATGGCTGTTGATGGCTGTGAGGATAACAGTTGGCTGTACCCGATAACAGCTGCGGATGGCTGTACCCGAGGATAACAGATGGCTGCGAGGATAACAGTTGATGGCTGTACCGGGGACAACAGATGGGCGTGATGGCTGTACCCGAGGACAACAGTTACGCGGATGGCTGTACCCGTGATGGCTACACATGGCTTACGTGATGGCTGTACCCGAGGACAACAGTTGCGGATGGCTGTACCCGAGGACCGATGGCTGCACCCAACAGCGGATGCTGAGCACCCGAGGACAACAGTTACGTGATGGCTGCCGGCTGTGCCGAGGATAACAGTTGCGGATGGCTGTACCTGAATGATGGCTGTACCCTATTGATGGCTGTACCGGGACAACAGTTGCGGATGGCTGTACACAGTTTGATGGCTGTAACGTGATGGTGCCGAGGACAACAGCGGATGGCTGTGTGATTAGTATGATGGCCCTTAGTTAACGCGTTGATGGCTGTACCCGGGGATAACGAGGACAACCGTGACTTAAGCGAGGATAACACCTTAATTGCTGTGATATTTACAAGGTGTTGGAAAGGCTGAGAGGGCAGAGAGTTTGAACTACCAGGTGGTGGTGTGGGTGAAGTAGAGAGAGAAGCCAGAAGAAAGTATGGTGAAGAGGGTGTACAGATGTGTTAGATGGCCGACAGTGTGGCAGAGAAGGTAAAACAGCTTATTAAGGGGAGAAGGATGGAGGGGAATTGAGAGGAAAGGGGAAATATTTAATGAGAGGATTGCTTGGAGGCTCTATTCTTTGAGGCCATCCATTAATATGGTAGAGTTGTAGCAGATGGATGTAAACCTGTAGTGGTGTGTGTGTGTGTGTGGTGTGTGTGCACATGCATGCGCGCGTGTTTCTTTAGTACTACCTCCAGTATTTGTGCCCATGTGCAGGTCAGACTACTTATGTGTGTTGAGATATGTGGAAAAGATGTGAGGAATAGTGAGACTAAAGTAACCACAGTATTGTAATAATTGGAGGATTTCTTTACACTTTTCACATGATTAGAGCAGCACTGGTGTATGAACTAGCATGGAAGTGAGACAATGTTTGGGTACTGTATCAGAATAATTATCAGTAATTTTGCATGAGGTTTTCGTTGTACAGTATGAATAAAAAAAGGTTATTTTGTTTTAACTGAAGACACTTTTTGTGCGTCCCTCGTTAATAGTTGAATTTAGCATTTACAAATTTAAATTTAGACACCTTACCTTACCTTACCTTACCTGAAGTTCTCAGAGAACTTTCTAATGTGGTCTAGAAATTAGTCTTGTCATGAATCACATGATTATGATATAGAATATTATATTTCTTTGTAAGTATCATTATGAATAAGTAGAGCATTGCCTACAGGTGCGACTGTACATCTGCAGCCGGAAGAGTGGTTGGAGTGATGTCACAGGATCCTGTCCCAGTTCTAACACAAACAGCAAGTTGTACAACTGTCCATATTGTCCTTACAAGACAAACAAGAACACAAATCTAGCAGCTCATATATGTGTTCACACCGGGGAGAAGCCATATTCTTGTCCACATTGTTCCCGGCGATTTGCTCAGAAAGGAAATCTTCAATCACATATGTACACTCACACTGGAGAGAAGCCCTTTGCTTGCTCGTATTGTCCTTATCGATCAACACAGAAAAGCAATTTGAAAAGTCATGTGTTCACACATCATAACTCAGATAAAATGTCTCCTTAATGGGAGAATAAGCTGTCACATTAAAGTACTGAACTGAATTTGGAAAAATGGTTTTGTCACCATGTACTATAGTGAGGTAGAGGAGAAGAAATAATACTTGTATGATTATAATTCAGTAGAGATTATTTTGGTGCTCTTTGAGTATACAGTAACACAATACAGCCACATAGATCTGATGAACAATTATTATCGTTACAGTTACATTTAACGTGGGAATTAGTATGTTTTACCCTGTCTTGAGACAATGTGAGTTACATGCGTTGACCTTAACAGTGTATAATATACTGTACTCTATTCATATGCAGTTGTTGTTTTTTCTATTCAGACTTGTGTTCTCATTTGGGGGGCATTATTTTCCAATAAATTATTCATCAGTTCAATGAATTTTTAACAGTATGAACAAGGAACTACATTTTCCTCTGATATTTTATATTTCAGAGTACAGTACTGTACTGTTCCAACAAGATACAGTACTGTATTTATATTAAGAGTCATGATTGCAAACTGCATCCTGAAAATTATGGAACTCTGTACTGTATTATATAGTTGTTTGCTATTTGGCAACACTTAGTTTTTGAATTCTTCTATGACAGTGATGCACTTTATAAAATATTGTCATTATAGCAATGAGTAAGATGGACATCCTCTACAGGTAGGGCTGGACGGTCAGAGGACTGATGAGAGGGGACCTACACGAGCTGGCAATAACCTCACTGCTACTAGGAAGACCCATCACTGTCCGTACTGTGCTTATACAACAGCTTTCACTACTAATATGATGAGCCATATTCGCACCCACACTGGGGAAAAACCATTTCCTTGTATTTATTGCTCTCGGCGGTTTCCTCGAAAAGATAAAATGGAAATTCACCTGCGAACTCATACTGGAGTTAGACCATTTCCTTGTCCATATTGTCCATATTCTAGTAAAACAAAAGAACATCTAAAGAGACATATACAAACCCATACTGGAGGACAACCTTACGCCTGTTCATTCTGTGACTTTCGGGCTTCTGTGAAAATGAATCTTACAAACCATGTGATGACTTTCCATAGTTCATTCTTATCCAAGCCAACATATGAACACTAACAAACCTTACCTTCAGTCACTGTTGGATCGTTTATACTGCTATACTCTACAGTAGTCTCCTCATGGACAGACAGTAACTGAATGCTTGATGAAATCACTTCGTTCATTCAGTGCAAATAATAAGGACCTAAATTACATAACAAAGAAAGTGACTTGGGACTGATGTTTGGTGTGAACAAATACTGACATCACCCCCCCTCCCCCAATCTCATAAGTGTATGCAAAAGTTGAGTTATATTAAAACTACAGTACACTCAAAGGTGTGATGCTTCTTTTTAACATCATAAAACTTGCCCACACAGGTTGATGTGCAGTACTGTACTATAAGGATAAACATGTCTACTGTACTCTACATGATTTCAAAGTAATTATTTTTGTTTTCGTACAGTGTACCGGGGTCACCCCACATGGATAATTTTTCTATACTGTATATACAGTACAGTATATATATGAGTATTTTTGAAGAAGCATAAACTATCCTCACAGAAAGTTGTCAATAAATCTGCAGAACACAATCAGATTTTATGAATTTTAAAGCTTTAAAGAACAAGACTTTTACTAAGGTGCTAAATATTTAGGCATAGCAGAGGATGGAAACCAAGTGTGGTGGCCCAATCCCTTTAAGTAGATACTTGTACAGTGTTGTGTCCAGCTTGATGCTCTGCTGTACTGTATCTGTAACTCATTCACTGAACTTGGGGGGAGTTTCCGTCTTTTGATTAGATTAAGTTGTAAAATGTTTATTTCAGTTTTCTCTAATATGTGAAGTGTATACAGTTGAGATGGTAGTTTATTAAAGAAATATATTGATTTATCTTTATCAGTATGATTCATTTGCTTCCTAATCTTGAACTTATACAACAGTTTACTGTTATCATGTACTGTACTGTACCTTAAATCCTCTCTTCTAACTTGGGGTATAACAACACCTCTAGTTACATTATTATTTTGGTCACCACGTATGTGACACACCTAAAGTGAGCCAGTTAGATGCATTCTCTTATATCAAGCTAAGGAGAAAATTTAATATACTTTACTAACAACTCTGTCTTAACAAGGACAAAAGAAATGATGATGAAAACAGAACTGGAAATACATTTCACTTGTTTTTGGTTTTGTTGTGAGTCTCAACCGAGGAAAATATAGTACGTACTGTATTACACTATTGTACAGTACTGTAATATGGTACAGTACTGTATTACGATATCTGTATTACACTACTGTGCAGTACTGTAATATGGTACAGTACTCTTTGTTTTCTAAGCTGAATGCCATTGATATATTATAGAGTACTATACTTTATAGTATATTATAATGGCAGCAGAATATAGTCGTGTAGATACACTGTAACATGATGGTTAGTGTTAGTGCTACGTGTTTGGGTTCTCTTGTTATTTTAATGTCACTAAATAGTTTCTTTTCAAGTTTATGTAAAATATTACTCGGATGATAAGACTTGTCCTATGCTCTTCTGATTACTTTAGGTGTTACATTTCTGGGGTTACATACTTGTTGCACTTCTATTAGCTGAGCCATTTGTTCAACTCCATAAATCAGAAAATATATTTTAAATAGAACAGGATGCCGGCTGCTCTATCTCTCTCTTTTTGTTTTTTTAAGTTCGATATTTGCTCTTTGTTAACTAATAATTATTTATTTGTAGTTGTAGGTCAATATTTGCATCTTGGGAGTGATTAAGTTACCATTTTATGTGATCTGAACGATGTTTTTACTTGGTTGGGATTATTGCCGTGCTAGTTCTTTACAAAAGATGAAATGCACATTAAGATACAAGTTACATGATCACCAGAAAAGGCTTTTATATAGTATTTATAATAAGAACTTGAAGCAGAAAAAGTAATTGAGTTATAAAATTATGCGGTTTTATTATTCACATTTTCCCTTGACACTATTTGTTGATCTCCATAAATTTGCATTAAATAAAGCATTCAATTTTTTCCAATATGGTTTAGACACAATTAAAGAGTAAAATATGTAAAGTATTGTAATTCTCAAGTTATGAGTAATATTTGTATACTGTAGTTCATTACAGAACCTGTAAAAATAAGAACCAACACAAATAATTCTAAAATCCTTCAAGTCATTTGATTAATGTTTTAGTTCCACAGCATTTGTTGATTATCAAAGCAGATTAAAGACAACAGTTATATTATTCTTGAGCATGATAATAATAATATAATTAGTTATGAACTTTTATGACAGTGCATAAGTGAGGCATCCCCCACAGGTGGGTCTGGACAGTGATGGTCCCAGGACTGATGGGAGAGGAGCCAGGGGAGCGGTAAAGGACCTCACCGGACTCAGCAAGTTCCATCATTGTCCGTATTGTTCTTACGCCTCCCCCATGAAAACGAATCTCAATAACCATATCCGCACGCATACTGGAGAGAAACCGTATCCTTGTCCCCACTGCCCCTTGAGATTTTCTCAGAGAGGAAGTTTGCAGACACATATCCGCACTCATACGGGAGAAAAACCCTTTGCTTGTGCTTACTGTTCATATCGCTCCGCACAAAAGAGCACCTTGAATAGTCATGTGTGGACCCATCATACATAAATGTTTCTGTTTGTATGAAGTCTAGTGGAAAAAAATACTGTAATCAGAAGACAATTTTCCTTGTACTACTGTGTTAGTCTCTGGCTTAGTGGCTGTACAGTAGGATGATTTGCTTATTTTTCAATACAGTAAATACTAGAAAGTTCATAGAGGTGTATTTAGGCTGTTAGTTTTTGTGCTACTCTTTCTTTAATGCAAGATTATACTGATTATTTAAGGTAACTAATCAAATAATATTTATACTGCTTCCCACAAGTTATTGGGTAATAAGCCAGAGAAAGGAGGTTAAGGTGGGGACTTTACATAACAAATAGCAGCTCAGTACTGTACAGTACACTCTTTTTGATGTATAAAACCTACGGTAATTTCTCGGCTGGTGGGTCATACAGTAAGTGTTTTTCATGTAAAATTATGGGGAAATAGAATATTGCTTTATGAATCAGTGAAATAAAGTGAGGGAACTAATAGCAGTAGAAGAAAAGATGCAGAACAATGAATGAGAGAAGATTTAAATGACTACCATCATCAATTGATGTTAAAATAGTTGTAGTAGGGACAGTGGCCAACATAATGGATGTTTCATTTTCTTCACATTGTGGTCTTTTTGCATATGGGGATGGATGAAGGAGGAAGAGCCAACAGCAGTATAAATTAAAGTGAATTAGGGATGTGTAAGTCTCCGTGGTTGGTGAACATATGTATGTATGGCTGGAGTGGTTGAAGGAATGAAGGCAAGGATGACTGGGGCTGGAAGTTGGATGTGGCCATTCTGGTAATGTGTGTCTCATGGATGTTGGTACTTCTTGTAGAGAGTACAGAACCTGCAAAAGGTGGTGAATAACATTGATAATTGTTTTGGATGATAAAAAAAATTCAAGTTAAATGTTAGGAAGAATAAAGTTGTGGTTTTTGAGAGGAAGGAATCTGGCCTAGTTGATTTAGGTAAATCATATGCAGTACAATAGAAGACATAATACATTTAAAGGATAGAATTATGATGAAGATATTACATAAGAGAGAAGAGGCAATGCAGTATTTCAAGTACTGTACCCTATTGGAAGAAGGCTGATATATAAGGAGAGTGACTACTGAGCTGAGGAGTACCAAGTCCGCAGAAAGAATGTACCTAAACGTAGAAACAAGGGAGGAGATCAGAGATTGTGTAATGCTTATGGTCATAGCTTCTTTTGGGAGTTCAGCATGACCGTAGAATGTTCTAGAAGTCAAGCTAGAGATATGAATTACCTGAGTGCTGGATCCGGGGTTACCAAAATGGACAAGTTTTAGAATAGCAGAGAAGGCAGAGGGTGTAAGTTGTGGAGCGATGGATGGATGAATAGAGGGTCACTGAGATGGTAGGGACTGTACAGTCATGGAAAAAATTTCCTGTCAGTCCTCTGTCCCATCCATGAACCCTGAAACTCATGACCCTGTGAAGCCGAGACATCACACGACCCATCGTGCTACCTGTGGACCTAACAAGATGTGATGGGATATAAGATATAAATGAAGCTGATGATGTACAAGTAGTTGTCATCTGTGGGGAATATTTGCTGGAACAGAATACTGTACAGTACAGTAGTGAGGTAACCCGAGTTAAGTGTGTTGTGTGCATCAGGTGAAAATGGTTGGAACAAGTTTTGTTGAATTATTGTTCTTAAATAACTATATTATTTTACAGTAAAATACCGTACTGTAGTTACTGTGTAGCTTCTGTGTACTTAATCATCTGGCTCAGTTGTATGTACAGTTTCCTATAATACACTAGTGTTAGGCTGAATTCAACAGGTAGTTACCGTAAATTTGAAACACAATAAAGTTATACGTATTACACTTTATATATAAATGTATCAAAGGATTGTTTCAAAACATTTGTACATTTACAGCAACTCTGAGTGACTGTAAATTGTATGCAAATTTTTACCGAGCCATAAACACCCTGAAATTATTGTAATAAGTTATTTAATATTTTCCTTTCGTGGTGTGTCCTTTCTGTTATGCTCTTGGAGGTGTTACCATATACTTTGTATCACAATTCCAAATTTAGACAACCTGAATGGATAATTATTATAGATGTTAATCCAGTAAAGTATTGTATTACTTTTTATTCTGCACAGAAACACTTACAAAATAATGAAACTTTAATATTTAAATGAAAAAAGGTAAAAGAAATGGTTATCAAATTTATGGTAAATGTGCATTTAAAATTATCTTGAATCTCCCTCAAGCAAATCTGATATCTTCCAAGCAAATGGCTGATTTAGGCGAAGCTGGTACTTTTCAAATTTAACTTAGAGTGTTCAGTAGTTTTATAGACATATAAAACAATACAGCAAATTTGTTTTTCAGCATAGACTTTTATTATCTCCACGTATTTTCTCTATTGTGCTTCCGTTCTCATTGATATTCAATAAATGAAGCTCCATACTATATGTTGCATTATAAAACCTGAATAAGCTGGGCGTCCCCTACAGGTGGGGCTGGACTGTGACTATCAGAAGACTATTGAGAGAGGAACTGCCATACCCAGCAAGGGCAACGCTACTGTCGGCAAGATGCACCAATGTTCCTGCTGTACTTATGGCTCAGACAAATATGATTCTCTTCTCAAACACATGAGTATCCATGTTAAAGAAAAAACGTTTTCTTGTGCTCACTGCACATTTTGTTCAGCTCGAAAATGGGATCTTAAAGATCACATTCGTACTCACACTGGGGAAAAACCTCATTCATGTCCACACTGTTCTTATGAGTCCTCACGAAAAAGTAACTTAAAGCGACACATAAGGTCGCACCATCTTAGTCACACTTCAATTAATCTAAGCGTTTGTCAACAAAACTAAGTACAGTACAGTGCAGTATTCATAAAACTGATTAATGTCATAAATAAGGTGTAAGAATCTGTTGAAATGTAATGTAAGATATACACTGTACAGTATACTGTCTGTACTGTACTGTATATAACTGAGATTGGAAGTAAACTCAGCATTACAGCACAATACAATACAGTACTGTACTGTGCACTGTACTTGACACTAAAGTTTTATGTCTTTGACTGATCATGGTGGTACAGTAGTTGTGTTGATTTTCTTGTTGGGTTTTTCTTAAAACTTAGAACATCTTTTTATCACTTGACTAAGAAGTTCTTTAAAGTTACATGAAGGCATTTAAAAAACAACCATATCTCTCTATAATGGTGATACTATCACGTACTTTACCTGGATAAACAATCATGAACCTAACAACAAGTGGTAAGACGTATCAGTTATGAAAAAGAGATCATAAGAATTTGTCAGCTCAGTGACACAATACATTTATAAGATAGATTTACTATTGCTCTCATTTCTTGCATCTTCATTTTCCTTTTGTGTATTAACAGTGATCTTTTATGGTATGATCAGTTTAACATCTGCTTCTCTCCATCATGACAACAAATGGCATGAATGCATCAGATAACACCTCTTGACTTATTCATTCAGCTCTTTGTAATGCTTTAGGAGTACAGTACTGTACCTACATTAGTGTAATCAACTCCTGCAGACTTTCTTGCATGTTCTAGTTTGGGGAGGATTTGTGTCTCATATTACAGTACCGTACTGTACAAAGATTAATTTGTTTTCTTGCATGTTGAGTTCAGACATCATCGTAGGAACTGCCGTGCATTGGATTCCTATCTTATGTAATTAAGTCCCCATGAATATTTCCTTACAGTTTCATGAAACATTGCATAACTGGGTGATAATGATGGGGGTTGATATATTGTGAGGGTTCTGGGTGAAAAAAAAATATATGGTAATCTTTGATGCCTTTTGTGACTACCTCTCCTCTCCTTTTGTATTCCACCAGGTTCACAATAATTAGGCAATATGTCTTTCAGCAGGACATATGATGTAATGATCTTGTAGAAAAGGCAAAATTGAACATGTACGGCACATTACTACTTGTTGACACGAGTTTATAATGGCACAAACACCATGTCAGTATCCAGTATTCTGTCCATCACTTATATCATTATTGGTTGGGACTATTACACAAGTTCCCAGAACCTTAGTTACTTGTGATGTAAGAAGCACACACACTGTTATAATCCTGTGTGCATGCGTGCGTGCGTGCGTGTGCATCAATTAACAAAACAGTTAGTTGCTCAAGTGAACTGCATTCTTAATCAAGATGTAACAATTACTTATGAAAACCCAGTAGATTGGCTCAATATTTGTTTTAATCTGTAATATTCTAGATTTCTCTGATTTTTGTTGGTTGATTATAAATGAAACATGACATCAATATGAACTAAGACCAGACTAATTCTCCACAAGTTGAAATACCAGGATTGTACTGGTGCAGTATTTAGATTTCTGGCTAAGTTGAACCCAGTTTAATGGGAATTTACTGTACTGTACATATACAGTACAGTACTTGGAAACTTTCTTGTTGGGTTTAGTTAAAAAATTAAAATAATTGTAGAGTATCACCAATATACACAAAGTACAGTAAACCTATGTTACAGTTTTCTATACTGTACCCACTGGTGCCCCAAGGAGTTTCCTTGACATCAACAACTAGTTTTTCTACCTTCTTCCAGGACTATCCATAGTAAGTATGACAATGGTTTTGTGAACCCTTCACTTACAATGTGCATTTTGTAGTACAGTCCTCTACTCTACTCTACTCCAAGTTTAAAATTTTTCCAGACTTTAATGCAAGGCAAAATATACAGAGCAGAATGCAGAAATGCCGGTAAAAACCCCAAATGGGTGCGGTGTTGTCGGACTTGCTCCATTAATGGCAGTGTTGTGATTTTCTCTCTTCCTTTTATGTTTTTTTTATATTATCAATATACTGTACAGTTACACTTATGGTGGACACTTGCTGTAGTTAAAAACCTTCTTGCATTACAGTATTTTTATCACTGATAAACTACGTGATAGGAGACTGACT
The DNA here is from genome assembly GCF_018991925.1 of Homarus americanus. NCBI lineage: Eukaryota > Metazoa > Arthropoda > Malacostraca > Decapoda > Nephropidae > Homarus > Homarus americanus. The sequence continues at coordinate 8,456,762 of NW_024733734.1, forward strand.
TCTATGTTACTGTTGTTGCTTTAACTTATAATGATTTTTGTATCAATACAAATTATTGATAGACGTTCTTGGTTTTGGTTTGATTAGATGTTGTTTTTGTTTTGGAAATCACAGTTACTGTATTCATAAATCACAGATTACATTTGGAAACTTTGTAAATTTTTCATGACCCTGAGTAAGACAGGCGTCCCCTACAGGTAGGTCTGGCCACCAATGATCAGAGGATTGGCCGGCGAGGATTCACAGCAGCAGAGCAAAGCCTTCCAACCAAGATTCACCGGTGCTACTACTGTGCGTACATTGCTACAACGACGACAAATTTGATGAATCATATTCGAACCCACACGGGGGAGAAGCCATTTGCTTGTCCTCAGTGTCCATTTAGAGCGACTCAGAAAGAAAACCTTAAAGCACATATTCGTATTCATACCGGAGAGAAACCGTACGCTTGTGCTTTCTGTTCATATCGTTCTGCACAAAAGAGCAACCTTAAAAGTCATATGTGGACACACCAAAAATAAGGTAACATAGGTAACCACTCTACATTACATTGACTCTTTTAGCTTTAAAGTTTTGTTTGTACAGTGCTGTACATAACTTTGTTTCCATATGTAGCATTATTAGATTGGCTTATTAATCTGATGGGGGAGATCAGGGATTTTGTGTTGACTGTTGTATCATACAATTGGCTCAGATGAACTGATACAGTACTGTACTGACAATACATTAGTGTTCAGAGAGCTTCCTTTCTTGATTGCAATAAAAAGAAAATGGAACTGGACAAACGTAATGGATTTTCATGTTAAATACAAGTTAAAAGTATATTTATACAGTATACTGTACAGTATATACTGTATATACAGTATTGTGAATCTAAAGAAGATTTTAAGAAATATAATACTGAGGAAGCATGAAGTAGTAGAGTGAAGTGAATGATGCAGTAATAAGTGTCGGTCTACAGCCATCAAACTTTCCTTATCAGCAATTTTTAATACAACTGTTCCCCAGTTGGTCAGCTCACATTGCTCACTTCCACTAAAAATGTCCTCCTATAAAACTTAAATGATTGATAGTTTTCTGGTCTATGGTACTTAGAAGCTTGTCCCAGTAATGCTAGTTTTACTATTACTGTGCACTATTGTTCAACTCATTAAACTATATTCTGCATTAAACCTTTTGCCAGAACTTGAACAACACCAACATTACTGGAGACTTCCTTCCTTCATCTTAAACCACTGTATACATCTTCATCCCAGACTAAGCTTTACTTTGGAAATCTTGCCGGTGAAGAATATAACTATAATTATCATGATGAAAGAAGGTTATATGATACTATACATTACAGTATCACAAAATAAGACAGTTATTATAGGTAAGTGACAGAACCTAAAATAACTGAGTGATGGTAACATATTAGAAATTATGTATAACTAATAGAATTGAAGAAGTGACTTGTAGTTTGCATTGTAAATTACTTTCTTTATTTTCTGTGGAGGAGGATAGGGGGGGGGGATTTATGTGTCTCGACAGCATCACTACCGTACTGTACTGTACACAGTACATGTGTTTACCGTGTGCTTGACTATATTTGAGATTACAGTACTGTGCTATACATACTGTACTATATTTGTTAACCTATAGTGTTATCAGGAAGCATTGTGTGATGACTTTAAGTTCTTATTAAATTACAGTAATATTAAAATTATTTAGTACAGTATTTAGGAAAGAGTATCTTTCAGAAGAATGTTGTCGGCCTCAGATGAAACTCAAAATGAATATGTACTGTTACAGTACCAGTTTGTGATTGTTGCTGTAGTTTAATATGAGTGCATCATGTAGAAGATGCATCTTTTACTTGTTTTGCATAATTTTTGAAGGAGCCATTTTTCAAATTTTAAATACCCTGTACTGTATACTATTGTGTGTGTGTGTGTGTGTGTGTGTGAGAGAGAACATAACTTGAAAAGTTACCACCCAAAAATACAAATTAGCTGCCATTTTCATGTAGCTCTGTTTATTGTTTTGAAAATAGTCACAGAAGGAATATTATTGATACTGGTACATCCCAGTTGACTTTATTTCAACCTAAGTTCCTGTTTTGTACATTTCAGTTCACAACAGGATTCTTAAGAGGTTATTTGTTGAAAATATAACTGAGAGTGTACTGTACTGTGCCCTGTATGACACTACAAAACCAAACCATTTTACACCTTTTCTGAAGGTCTTATTGAATGAATATTATAGATGGAAGATAGCTATATTCCTTATTTACTTGTCTATTCTTTATGGATTGAAAATGTCAAGGAAAAAAATAGTTTGGGATTTAACATGAATATGTCGTCTTACTTTGAGGTCTTGAGAGTGTCATTTATATATGAATTATGTTATCTTACTTTGGGGTCTAGAATGTGTTAGTTATTAGTTATCTAAGCTTTGTGAAGTAAATGACAGTGAATAATCTTGGTTTAGTTCAGGACTTCAACCTAGCACAGTGAGTTACCTCAGCTTGGGATTTTGAGCTCTTTAAAACAGTATAATATCTACTGACCTCACCTGGTGGGTGGGAGTCAAGATCATTACCGCCTTCCTCGTATTTTAGCGTAAAAATGTGGCATAAATTATGTCTGAGTGAGAAATGCTTACTGTATGTACAGGACAGTACAGTACTGATGTAACTAAGCAAAGACCTTAAGTCATGGGTATTGAAGACATTATAATATTGTAGAGCTGCATCATCCTCACATTCTTTGTGTGTGATAATGTTTGTGCTGCTCTTGTCATGAAGCTCCATTAATTGCTTCATTGAGGTAATTGAAGACATTAACAGGCCAATGCAATCATAATGACAGCACAGATGATATTATTTGAATAATGCCATGAAGAGTCATCTTAGAAGAACTTCATTACTGTACTGTACTGTACAAGGGAAATATTTCAAGATAATTAAAATATTTATCAGCCCAATTTAAATTGTACATTGTTTTAAAAATTTGAAAACAAGAATTTATCATAAAGTTTAACTGAATTCTTAAATCTGCATATACTGTATATGTATACTATATATATACATACATATATATATATATATATATATATATATATATATATATATATATATATATATATATATATATATATATATATATATATATATATATATATATATATATATATATATATATATATATATATATATATATATATATATATATATATATATATATATATATATATATATATATATTGTATTACCATTTTTTATGTAAGCAGAAGCTACTTGTATACAAAGACTACATAATTTGTTACAATACTATTTACTTATCAAAATATTAAGGTTAGAGATTTGTACATTAATTTATTTTTTTAAGTTAGTACCTAGTGGTTTATTATCCAAAATGGAGTCACACTAACTAATATTTCATTTACTTCTGATTTTTATAAATCTAGTTTTTATTTTCTGTATTTTTGATAAGTTAATTTCCTTGAATTCATAAGTAAGATGGCATCCTCTACAGGTGAGGCTGAACAGTGGTGGTCAAGTGACAGATGAAGGAGGAGCCAAGGGATCGGGAAAAGGCAGCGTCGTCGGCGTGAAGAAACATCAGTGCCCTCATTGTCCTTACTCGACTCTTGTTACTGCTCGCATGATTGACCACATGCGCACGCATATTGGAGAGAGACCATTCCTTTGTCCTCACTGTCCATACTCCACTTCTAAAAAAGATCATTTAAGGAGACATGTTCTCACCCACACGGGAGAAAAGCCTTATGCATGTAACATATGTCCGTATCGCTCCAACCGAAAGGACACGCTGAAAGGGCATGTTTGGACTCACCATACCTAGCTTATGTGATTTATAATGGATTTGGGTACATTGTTATTTGTAAAGCTGCACAGGAAAACTGTTTGAAGCATTGTGTTAATACGGTACAGTACGTACTCTATATGTAATTTAATAAAAGCCAATAATTGTACAGTACAGTACAATAATTAGCTAACTCAGTGATGTGCCAGGCATGTCCATTTTAATGCAGAAAAGCTTTTTTGTAGTTTTTAAAGACAAGAAAAGTTTGTCAATAGCTCATTTAATTTTAATGAAAGTGAATAGCATTGGATATTTATTACTATCTTACTATCAGTACTCAACACATTCTATGTAACAGTCTTCAAATTATAAAAATTACCTTAAGTACAGTAGCTGTGCTGTATTATAAAACAACTCAATAAGAAATTTCAGTAAATTAACTTTTCAACAAAATGAAGCGCAATAAATTCGATTTTTTTATAATGTATAATACTGTACTGTGTCTCCAGTACTGCAGCTAAGATAGTTCCTGTAAGCCTTGTTAGGCTTAGAAACTGAATAATTCCTTCGTATAAAGAAAAAGTTATATTGAAGAGAGAGAGAACGATAAAACTGTACCGGTCATTGTGAAGGATGTGGTAACTTTTTCTTACACCAATGAACGGAAATGGAGTCTTCATTAAGGGACTCGGCCATAGGCAAGGTAAATTGTTTGATCTTATTATTCCTATGCATACCAAACAGAAATCTTATAAACTGTTTGACAGGTTAAGCAGGCTTTCAATTTGACCCCAAAAAAGCTGATTCATTATTGGAGGATGTCAGTTCAGTATCCTGGTTGTGTTATTTACTCATATCCTAGCTTTATTTGTTATTACTATTTCACACACACACACTCACGTACATTTTTGTTCTCTTAATAATTAGATGTACAGGAATTAATAGTGATATGCTTTAAGAAGTATATTCACTGGTGGAAATATTCAGTTTTGGAGTCTGCACTTTCCATCCATAAAGGGACGTACTGTACTTAGAGGGGACCAGAAATAAGAGACACTGATAAGTTTAAAGTTGGAGGATTTTCACAGTAAATACAAGTGATATTTTTATGTTTCCTAATAAGAGATAATACAATACATACATACAGTATAAGTTTTGGCTGACAGGTGTATACAATTTTAGATACATTACTATGTTGAAATTGAAAATAATAGAACTTAAATTATCTCGAAAACTTTTATTTATGAACATACATAAATGTTTTACTCATTTTACCGTTACAGCCTTGAATATTTACTAGTATGTGTTGTTTACAGATAAATACTGTACATTACAGGTATTAGAAAGAGGAAATACAATTGTATGATTTTGTGTAATTGTGATACAGTATATGTACAGTTGGCCACAGGTATAATGCTCCACCCCTCGCTGGCCTTTAACATGTGACCAGTAATACAATACAGTATAGTCTGCATTTACGCGGTCAATTGAACCCGTGGAGGTCCGCGTAAAACGAGAAACGCGTAAATGAAATAACAGAACATATGGGATTAATTGAAATAGAGACCGGGCCGACTCCCAAACTCCACTTTTTCCGGCACAATATGTACGTTGTAGTAAAAATAACATCTTAATTTTATGATGGTATGCACACACAATTAATATTTAAGAGAAATATCAATAATATTAGGTTTTTTAACACCTACGTTAGTAGAAAAGATGGCTGGGCACACGGGGAAGGGGGGTTGGTTCCGAGGCAGAGGGCAGATTATTGGCCCTCACCTGTATCACTTGTATCAATTGTATCACTATCCACCACAGAGGCTTGCAGGGCCTCTTTGTCAAACCCCTCAAAGTCCATATCCTCATTATCACTGACTTGGGCCGGCTGTGGTGGGTGGCGGGCGAAGAACTCGGCAATGTTTTGATGACTGGGCGACCTTGTGCGCACCCTGCCCGAGCTGCTTCCCGCAAGGCACAGCGTAAATGACCAAACGCGTAAACAAAAACCGCTTAAATCCAGACTATACTGTATATTTTTTCAGTAATATTTGTTCTTGACATTTGTGCTGAGTGATGTGATAGATGTAATATCTGTAAAGAAGGTTCCACTCTGATTCCCACGATGCCACATTTTGAGGAAGGCCAGCGAGGGGTGGAGCACTATACCTGTGGCCAACTGTATACGTATACAGATGAAATTATAGAAGTATTTTATTTATTCTTCGTGTATGTGGAAATTTAACGAAATTTTAATTATGTACTGTATAACATCAGTAAAATAATTTAATTTACTGTTCACACGCAAATCATCTGCATATATAAATGTATCAAGTTTAAAAAAATTATTTCTCGTTATAACAAAACAGAGACACAGTCATGGTGAAATAATGTTTCTTACAAAACAAAATAACAATAATGATACTGTAATAATGCTATTCAATTGATAAACTTTATAAACATACAAGATCATGTTCAAATAGACTTAACGTATATATCTGTGAGAAAGTTTTCCTTAATCTTGACTAAAACTGATATCATGTTACCATATAAGATATTCATTGCAGTATAATATAATCCAGATAAACTGCAATATTTTTCATATGACTTTTAGATAGCTTATAGTCTACAATATTAATTTACCATTAATTTTATTTTTGAAGGCTACACCTTGGTTACTAGGTTTTAATGCTCTTGTATTTAAGTCTGAACTAATAACTATTGTTTAATTTAGCTAAATTTATTTCGAGAAATAAAAATGCACAAGTAAAATTTAGTGTTGTATTGTGTGTTGTCAGCAGAGCCTCAAACAAACCCATTGTACTAGACAAATTAAGTAACATTTATTTTACTGTCCATGATGGTGGATCATCTGCTCAACCTTTTACTGTATAATACAGTACAGTATTATGGTTGTGTTTGGGGATTTTCTTTTAATTTTGCCTTTATCATAGTTGAAAAATTTTAAAGGACACATATTTGAAAACAAAGCAACTTTTTTCTTGGTTGGTAAGTAAAAGTTTAAAAAAAATTACAGTGAAAGTGCACGAGTTAATACAGTACTATACTGTGTAGTACAGTAGATGAAGAAATTAAGGGAGATTAAACAAGATATATATATATATATATATATATATATATATATATATATATATATATATATATATATATATATATATATATATATATATATATATATATATATATATATATATATATATATATATATACTGTATATATATATTACACACACTTAAAATAGAAGTTCTCATAACGTGAGTTTACTGGAAGATTAAGTAAGTCGGGCGTTCCCTACAGGTGGGGCTGGACAGAGCTGATGAATGGACCGGAAGAGGAGGAACTGCTGGAGGCCGGCCGGGTCAAATAACCGTCAAGACTCACCAGTGTCCCTACTGTCCCTACACCTCCCACGTTACCACTAACTTAAAGAACCACATGCGTACTCATACTGGCGAAAAACCATTTTCATGTCCTTATTGTTCGTTTTGTTCGGCAACTAAAGAAAACTTGAAAACACACATACGTACCCATACCGGTGAAAAACCATTTTCCTGCCCATATTGTTGCTATTGTTCGGCTTCAAAAGAATATTTAAAGACACACATTCGTACTCACACTGGCGAGAAACCGTTTTTGTGTCCATATTGCCCGTATCGTTCTGCCCGGAAGGATACTCTGAGGACCCACGTTCTGACTCATCAGTCCTAATGCTGGGACATAGGTATGGTACTACTGTACAGTATTAAGATGTATGATGCCACTTTTTGGACAATTTTATTCATGTATTTGTAGTGAAATTATTTATATGCAAAATGGGTTTTATAAATAGTGCTTCTTGTGAATATGTGTACTGTACTGTACACATGCTATACTATATTGTACTGTAACTGTACTGTATTGTTCTGTACTGTGCAGTACTGTATTGTACTTTACTGTACTGTACTGTACTATACTATACTGTGCAATACTATACTGTATTGTACTGTACTGTACTATACTGTACTGTATTGTACTGTATTGTACTGTACTGTACTATACTGTACTGTACTGTACTGTACTGTACTGTACTGTATTGAACATTCATTTAGATAAAATATTTGTTGATTCCTGCATAACAAAGAAACACTGAATTTCCTGAACATTTAAAAATTCTTGTGGTATTTTCTGTTGAGTGAGATTGGCTCAATGTATAGGTACTGTAGATAGTAATTGACATTATGGTAAAAAAGATAAAAGTACAAAAATGTAGAGTGACATATGGAATGCATTTTGAAGAAAAAATATAACTTAATGTAAGTAACTTTCTGGGTAACAAGATAAACGTTTTATTTGATGAAATAAAATGGATAGTAATTACCGATTGATTATTTCCTCTTGAAAGATTCTTTTGTTCATATTATGTTTTTATTTTTATTTTGGAATACTGTACTTATTTTTGTACACTTGAACACACAGGCAAATATGCCTACAGTACCAGAAACACAAATGTACCCATTGCATATTTCTCATCCGCTAAGTTGGCTCAATCTTCAGGGTACTCAGTTATATTATCTTTTTGCCATCATTTTTATATTTGGCACCAAGTTTTTTCCTCTTATGATGGCTATGCAGGTTGGCCAGGCACCTCATTCCCTGAGAACTAGCATTCAACAGATAGTGAGTTACCTCATGTCCTATACTAGTCCACCTAATACTGTAGCTCCATCAGTGACAGATATATCCAAGTGTGTTTGTTTTATGGCTGAATGTGCATCTCTTCTGTTATATCTCTCTCTTAGCAATGTTGACAGCTCCCATATTCTTCCACCACACAATAGGTCAACATCTCTGAGGTCTACCTTCATCTGGTTACCCAATCAGTTGCTTCTTACACTCTCACCTGTATACAAAATATATATATATATATATATATATATATATATATATATATATATATATATATATATATATATATATATATATATATATATATATATATATATATATATATATATATATATATATATATATATATATATATATATATATATATATATATATATATATATATATATATATATATACAGTCAACCCTCGCTTTATGCGGTCCCACATTCCGCGTTTCCACGTTTACGTGGTACCCTGCCAAAACCGGAATGCTCACATTCCGCGGTGCGTGTACCCGTTTACGCGGAGAGCGGCTGGCGAGCCGCGCCATTTTTGGATTCAAACCTCCTGCCATCTCTCCCGCCCTCTCCTGCCATCCGCCATGTTGTGTAAGCGTGTGAACAGGGTGCGCACAAGGTCGCCCAGTCATCAAAACATTACCGAGTTCTTCACCCGCCACCCACCACAGCTGGCCCAAGTCAGTGATAGTGATAATTATAGTGAGGATATGGACTTTGAGGGGTTTGACAAAGAGGCCCTGCAAGCCTCTGTGGTGGATAGTGATACAATTGATACAAGTGATACAGGTGAGGGCCAATAATCTGCCCTCTGCCTCGGAACCAACCCCCCATCCCCGTGTGCCCAGCCATCTTTTCTACTAATGTAAGTGTTAAAAAACCTAATAATATTGATATTTCTCTTAATTATTAATTGTGTGTGCATACCATCATAAAATTAAGAAGTTATTTTTACTACAACGTGGGTATTGTGTCGGAAAAAGTGGAGTTTGGGGGTCGGCCCGGTCTCTATTTCAATTAATCCCATATGTTATGTTGTTCACTTTACGCGTTTCTCACTTTCCGCGGTACCCTGTGGGTTGAATTAACCGCGTAAAGTGAGGGTTCACTGTATTTTTTGTTTTTTTTTGTTTTACTCAACATCACATAATGTTCTAACATATTTCGTTCAGGTTGTCTTTGATTGTTTTAGATTATTAAACATCCTGTACAGCATAATGTTTTCCCTCCAGTATAATGTATCTTTATTTAGACAACTTTTATTCTCCAAACTTAAACACTTAAGGAATAAAAGTTCCTTAGCTGCACAATTTTTAGTCTTGAAAACTTCAACTGTAAGATGACAAAAGTTGCCTATAGTTGTCTATCTGTTTTATTAATTTGATGTGCCCCTTCCCCTATTTAAACTACCTCTTCTGCATTGCTAAAAACTTGCACACAAACTCACACATGAGTACATTTGGTGATAATCCAACAACACTCAACACCATCCACATTGAATTTTAAAAAGGAAAATACCAACTTGTCGTTTGGGGTTTGTCTGTCATTTCATCCGTTGTTTCTTAGGCGTGCCGGGTGTAAAATGGAGCAGCAGTATCTGGTAAAGCTGGCGGTATCTCACTCCTAGACTAGAGTTCTATTGGACTTATTGTAACACAACCCAATCTTGTGTGATTTACTCGTGATCTGTGATGGGGAGTTTCAGCCATTACATGTTGGCCCTGCGTAGTTCATATGTTATGTACCGTGTAGTCGGAGTGAACTTCAGTACACAGTATAATCTATAACATATGTTCTTTTGTTGTAATTGACATTGTGTATAAGATGTCACTTTTATAACCTTGGCTATATTTTTCCCTTACCTCTTGGTAGAGAGTTATGGGTCATTTTGCTATATCAAATTATGAGTAGATCATCATTGTTAACAAACAGCTAACATCATATAATGAACTATAAGTATATGCAGAAATGTATTATTTGTTTTGCTGTGTATTATAGATGACGTAGCTACTAAGATTCTGCAAGGATTTTACAAAATTAAAATCGTTTTATTGTGTAGTTAATTTACATACAGTACTGTACATTCTTATTTGAAATTATGAAATAATTTGTTAGGTAACTTGTTTGTTTTTCTTATAAAACACAAGACTCAACTGTGCCCATTGTTTTATATTTTCTTGACTGAATATTGCAGAAAACAATTGAAGTCTCATTCCTTAGAATAAGTTGGGTATCCCCTACAGGTGGGCATGAGTGATGATGGCGATTCGACTCTAACGAGGGAAGACCTACATCCTTGGAAGGAGCTTGCCACCACCCGCAAGATGCACAAGTGTTCTTATTGTACCTACAGTACTAATAATTATGCCCATTTACTGAGACACATGCGCACACATACAGGAGAAAAGCCATACTCATGTCAGTTTTGTTCACATGCCTCCACCACCAAGGACAACCTAAAGAGCCACATGAGAACTCACACAAAAGAGAGACCATACTCCTGCTTATACTGCTCCTATTGTTCAGCCTCCAAAGAAAACCTTAAATCTCATGTTCGTATTCATACCGGAGAAAAACCATTTGCCTGTACGCTGTGTACGTACCGTGCCGCACGTATTGACACCTTAAAGACTCACTTGTTAACTCATAACAAATAATTGGAAGGTTTAGTCAGCTTAAAGCACATCCACATATTATACTTAAAAAGACACACATCTGAGCACAAATACTGTACAGTACATTTATTGAGACATGGTTCATTCATACACATCAGCAAACTTATACACTGTACTGACGGTTCAAAAGTACACACAATTATACATATTGTATAAAGAAAATCTATTTTTGGGGAAAAGATTATTAAGTTTACAGATTGATTGTGAAAGAATAAACACCTTGCATAAAAATTTATGACCTTTTTATGATTGGTCAAATGAACCCTAACTTTAATAGACCTCAAACAATCCTGACCATTAAGACTGAGGTCTAATCCAACCACATTAGTCCCCAGTCCTAGACTCAGGTTAATTTGACATGTCACCATTTACTGTACTCTACTGTACTGTACTGTACTGTATTGTACTGTACTGTATACTGTACTGTATTGTACTGTGTGTCATGTTAGGACTTGTGAGCAGCTCCAGAGTTACAGTAGTAATATATTTGAAACAAATTCAGAATATACTTTCTCTAGCTTAAACATATTTACCTCTTTAATATTTTGTATACACTGTACGTACATCTGTATTTATTCTCTTTCTTTCTTTTCCTCTTTCTTTGGGATTGCTACACCTTCACACCACACACAGATGGACAATACTAATGTATATAGATTATTTTCCTTTAGACCATCAAATAATTTTCACAAAGTTCGAAGTGTCAGCCAAATTGATAGTAACTGATGTTCCAATGTTTCAGTGTTTTTTGAGGTTTGATATTGACCAAACATCAGAGGAAATTAAGCAAATGGGCAAATAAGGAAAATTTCCGTGTGAGATGAGACCGAATTTATAAGGAAGTTGAAGAAATTATTACCGTGGTGAAACATTATTTTATTAAAAGATGTGATGAGTGTAGCAGCATAATGTGAAGGAAGGTGTAGGATATTTCAGTAGACAGTGAGATGTTTAGTCTTCCGGGGTTCTTCCATGACTCAATGTTACACGTCCCGTTAACTGTAACTGGTTGTTGAGTTGCCAGCAGCTTCACCAAAATAGATTACCATGATTTGAAATTAAAATGTACTGTTTGAAATCAAATTCCATAGAACATAGTTTTGATTATAGAGCGAGGCAATGCCGGATGACTGTTGTTGTCTGTATGATGTTTAGAGGTGGACGCTAAGTAGTGCTCAGCCCCCAAGGAAGTTAACATTTCTCTTCATAGTGAATTTGGGTTAGGTTATGGGCACATTGTAAAGTTCTGCTCTTTTAAGTAATGAATTCAAAATTTAATTAAAATACTGATACAATAATAAGATCCTTTATGTTATATCCCACAATTTGAAGGTAATAATCCCCAGGCAAGAAGGGTTACCGGTAGTTTAGTCTGGGTGAGTGTTTTGCTCAGCACACCCCACAGCAACACACTGTTAGTTCAGAGTACCACCAACCAAGCTATGGGATAGGCCTAAGTTCATTTAAACATGAGGAAATACACTTTAGTTACCATACAGTTATTTAAAGACAATTGAGAAAATATTTTGTTGGTTAAACAGTGCTTTTTATAAACGAGACAGATGATGGAAAAGAGGAAATGTAATTGGAAGGAAAATATTATTTTTATTTTACATGAAAATGCATTTTTTTTAAATTTATATATACTATATACCTGTATACAGTTACTGGTATACAGATGATTAAAGAAACACCAATATATGTTGATATAACCAGTGAGATTACCGAAGGCATGTTGCTGTGGTTCAGACGTCATATCTGAGGCAGGTACAGTACTAATAAACAAACTAAGGTTTACTGTTATTAAAAACACCATTATTGTGTAAACTTAGAGAGATTACACCATTAAAACTTTCTCCATTCAAATATATAGTGACTTCTGGCAACAAGTAAGAGGTGGCTCTGAGCAACTCATTTGCTCTGTACAGAAAGAAAGATCAAACTGCAGAAACAAATTTATTGGTTTATTACAGTGTCTTCTGAGGCATTTTATAATATTTTTTCCAGATTTTTTTTAGTGTAGAAGATCTATTTGAAGGTTTTATTTTGATACTGACCATGAAAATTTTATCATTTTCTCCATATATGAAAATTTTATTCATCACTCAATATTGAACACTAAAGGAATAAGTAGACATTCATTTTAATAAAGAACTGTACAGTATTGAGAGTAAGATGGGCATCCTCTACAGGTGGGGCTGGACAGTAGCAGGGAGTGGACTGAGACAAGAGAAGCTGGATTGTTTGGGAAGACAACAAATACTTCGAGTAAGACGCATCACTGCCCCTTTTGCCATTATTCTTCACCTGTCTTAACTAATCTAACAAGACATGTACGTATCCATACTGGAGAGAAGCCGTTTGCCTGCCCGCATTGTTCATACAAATGTACAACCAAAGAAAATCTTAAAACTCATATTCGAACACATACCGGAGAGAAACCATACGGGTGTCCTTACTGCCCGTACCGTTCGTCGCGAGCGGATTCACTGAAAAACCATATGTATATTCATCAGTCTCAAAAGACATAAATGCTATTTTCTTCACTATCAAGTATTTCTTGTCTCAGAAATAAAAGAACAGCTGAGATGTTTACATTGATCTAATGTAGTTGAAAGAATTATTTAGATGAAACTCTTTATGATCAGCATTAACATTCAGCACTGTTATATTATTTCCTTTACTGATTATAGGGAGTGTTGTCATGCTAACACACTCCATGTATCTGGTTCTATTATAGAAATGTATTCTAATTCTTCTTTGGGCTAATTGTACAGTAATTGTGTAAGAATTTATTATCACAAAGCACCAGGAATGAGCAAATTGTTGTTCAATTATCAATATTAACTTATTTTGACCAAAAGATCTCATAATTTTGCTTTAATAGGGAATATACTTACTGTACTGTACAAATATAGCTAGCAGAATTGTACTCATAATGTTATTGACTGAAGTGGGGAGGAATATACTGTACAGCATATTACGGAAATTTCTTGGACAAAATACTCTCAGGTCTCAGGGTTGAACATTTAGAATTTGTGTTTATAGACTGAAACTCTTGAGGCATAAATGTTCAATTCTTAGGGAATGTTCATTTTAAGCAATACAGTAAACCCTTGTTATTTGCGGGAGTTACGTTCCATGGAATGGCGTGAATAGACAACACTGCAAATAGCAACTTATACTACCTTAGTGCACTACTGTATACCTATACCAAGCAACCAACTAGCTGCAGCAGCACTCATCCCCTCTTTTAACTTATCTAATAATTCAACTTTCTTTGTCCGGATCATCATTGACTTCTGCCTTTTACATTTCACTCCACTAGCATCACTAGCACTGATACTAGGCAGTCTTTTAGGGGCCATTTCACACAGAAACACTGACGTTTTGAGAGTACAACACTAGATGCTGCGTGGGGTGACTCGTTGTGCTGCGGGAAAAGGCTTACAAGCTAGCCACCATAGTCACCATCTGCTTACCGCGAATTGTCGAAATTGCGAATCGCAAACCTGCAAATGGCAAGGGTCTACTGTATGCTTTCAATCATGAATTTCAAATAGTGACAAACACACATAAGAATACTGTTAGTTACACAGTGTATGGTGAAGGACATGACATGCTCACTAAGCCAAGTAATGTCAGCAGACTGGATCAATCTACCCTGGCATGGACAGGATACTGAATTTTGTGTTCTGTGGCAGAATTTTCCTTTAGTGTATGAAAGTGGATTTGTACAAATACCTGCACCTGCATGTGTTTGTATGCATTAAAATTATTATCCAAACACAGATCATGTGACTGTACAGTATACGTATACAGAAAAACAAAAAATGCACAAACACACACATGTCCAGAAAAAAAAAAATTTATTAAAAAATATTTCATGTTAGTCAATATGACTGATTGGAAGAGTAGAATGAATGTGCCATCTATTACTGGTATTATTGATGATTGTTAACATCATCACTATGTTTGAAATAAATTAAACCACTTACAAGTTTCAAATCTTGTTTTAATACCTCTGCATGTGTTAAACTCGATTATAGTACTGTATAACTATGTTGGATAATGGTAACATGTAAATCACAGTGTGTGCAGCTGATAAATTTTGACCAGATTATACTGTATTATATAATAGCTGGGGAATTGTCTGGGTTTGTTTTTGAGGGACAGCTCCTAACCTATGTCTGTGATTATACTATCAACTTCACTACACTACACTACACTACACTATCACATGTAGGTGGGTGTCAACCCTTGCAGAGCCAACACCCTAGTTTAGATGTACTGTATTTCTATTGAGGGAATTCCACCTTTGAGAAAGGTCAACCCCTCAAAATTCTACCTTTGTCTTAAAAACTGTAGCCAGAGATTGTGAACACACACACACACACACACACACACACACACACACTGTCCTTTATATACAGTAGATAACCAGTACTGTACTGTACTATATGATGGTGAATGTCATGCAGAGTTTTTACAGGGGAAATTAATTACTGTATGTGTCAGAATGTTCCAAGAAAAGGAAAACTGATTACCAATGAAAATTGAAGATATGTAATGTTATTGTGGTTGTTTAATATTTTCACAGGTGGAGTAGTAAAGAGTTGAAACCCAAAGTACAGTAATGGAGAGATAAGCAAGTATGGTATATTGAGATATAGGATGGGAGGCAGGTGCCACTTGCAGATGGAACAGCTCTGGTTGAGGATTCAGAAGAAAAGCTGCAAATGTTGGTAAATGAGTCTGGGCGTGTGTATACTTGTAGGAAGTTTAACAATCACTCTGAACAGAACTACACTGATGAAGGGTGACAGGTAAAAGTAAATGTTCTTTTGAGAGTAGACAGAATGGAGGGAATGAGGTAGTTCAGTTATCAGGGAATGAAAAGGTAAAGTGACGACCTGAATGACAACAGGGGATAGAAAGGAAATAACTTATCAACTGAGAACTGTTTAGAGGCAGAGACCTATACCAAAACAGGCAAAGGTGGAGCTGTGCACCAGAAATGGTGTGTCTGAATGAGAGGAGCAAAGTTTAAAGTGGTTTATGGGATGTTGCAGCAGTAATAGAGACTGAATCAGCAATTGAAGTCTTGTTTCTTCTTGATTCCAGCCATTTTGCAATACATGTATACTGTAGTAAGAAAGAGAAAGTTGTAGTAGCATTGATGAAGATATGCAATACAGTACAGCATGCAGTAAGGGTAATGGTTACCATATTATCCCACAACACGAGCAAAACCAATTACTGTATACAAGTGATAACTTGTTTAATGTGTGAGGTAATAAATTGCCATGGTGTTGCCTGACTCAGAAGTACTGTACTGTAGTGTATAAAACAACATGACAACCTTCAACAAAGTTTTTCTGTACCAGTTTAAGCTTAAAGGAAATGTTTCATATGAAAACAAAAGAATAATTTTTTACTTCTGAAAATGTATTTTTATCAATGTTTACTCTTAGGGCAATGTACTGAATTAATTTATAATGCAATATGTTAAGACACTGATGTGTAGTTGTCAGTGTTCATATACTGTACTGTATGTTATTGTGAAGCTTGGCCGTAAGTAAGATAGGCATATTCAACAGGTGGGGCTGGACAGTGGCGGACTGTGGACTGATGAGAAAGAAATTAGAAGAGGCATGAAGTCACCCAACGCTACTATCAAAATACACCGGTGTTCTTACTGCCAGTACTCAACTGGAGTTATAACACATTTGAAGAGACATGTTCGCACTCATACTGGAGAGAAGCCTTTTGCATGTCCATACTGTTCATATTGTTGTACTACAAAAGAAAATTTGAAGAAGCACATACGGACTCACACCGGAGAAAAACCTTACTTTTGTCCGCACTGCCCTTACCGATCCTCACGGACGGATTCATTAAGATCTCATTTGTTTCTTCATCAGAACTAGAATTGTTTTGTTTTTCTTTTTCTAATTTAGTCTGAGATATTCACTCATAAGCAGTTATGTGTGACCAGGCAAGAATATAGAATACTGTATGTATTATAACCACGACCATAACACAAAAATATGGCATTTATCAAAGTTATCTAATTATTCAACAGATTAATATTGGTTATTTCATTACAAAAGTGTTGTCATGTGATGTTGTGGCTTATTATACGGGACATGAAGTGTACAGTACAGTATCTACAATTAAAACTTTTAAAAATTCTTCAAAGTAAAACATAAAAGGAATTTCCTTGTGAGTTTTATGTTCTTATGGATTTATTTATCTGTTATTAAAGATCAAAGTCTGATATAGTCTGATGTAGTTTAGTATGTGTGTGTGTGTGTGTGTGTGTGTGTGTGTGTGTGTGTACTGTATACAGGATGTGTATGTCTGAATATGCCATCAGGTGCATTTTATATACAATCACTAAATGAGTCAGAATATATCCTGCAAAAGGCTTGTTGACTAAGGTTATAGTAGAGCAACATTTTCCAGTCATAATGAATATTAATTTCTGTACACTTTGGTATCTTATACTGTACTGTATTGTATTTCCTGTGGGTGCCGCTGGTAACAGATAATACTTAATGTGATTAACCATCAAGTAAATCTTGTGAATTACTCTATGTATTACTGAAGGGACGCAATAAAATAACATCTACTAACAAACACCAACAGTTACTGTAACTTAATTTGTTTCACCCACAAGACTTCTTAATTCAACGCTTTATGTCGTAAGTAATCCATAAGTTTATGAATTACGGTAGTTTTTTCTCACAGATTCATTTTACATTAATAAAAAGTAGAGGATATATCATTGATCCTAAACTAGTTTTTTAAAGTAATACCACTCCAGACAACCATCAGTGAGAGAAACACGTAATATGGGTTCCATGCTTAAGAGTTTTGTATAA
The DNA here is from genome assembly GCF_018991925.1 of Homarus americanus. Taxonomy (NCBI): domain Eukaryota; kingdom Metazoa; phylum Arthropoda; class Malacostraca; order Decapoda; family Nephropidae; genus Homarus; species Homarus americanus. The sequence goes on from NW_024733734.1 coordinate 8,474,815, forward strand.
AGAGTTGTACTGTATGTGTATATTGCAAGTAACTCAGTGACTACAAGTCTTAAGTAAGATGGGCATCCTCTGCAGGTGGGGCTGGACAGTGGCAGTCAGTGGATTGGTGGAAAAGGAGTCAGAAGAGACCGAAAGATGACGAACACCGCAGGCAAGATACACCAGTGTCCCTTCTGCCAATATTCCACGACTGTCATAACAAACCTCAATAGGCATGTGCGCACACATACTGGAGAAAAGCCATTTGCATGTCCACACTGTTCTTATACTTGTACACAAAAAGAGAATCTTAAAACACACATTCGTACACATACTGGAGAGAAACCCTATATATGTCCCTACTGCCCGTACCGCTCCTCTCGCACAGACTCTTTAAAGAACCACATGTTCTTACACCAAGTATAAACATATTTATAATATTTTACTTTCATTCACACTGCCCTTTACAAATTTCATTTGGTACTACTGTGCAGTACAGTATATACACTGTACTTATTTTTTATACTTTTTTACCAGTTATTGTTGTTTGTTTGAGCACATACAGTGTGTACTGGCCCAGGCTGGTGCTAATTAAAGTTCAAAAATAATTTTCAAAACTATGTGAACTTACCTTATAAAGATTTTTAATTTTATGAAGATACTGTACTGCCAATTAGATTTAAGACAAAGTTAAATTAATTTCTGTTACAGTAATATACAGTAACAATTGGCACTGGGGGGGGAGGGGGGGGGGCACTAACTACACCAGAAAACATGAATTTAAAAATCTTGTGGTATCGTACTTATAAATCGTGGTTATTACTGAGAAGAATGGTTTGAATGACTTAGTCATGCTCAGTAAATGTAAGCCTTGCAGTGAAATAACTTTGATGACTTTGCAAAGCAAATGTGAAATTATAGAGCAGTGTCTATATTTCATGTATGACTGCAGAGTACAGTATTGTACATTATAATTTGTGAATGTTCTAACTTACGGTAAGTAAGTACAGGATGTACAGGTTACTTATCTGGAACACAACTGCTGTACTCTACAACTATTTTAAGGAAAGTATTTAACTTGTGTAGTAAGTCACTCCCACTGCTGGTACAGTACAGTATAGCACATTACAGCACAACACAGTACAGTATGGTACAGTACAGAACGGTATGGTACAGTACAGTACAGAACCGTACAATACAGTACCGTGCAGCACAACACATTACAGTATAGTACAATACACTACAGTATAGCACAGTACAGTATGGTACAGTACAGTACAATACAGTACAGTGCAGCACAGCACAGTACAGTACAGTACAGAACCGTACAATGCAGTACAGTGCTGCACAGTACAATACAGTACAGTACAATACACTACAGTATAGTACAGTACAGCACAGCTGGCTTCTTGAGATATGATTGTAGATAAAAGTGACCTAAGATACAAATTATTCTATACATTCGGGCCAAATAATTTTATTTATTTTTTATTTAATTAATTACTGTCAGATTAGAGGTGCTGTATTACATCATAAAATGTAAAGGCAAAACATTTAAATGAAGGAAACTTTAAGTGATATTGTCACACTATGAAACTCACGATCGTTATTATTGTGACTTTGTAAAATGGAGAACTAGAGTCCATGGATTAAAACATGAAACTGAAGGAAACATAAATAAGTTGAGCACCAGACGTTACAATATGGTTAGTGACCTCCTACTTGTAGCTCACTTTATATGTAAAAGAAATATACTGTACAGTGTAATATTTTATAAGCACATCCAGTGTAAAATGTTTTAAAATCCATATTCTAAGAATTCTAATTTTCAGATTTATTCCTGTGTTCCCTGTAGGCCTCTTAATGTGTAGTGACCTTATTCCTTGCATCATCATCTTCTCCACTGTTCATCATTATCTTCTTTAAAAATCCTGTACTGTACAGAACTAAGTTTAAAATGTATCTGCCATACTTGTATTAAATTATCTTTTGTAAATATGTCATATGATGTTCAAGGTTTTAAGTGATTCATTGTATAAATTGCTGTAATAAATTTATATTAAACTGCAATATCGCCCGGAGGTTAATGAGAGATACCTATTTCTTGATTTTTTCTCAGAAAATATAACGAACATAAGAACACAAGAATAGAGGAAACTGCAGCAGGCCTATTGGCCCATACTAGGCAGCCCCGTTTACACCCAACCCCAATCGATCAGATATCCTTTCAACTTATATTTGAAGCTTCCCAGCGTGTTCGAGTTGATGATGTTTGGTAACTGATTCCACTCATCCACTACTCTATTTCCAAACCAGTGTTTACCTATGTCGCGCTTAAATCTGTCTTATTTAAAACCATTGCTACGAGTTCACTCGTGGTTGGATAGTTATTGGAGGTACAACTCAGTACAGTACAAGGGTAAACTGAGGAACACAGAGTCATTCTGAATCCGGGAGAGAACCACATGCAGTATTGTACTGTACTGTACTGTACTGTATGTAATAAAATAGGGTGGACATGCTTGGGTATACTGTACAGTACAGTAGTACTCCTAAAAGGTTACTCTGTTGTCTCTTCCATTAAAAGTCACTGAAATAAGAATTCAAGATGCTAAAAGACAAAATTCTGAGTTACTAAAAAAAATATTACAGGACAAATGATATTTGAAGATTACAAAATTGTGTACCCTATAATAAAAGATAATGTTAAAATTAACTTTTATTTAATGAAAGAAGGACCGACTGATCTTTCTAGACCTTGTTTTAAACCTTGGTCTTTAAGCATATTTTCTTATTAAGAAATATTTGTGTACTGTATATGGGATGGGAGTTCTTCCACTGTTTAAACAGATACAAACTAGACACAAACTAGGAAAAAGGGATGGATGGACAGATGAAATTACAGTTAACTGGAGGTACATAGCACTGACCTCGTGTTCCCTGAGCTGATTTCAGATTGTCTTTAAAAGAAATTTTTTTAGGAAAATTTCCCACCTGTACAGAAAAAATCAAGATGATTTATAAGTATGGTGTTGACAGGCTGGTAATACTGTGGTTTAGTTTATAGCTTGTCTGGTGTTCACCTTTTATGTTTGAATTTATCAAATAGTGTGTCAGATCATGTGTTAAAGGATTTATTCTTGTGAATCTCTATATTCTTTATTCTCTCCTGTATTATATTCATTAAGTCTTGGCTGGTAACATTGTTTTTTATTAATATTTATTAAAGGAGGTTACTGGGAATCTCCTTTGATTTGTCAATGGCTGTTTTAGCCTAAAGTAAGATGGGCATCCTCTACAGGTGGGGCTGGACAGTGGCTGTCAGTGGACTGATGGAAGAATACCCAAGCAACCCTGGACCTGCCTCAATAGCCTCGACAAGATACACAAGTGTCCCTACTGTGACTATTCTACAACTGCCTTAAATAATCTGAAAAGACATATTTGTGTTCACACTGGAGAGAAACCATTTGCTTGTCCTCACTGCTCCTACAGTTGTTCAAGAAAAGGCAACTTGGAAACACATATTCGAACTCACACAGGAGAAAAACCCTACTCGTGTCCACACTGCCCTTACCGCTCTTCTCGCATGTTCTCCCTCAAGAGTCACATGTCCACTCATCACCCATTTCAAGATGTGATCACGTCAAACACTCGATGATAATCAATTAAGAAATCATCATTTATATATTATTAAAAAATATATACTGTATATATACAGTATATATATATATACCTGTATACTATATACAGTATAGGTATGTATGATACATTGCCAAATTAACCTCCTAAAATTTTCTTTTATTATATTTTATTATCCTCATTCCTGTCTCATTTAATTTCTGGGAATTTCCAACTACAGTATAATTGTTCAGGAACTTAGCATCACTTTTAATGCTCAGTTTATGCCATGATTAGCAGTTTATTCCAGAAAGCCTCGTGTAATGTATGTTGTTCTCTTCTTCTGCTTGCTAAATCTGTTACACTATTAAGATGATTTATGGAAACTTATTCATGTACAGTATGTGTAATACCATTTGCCAAGGACTGTGGATATTTAAATAATTACTTCAGACACATTTAAAATGTGTCAAATATAAGTTGGGATAGTTGAAAGGCTGTGTCATGCAGCAGCAGCTAGAGTGGTCATGCTGGGATGTAGATATACCCAGTAATTTGCCCATAATAGTACAGCTGTACCTGTATATCAACAATTGCATGAAAGGACTAACACCATGACTGTAGTGTATTTTATACATAATTCAGTGAGAAACTACAATTTCTTATAATATCTTTTGTGGCAAATACAGTACTGTACAGTACTATACTGTCTGTGTTGCCTGTAAAGACTACAGTACATGAAATCTGCCTATAACTAGGGTACTACTGGGAAGAGTTGTTGTTGCTTTTGTCTTGGCTTTCTTTACCTTTTGTTGAATAATCTCGAAAATTTAGCTTTTCTTGAAAAGTCCAAAATACAGACACAAGACTTAAAAAAAAATAAATAAATATAATCATCTGAATATTACATCGGGGGATAACAAATACTACTGCAAAAAATCTTGCTTATTGCTTTAATAATATTTAGGTTTACTGTAGTCTACAGGGATACCTGTACCACTGTATAAGAACCATTAATACTGTCTTTAGTCTTGAGTCTATGGAATATGTCAAAATTTAAATAAATTTCAAAATAGTATTATGTATAAGTTGTTATGAGAAGCAGAGTCTTAACAGTGTTTTTCCTCAAAATCATTTGTTACACATTTAGGCCTCAATACATTTTTGGATTAACTGATATATTGTTCTGTACTTTTTATGCCAAAAATATATGTCTTAATTTTTTTAAGCAGATATTATATATTATATATCATCAACATTGAAGATATATTCTTCAATTCAATTTTACAATTTTCACATATTCATTCTTATACATTAACTGATAGAGGTGCATGTTAACTTGTAGCACTATGCTGAGTACAGTACACATGCTCACTGTATATACTGATCCCCTAATCATATCTTATTGCAATCAATGTAAATATGACTATTGAGACCTTTTGATAACCCTGAGTAAGATAGGCGTCCTCAACAGGTGAGGCTGGAGAGAGACCATGTGTGGACTGGGAGGAGAGGAGGCGTGGCAGCGGGACGGGGCCACAGCTCTTCTGTCAAGATGCATCACTGCCCCTACTGTGACTACTCCTCAAATGTTACTACTAATTTGAGGAATCACTTACATAGACACACCGGGGAGAAACCATATGCGTGTCCTTTCTGTTCGTTTGGCTTTGCTACAAAAGATCGGTTAAAGACGCATATCCGGACCCATACAGGAGAGAAGCCCTTTGAATGTACCATATGTCCATACAGATCTTCAAGAAAAGACTCTTTGAAAAACCACATGTTGACCCATCAGATTTAAGGCAGTTTTGCTTTGTTTTAATTCCTTTTAAGCAGTTTTTACACTGGTTTTTAATCAAAGTTATTTTGAAGTTCGTATCTTTAATATTCTTTATTTTAATCTAATATATTGTACTGTACTGTACATGCTCATTGTATTTGGTCTTTTTCATATGAGTATAAAATCTCATTCATGTTTACGAGGGCATAACCGTACAGTATATACTGTATAGACTCGTGTCTCCAATAACAAGATACTCTACAAACACTACCAGACAGGATTGTATTGTTACTTAAGTCTGTGTACCGAGACTATGAAATGGATTCGAGTGTAGAAACAACCAGAAACATTCATTTTGAATACAAGTATATTGTACTGTAATATAATATTAACTCTACAATTTCCAAGGCTTTTTGTACATGTATTTCCTGTTACATTTCCTTAGTATTACTTTGGCAGAATAATCAATATTGGTCAGATAAGTGTCAGACACTGTATATACCTGTACATATGCAGTTTTGTGTGTACTGTACTGTACTGGGTATGTGTTCATGCATGCAAGTGAATGGCCTGACCATCACAGTTATGAAATAAAGATGGGTTAGCTGCTCTGGGCTAGTAAAGTAAATGTCATCAAATTAATGCACATACTGTACATCATATAGCTACTTGTGATAATTGGGGCAAGTCTCAAACATTTTATTAAAACAGTTAATTAGACTGAACTATAGATGGAAGAAATAAAAAAAATGCCAGGGAAAGAACCAGAGTCACATTACAAGGAAGTCAACATTATTGTGTTTGTACTGTATGTGTCTGAATGTGTAAATAAAATGTTGGACTACATAAATAAGTGCAGCAATGTTTGTATACATGAACCTACATTAACTAATACACATATGTTAATTAACAAAGTGCAAACCTCCACATAAAAAATTACTGTAAAAAATCTTTCTTTGAATTTATCAGAATTGATTAAAAATCCTTACCATTAATTTAGGTATAATTTTAGCTTTGTTCAAAATTAATCCAATTCGAGGCAGTTTGGTACAACTGTAAGCATCAGGGAGCAATGAATGAAAATACTGTACCAGTAAGTATTACATTTCTACAGATAATTTTTTGTATGTGTTATTTTCATGAGTAAAATTGTGAGGCAAAGGTCCGAACATGTAGTCAGGGCGAGGTAAAAATTGTAACTTTAATTCTTCTTTAATACTGTACTAGTCATTTCTCCAAACAGTGGTTCTTCTACAGTTGCTGCTTCAATTACTCTCTATCTGTTGACACACTAGAACAAGATCAATACTGTACAGTACTTCAATACACCTCTATTGTTGCCATCAGTGTCTCCCTCATTACTATTGGTATTAGATAATCTTGCAACTATTAAACACTTCTTCAGTAGGTCTCTCAACTGTTCAACACTCTCAACTATCACCAAGTTCTTAACACATGTACAGTGCTAATACCTCAAGATACAGCTAAAAAAATGCTTCCTCCAACACTTTTCTGACATAACTGTAACTCAACAATTTTCAAGTACAGGTACAGGGTACAGTACTCACTAATAACTCCAGTGAGTGAAACATCTGTATTACATTTCCACCAATGCTCCACCTTTTTCCAAAATTGCTTTCACCAACATCCATTGAAAATGTCAGTTATTCTCCAACATATTGCCACACTAACAAGCTACCAGAGGTTACTTCATTATTTTATTTTCAAAACTATTTTAATGGTCCACCAAATTCCTCCAACATTTCGTTGCATATTCACCTTCTTCTTAAATAATTCTTTAGAATGTAATACTGTACAGTACAGTACTGTATGCACTTTTAATCATGCTTAACCCTCCCCCTACACACACTCATACCAATATAATATATATGCACACATGCACATGTTAACATTACAGTGTGCTATACACACACACACACTACTACTTTGCTCACTTGGAATCGAGTGTGTTGATCATCCAGCGATGACATGATGATATGGGTTTTTAGTGATGTTACCTTCGTTGGTGAGTCTGAGGTGACTCGAGAGGCAGATATGGCATCGGCGGGGCCATCCGCGGATGTTGCATTGTGGAGGGGTACATCAAGTGCGGGAGGGGCTGCATCAGCGTCTTTCCAGCACTGACGCTTGTCTGCCTCAGTATGCAGTTGGGTTAACTTGAAAGTATTGACACCTTCTTTTGTGGTGCTCCTCCAAGCATTATGGTGCGGAGTGATCATCTCCCAGATGAAGGAGTCAATTTGACACTTTTTCAGGTTTGTCTTAAGATTATCCTTATACCTTTTCCATTGCCTTTTAACATTATGTTTACCATTCTGTAGGTGACAGTAGTAAACACACATGCACTTTTTTTACACACGGGGATTAGCCCACCCGGGCACAGGTCACTGACCCACATCGGGGCCTGGGGGGCGAAAATGTAATACCTGTAATAATATTAATAATGATAATAATAATAATAATAGTAATTATAATTATTCATAGTAAATAAAATTGAAAATAAAATAATATAAGAATAATAATGATAATAATAATAATAATAATAAAGAACCAAAAAGAAATAAAAAAATAAAAAAAAGATCAAAGTGAGAAACAATATTTGTATGTTGTGTTGTCAATAGTAAGAGAAATGATTGAGACCCTGCAATTGTGTGTAAATGAGGCAAACAGTCAGATCACCAACCTGAGACTTGGTCACAATTATTTTTATGCCATAGGGCAGCAGGGTCTACCATTAGATAATACATTATGCTGTATACCCATATGCACATGGTAACATCACTACATGGTAACATCACTACAAACAAGAAAAATACAATTTGATATACAGGTTGTGTAGTATTTCTATGACAAATAAGGATGTAAATGTTATCAAAATGTAGAGAAAGCAATGCTCTGGTGTCTGTCATTCTCCTCGTTATAAGAATATAATGCACTGTAATATAATTGTCATTTGGTTCAGTACTCGTACATACAACACTCATTAAAAAGATCTTGTTTTATTTATTACTGCTAAAATGATATACATTTTGTCTTAAATTTATGGATGAAAGCCTCATCTTTAAAAGGTTCATTTACTGTACAGCACAGTATTGTCCATCAAGGGTTAAAGCTTCATCCTCAAAGACTTAACAGACAAGAAACTCTACTTGTGGAGTACAGTACAGTACAGTACAGTACAGTTCAGTTCAGTTCAGTACAGTACTATGGTTAGACTGTAGCATCAACCACTTCTCTTGCTTTGATAATTCTTTTTAATTGATTTATTGTAAAGTTTATTTTTATTTTTTTTTAACTGTTCAATCAAATTATGACTCATAAATATTAAGATTAAATAAACATCTTTGTTTTTTATCTAACATGTGGGACCATAAACGTGCGGCACCTTTTGCATGTCTGTATAGAACTCATTCCTGCTACGTAACTTGATAAAAGCTGCACTGGTTGAACTGACAAATGATTTGTGGCTTATAAAAAATATATCAGCTGAGTTCATCAATTAGTACTGTGCATTACAATTTTATTGACCAGATATATACCTCCGTTTCAACTTGGAAATTTTGGCAGGGGCAAACTTTACCTTCATTCAAGATGAGTTTGTATGTTAGGTTTAAAACTATTACTTGTGTGGCCAAAAACATAAGAAGGTACTCTATAGTACTTAATATAGTACAGGTAACTACACTCACTAATTGAAAAATACCCATAATTATGTTGCTCATGAGATTTTCATATATAAATATCCTGTGTATAGTTTTTAAGAAACTATGCTAACCAAAACAAATGGTGCATAAAGAAGATGTACTGTAACTCACCTGCTATGCCTTATGCTGTTACAGTTTATATACATAATGACAGGAATAAGGTTTCAAAAATAGAACTTGTTCAAAAATGGTTTAACGTTCAATAACACCACAAATTACCATAATACTGTACTATTGTTATAGTTTAAGCTCCTCTTCACTATGTGCAGGTGAGCTAAAACTTTGCACCGTACTGTACTGTAGTGTACTGTGTATGTTACTGGGTAAATCACCTGTGTTTGTGTGCATGTAAAAGTGAAGGGAAGTCAAGTTTTATGTGTACAGTACAGTAAGTCCTTGTTTAACGTTGCCCCTGATAACATTGCTTTGTTATAGCGTCGCTATTCTTTAGATACCCATGATTCGGATAACGTCCCGCCGATTCAGTATAACATCGTCACAGACTACTTATGTACGGCGCATCACTCTCTCTTATCTTGGCGCGCTACGCTCTCTCAGCTTGACGTGCTGCGCTCTCACTCACGGAGCATCACAGCGTCGCTGGTCTTTGTTAGGCTTCCATAGCGTCATGATTGTTTAAGTGTTTTTGCTCTTAATACTGTACTCTAACCATTCAAAATGGCTTCCAAGTTCCCATCAAGTGTTGCTGATGCTAGTGTTGCAAAGAAGCAACGTAAAACCATTAGCCTTGCTACGGAAATGGAAGTCTTAAACCATTTTGAACCACCCGCCAGGTCTCAGTGACCCACCACCCTCTTCCTCTCCCGCCCTCCACCTCTCCTCCTCCGCTCCACTACCCACCACACATTCGCTCCACCGCCTCCGCCCATCAGTGAGTACAATACAAAATGATTTAGTTTAATTATATATATACTATTTTCTATAAAAATGCCATTGAATTTCTGTATATGTAATGTATTTTATGGGGCAAAGGGAAGCTGGAGAGCGTAACTCCCGTATTTTATCTATTTCTTATGGGGAAAATTGATTCCGTTAACGTTGTTTCTGTTAACGTTGCGGTTTTTAGGAACGGAACTACGGCATTAAGCGAGGACTTACTGTACTACAATACTGTTAGATGAACACAGTATTATGTTCTCACTGCCTGTGTACCCTACTACTGTATATTAAGTTGAAATAGGAAGCTTTTATCCTTTCAATATTAAAAACATGAAGAGAGTAAGATGAGCATTCCCAACAGGTGAGGATGGACACTGATCGGCTGACGACTGCAGGGAGAGGAGCCACAAGACCTGGGAGTAACCCCTTGACCAAGATATACCAGTGTCCAAATTGTACCTATTCCACCTATGCAACCACCTGTATGAGAAATCATATTCGCACTCATACTGGAGAAAGACCATTCAAGTGCTCGCACTGTTCGTTTAGTTCTGCTACAAAAGACAATCTCCTGAAACATATTCGTACACATACCGGTGAAAAGCCCTACAAGTGTACAGTGTGTCTCTACCGTTCCTCAAGGAAAGATACTCTGAAGGCTCACATGCTAACTCATATAAAAACCTTTTAAAATGAGAAGAAACTATTATGATTACAGTAAACTGTAACACAGAACTGATGAAAAAAGCAAATAACCATTGAAGTTCTCACAACTTTCCGACCTTATGTATCATATTGGATCTTGATCTGTTTTACCTGCACTGTGTATTATTTTGTAAATACTGTACTATTATTAAACTAAATGAAGACACAAACTTATAATTTTTTGTAAGTATAGTTACATTATTCACTAATTTATTGTCAATGGCCTAATGGCTCTATTTATGTTTGGTTAAGTGAGCATAAAATATATTCTGTACAGTACTGTACTGCACAACATAGTTATTGTAATTATCATCCAAGAAAATCTTTAGCGTACTTGAATGTAACGTTGACTTTCACAATGAACATTCCAGCAGTAGTCTATATACAGCAACGACAATATTTTTTACTTACACATCTAACAGATAAAAACAATCCTTATGCTATGTTGTGTGTGAGCCAGACCCGAGTTATGTAGATAAATGATCTTCCAAAGAAAAACATGGTATAACTACACACGCTTGCATAGTAATTTTCTATCTGAATGCACATAGATGTACCGTAGCTGCTTCTCTGATGTACAGTTAAATTTGCTACATTTTATCTTTATTTATATACTATATCTGTTTGTGTTATTGATCTTTTGTTTTCAATGTGAGTAAGCTGGGCGTTCCCAACAGGTGGGGCTGGACAGACTTGACCAGAGGATAGACCTGAGAAGAGCGACAGGACCTGGGATGGGAATCACCACCTTCTTCAAGACGCACCAATGTCCATATTGTCCGTACAACACAAAATTTACCTCAAGTTTGAGGAACCACATGCGTACTCATACTGGAGAGAAGCCATTTTCTTGCTCCTACTGTTCATTTTCTTCTGCCACGAAGGACCGTCTAAAAACACACATTAGAACTCACACTGGAGAAAAACCATTTTCGTGTTCCTATTGTCCTCATCGCTCCTCTCGTAAAGACGCATTAAAAACTCATATGCTGACACATCAACTTTAAAATAATTCTTCAAATGTATATTAACATATAATCTTTAGTTTTACTTCTCTAACACTATTATCACCTTTTAAGTTGCCATGATTGTAGAGTCTAGATATATAAAATAATTAAAATATTGTCCAAGTCTAACAAAATAAGTTCACCAAATGAAATATTAGAAATAAACTGCACTGTATAATTACAGTAATATATATATATATATATATATATATATATATATATATATATATATATATATATATATATATATATATATATATATATATATATATATATATATATATATATATATATATATATATTACAGTATTTGATACTATAAATCACATGACACATTTGATAATCCTGAAACAACTTAAAAATACCTGTGTTTTGGGATGTACGGTTCTGTACCCTACTTATTTCAGTTTAAATTTCAACAGTTCATTGCATATTATAGGAAACAGGATCCTAGTGCTGTTCACAATGTTACCAGAAGCATCTGGCAGGAGTCTCAAGTATATATGAATTAAATACTGAAATACTAAGTTAAATGTCACAATCAAATAATAAATATGAAGCTCAAGTGATTGAGATACTGTACAGTAGAACCTCAAGAGGGCAGAGTAACTGCTCCAGTGAGTTGTTTCTAATGGGAATTTTCCAGAAAGCAGAGGTCAAATTCCTCAAGGGGCTGTGTAAGCAATTAATACTGAATAATAACTTAAGAAAAAATATTACAGTTATGTCTTATGTATATATAATCTCTATAAACCTGATTTGATTTGATAAGATGAGCAAATATATTACAGTACATACTGTACACCGTATAAGGGATAAATATTTTCATAACAGATGGCTGTACTGTACAATACATTAACAGCCTGTAATTTGTATACTGTATTACTTTATTGTAGGTTGTGGTCATCAGGTGGTGTAGCCCTTGTCACTTCTTATAGCGCTGTTTGAGTTATGTTTTGGTTGCTTCCACAACACTACTCTTGTGTGATCTGACCTGGGTCCCTTTAGCATTATTATGATTATCCAGTAATTGTGCACAGTATTTCCATATGAAAAGTTTTAATTGCATTTAAGTCTCCTTCCCACAAAACACTCATTATTAACACAGGGCAGGGCAGGGCAGGGCAGGGCAGGGCAGGGGCAGGGGCAGGGGCAGGGCAGGGCAGGGAACTATGGAGGTTACACAATTCACAAGGCTCTTTTCTTTACAAGTCAGTCAGCATGAGTACAGTATTGTACTACATAAGAAAACATGTTCAGTTAGTGTTGGTCACTCGCCCACAAGCACAGAAGTATGCTGGATATGTCCAACATTCAATTTTGATAAAAAGAGAAGAAAAGATTTTCTCATTCAATGGATTATACCCTCAATGACTTCCATTTGGGAACAATAATAATGATTCAAGACAGTCAGCCATAAGCTTTCACTTAATGGATTTTACATATGATGGTTCCACATAGCAAACAAATGTATATATATATATATATATATATATATATATATATATATATATATATATATATATATATATATATATATATATATATATATATATATATATATATATATATATATATATATATATATATTGTACATCATAAGATATAAGAAACATAAACTATATGGATAAATTACTTTCTTTGAGTTTTGTTTCGATGACAAATTTTTGCATGATAGTCAACATGCTCTCAGCTTCCAGTACAGTATCTCCACTACTGTGAAAATATATTTGGTCTTCAAAAATTTAAAATGCAGAGTTCCTTTACAAAAAAGATAATTCTTAAGAAGAAAATAAAAATTAGTGTGATATTCTCCTTTGACAATATTCTTACCATAATGTACTTTAATATTATCTTACTTTTAATTTGTGTTAAAACTAGACAAAGGAATTCCAGAAATTAAATTTATTGCAATTTTTTGTACAGGTAGTTAGAAATCACTATTTTAATTTTTATGCTTTTAATAAATATGAGGAATTTCAAATTGTGTTTTAATTTTATGTTCTTCATGAATATGAGAGACAATAACTTCACAGGTATTTATGCCTCAAAGTTGCCAATGTCTTTCTGTTGATCATTAACAGCTTTATTAAGAGTATGCAATACAGTACTCTTGGACAACATAATTGGAATAAATTACATGTAGGCCACTACATGATCTTCTGTAAATATGACCCTTTTGTACAGTGAAGTAAGTCCAAACATCAAATAAAGAATTTAAGTCTCAAACTTGTAATGGAGAGTTTTCTTTCCATATCTTATCACATTAACTCTTGATTAAGATGGCGTCCTCTACAGGTGAGGCTGAACACTGACGATCACAGGACTGGCCGGAGAGGACCAACAGGAGCAGGAAAGATCCTCCCTTCATCTGGCAAGGTGTTGAAGTGTCTCTACTGTACTTATACCACCAATGTTAACACAAATCTGAAGAAACATGCACGCACTCACACCGGGGAGAAGCCGTATGCCTGCCCATATTGTCCATTCAGAGCATCTCAAACAGAGAATCTTAAAAGACATATCCGTACTCATACTGGGGAGAAGCCTTATGCGTGTAATTTCTGTTCTTATCGTTCCACCGAGAAGAGCAGCTTGAAGAATCACTTATGGGTCCACCATTCATCAGGTAATTCTCATGACTTCATTCATAATTAACAATAATGTCTTTTTCGTTACTGTATGTGTTGGTACAAGTATAAACAAAAGTTTGGATGATTTGACTTTTATTTTTGTTCATATACAGTACAGTGTGTGTGTGTGTGACCAGGAATTTAGTGTATCTTGATGTTTATTTAAAAAGCTGCCATTTGCACCCTTCTCATGGCATGTGCTTTAGTTGTCACTACTGGATCAGTTCAGAATCTCTTGTTATCACACATTTTTCCAGTTCTGGTAAAGTATAGTACAGTACAGTACAGTATACAGTACAGTACTTAAAACTGTACACTAAGAATAAATCTTGAAATGACAAGTGTATACTTTACTGCACTGTACTATACTGTACTGTACTGTATTGTACTGTACTGCACCATACTGTACTGTACTGTACTACTATACTGTACTGTAAAATCTGTTTATGAATTAATGTGATGGAATTTGGTCATTCTTCGTCCTGTATAACTTATCATGTACAGTACACTGAATGACTGTACAGATAAACTTCGCAAGTGTGTTTACCAAAGCAGAGTAGCACCTCCTTCGTTCAGATCTCCTGCGCGTCAGAACCTCAAATGGTTGAAGTGGAGGAAATCACGCTAAAATTTTCAAGCTGTACACTCCTCACACACAATTAAAGTATAGATGGTTGCAGTTGGCAGTGTGGTCCCATCTCAAGAAAGGTTCACATTCATTTCACAATGTTTGATGTCCCATTCTCTTCATAATTCTAGATCATTATAAGAGACAATTACTGTAGCATATTTTATGTTTTACTTCTTTCTCCTCAGTACTGTACTGTACTGTCCTAACTGTTTTGTGTATATTGTGCATAAATTAGTTCATGGTGGCTTTTGATCTATGATTCTTGAATGTTGAGAAGCGTGTTTTTTATGGTGATAATTTTTTTGAATTGTATACAAAATTTTAGCTGACCACTGGCAGAGTATCTGAATTTTGCATGTTTGTGATTCTTAATGGTATACCTGAGGACTTCAGTCAGTGTCTCACGTTTTATTATAGAAGACTTCATTCGTCAGGTCATATAAATATTTTTTATTTTGCAATGCATCTAAATTTCTCATTTCAAAAAACCTTCCAAGTCTTGACACAAGTCTGAATTCTCACTTAGGATAACTCCTAAGAAGAAGACAACTTCCTCTGACATAAACTTCAAGCTGCAGTTCATTCTCCACGTTCATACCAACACCTGCTTTACCTGAGCCTGACATACAGTAATTATAAGGAGATTATCAACCTCCCAACTGTCCCAGACACCCTGAGTCAGTACTGGAGGAGTGCTACTCTTCATTTATTGATTAGTTTCATATATACTGTACCTGTATACAGTATAGTATAATCCCAGCCTCTTCTCAGCATGCAATGTAGTATGCAGTACTGTGAGCTGTACTTTACATTCTTCTCCACAGGAACACTCTCTCCACCTCCCAGAATATTGATACTGAAACATTTTATTTAGCCAGAAAATGCAGATGCAGAGTGGATAATAATGACATAACAATATTAACATGGTTGAGCCAATTGAGAGGCTGAGCTCTCTTAGTGGCACAAAGTTCCTAAAAATATTAATTAACTGAGGTACTGTACTGTACTGGCTTCTGACTTTGGTTGTTATATTTTCATGTCAAGTTTGTTTTACTCTCATTAAAACTCATATTCTGTTGTAATGTTGAGAAATGAGGTTCAAAGTTTCTGTTACATTTTATGTGAGGGCAGTTATGTACCCCAGCTCCCTCCTACAGGGTTATCAGTTCCCATACATGGCAGGAATTATACAAGTGCATACAGTATTTATGATATACAGTATTAGCAGTGAATATGTAGTGCAGTACAGTAGTGTGATTTATTGTATAATCATTATTCTATCATTGTTTGCATCTTCATGTGTATGAGTATTTCTGTGTGTGCACACATACTGTGATGGAGCCATAACTTGGTAAACATTTGGTTCATGTATCCTCAACACCACCTAAATATTTTTACTTACTTTCGTCTTGGAACTTTTATTAGTGATTTAAGTTACATATAGAGACTATTTTTTTTAATAGGAAAGTACAGAACTATATATTGTAATGATAAGAAAATTTCATTCATTGTCAGCAAGTTTTAAGTCTCATGATTCTGACTTGTGGGAGTTGTCCTCTATTCCTTGAAGTCCACTATGCTTTGGTTTGGGTGGTACTGTACAGTACAGTTATTAATTCGAGCTAGAGAACAGCTCCTGAATTCAAAGAGAGTTGTTGTGCTAACACAGTACTGTAGCCATGTGAGTTTGTATTACTGGGTGTGAAGGAAAATACTGTCCACAGGTAAGTAAAAAAATCATGAACACAGAGCAAGCTTTCCTTGCTGAAGAAATTATACAAATGTTAATTTCACAAACAACATTTTTTTCCAATTCAGCATGTACTGTACAGTACTTAGCACAAAAGTTTCATCAATATTTTAAAAAGGTTCAGTTCTTTATATTAGCAAAATTATACAGTGTCTTGATCAGATTATATGGATTACGTATGTACCGTACGAGGCCTACCATTACTGTATATATAATATTATATGAATACTGCATACTGTATAGGATCTTTTGCTTTAAGCATCATGAGTGAGTTAGGAATTCCCTACAGGTGGGGCTGGACAGTGATGACCAATCGGGTTGGAGTGGACCCAAAGGACCCGAGAGAGGCAATACTGTTGGTAGCAAGATTCATCAGTGTCCCTATTGTCCCTACAATACTAATTTCACAACTCACCTACAAAATCATGTTCGAACACATACCGGAGAGAAGCCATTCATGTGCCCATACTGTTCCTTCCGCTTTGCACAGAAAGGAAGTCTACGGTATCACCTGTCGACTCACACAGGAGAAAAACCGTATGCATGTCCACACTGTCCTTATCGCTCTTCACGGAATACTACATTAAAAGCACACATTTGCACTCACCACATGTAGGTTACTGTAGGCTACTTAACAAGCTTTATACTAAGTTTATAGCAATAGAATCTCATTATATGTGAAGAAATGTTTTGTAGGGTTAAGTCATATATGCATCTCATCTCCATAATTGGGCTGAGTCTCAAAAGCATTCTTGTGCCCCTAAGCCTGGTTCAGTTTTACAACACCAAAAGAAATTTTATATAGAAATGAAAATGAAGTTCATTACCGTGCAGATTTATTCAGATCTTACCTCCAAATTGTAGGACAGTACAGTACCAGTTATGCTTTGAAGTGCCATAAGTTGTACTGTACACAGATAGACCAATGAAACTAATTTTATGAACAAAAGTATTTTTTGGGAAGGGGAAGGGGGGGGAGTAGGAAGGGGATATATGAACATAATGCAGTGCTTTATTATTTAAATATTTACATTACGTGCCTCCTTTCACCACATATTACAGTATAACGTTTCAAGTCATGATAAAGGTTATGTGTTGTCAGTCAAACTTGTACATTAAGTCAATAAAATGTGTAAAATCATTGTTTTTCATTCCTCCAAACACAAAAAGATAACCATATGGCTTAATGTATAATTCTGTATTATTAATAGCTCTACCATTACACTAAGTTATAATTATGTAACCATTGATAATTTTGACACAATACTTACAGAAGAGTTTAATATGAAAACCTTAACTGTATGAATGTATGTGTACAATGTAAGGAAATTCCTTAATTCTTTCATATCTAAACCAAACAAATTGAACAAAAGCTTGTACAGTAATTGTATGAATCAGTTTTTACATCAGCCTATTACCTTATGCAAAACAATACTGTACTGTGTTTAATGTACTGGTTGAAATATGACTACTGTACTGTGTAATAAATACATACAGTACTGTATACTATTACTGTAAAATATTTACTGGTACATTGCAGTACAATAAACTGCAATATCCTATTCAGTTAAATTTAACAGTACAGTACAGTATATATTTTTCAAGCTCAGTATATTACAGTGCAGTACTTCCATTATTATTCAATTATTTTATGATAGAGGACATAAATAAATCATCATCATTATAATCATCGTCATAATGGCCATTTTACACGCTCAAGTGGGTTAGCAGTTATGTGTTACTTAGAAAATGACAACACCTGTGATACTTAAAGGGAACTGCACTGAAAAGTTGGGGAGAAAAAATACTTGGTCTATCCAATTAGCAGCTTATCGGGGAAATTACAGCATAAGGTCATTTTATTGTGTACAGTATGTACAGTAATATTGTACTGAACACTCTACTGTGAGAGGACACAAATAATAACAGTAAATATTTAATAGTCCCAAAATTGGTCTTTATTGCCTGTCATCTGGTCACACTTCCTCCTGAATGAAAATTTATGCCTTTAAATAACTTGGACTTTGATTGATAAAAAAATAACTTATTTTTCTTAAGATATCATTGTCTCAATCAAATACTGTATTCATCTTATTCTTCTTTCATAAGTTCAACAAGAAATACTACCATTACATTACATAACATGTCCGCTTGTATGTACATAGTACATACTGTATAAATAGTCAAACAAATATGAGAAATATTAACAATACATGTACAGTATTGTACGTACAGTACTGTAGAAACCTATTGCTTTGCAGTCATTCAATGACTGTATATTATAAGTAAATTATTTGGTAATTTTTTTATATATTTCCCAAAACAAGATTTTTTCACTACCGGGTAAACTAATGAAAAACTTCTTATTATAATCAACTGTTATCAGTTTATTTGACTTTTTTTTTGCAGATTATGAAAAGTACAGAAACAATGGTTATTTACTATGAGAATATGAGTTTAACATTGAGGTACGATAACGTTAAGAACTAAGCAAGGAAATTCACGCATGTCAGGATGTATGACTTGTTGTTAGTACTGTATATCATGAGTAAGATGGGCATTCCCAACAGGTGGGGCTGGAGAGTGACGGCCAGAGGACTGGCTGGAGTGGATCCACAGGAGCTGGGAAGGGTACTGTCATCAGATACAAGAGTCACCAATGCCAGTATTGTCCCTACACAACCAATTTTACAACCAATCTCCTGAACCATGAGCGCACTCATACTGGAGAGAAGCCGTACTCGTGCCCCTATTGTCCTCTCAGCTTCGCTCAAAAAGGAAGTCTACGTTCACATATTTTGACTCACACAGGAGAAAAACCTTTTGCATGTCCGTACTGCAGCTATCGGTCCTCACGAAAGACTACATTGAAAGCTCATGTGTGTGCCCATCATGCCTCCTAAGTCGGTAATGAACACACAAATGTGTGAAATGATTTTTATTCTGAATACAGTACTACATACTGTACTGTATTTATCACTGTATAAAAAGACATTGAAAAGGAACTTTCATCAAATTTAATGGATATTAGATTGATTTCCAATTCAATATTATATTTATTTTTTCAAGTTATCAATTGTAAGTTTGTGTGTGCATATGTGTGTGTGTCTGTACATACCTGTATTTGTGTTTTGGCCAATTGGTATTAGCTCAAATTGCAGAAAAATTTAATGGAATTACTTTTGTCAACATAAATCTAAAAATGTATTAACTCAACAGTGGTCAAGATACTGTACTGTAGTATTTTTGGAAGGACAGAAGAATGGTGGATATGAGTTAGCAGACTACTGCTTAACTGGATGTAAGTCTGAATGATGAGTCTGTGACCATTTATAACTACAGTTAATCCCTATATCATTGGATCTGACTTAATAGTAATCAAGGAATTTTTGGTATATTCTGTAGCCCGGTGGATTTATGATTCAGTGTTAAGACAATTGAATATTCATTGTTGATGACACAGCTATGAATGGTGTCTAACAATCTCCCTTTAAAGATACTGATGAAACTTTTTCTCAAGCATAATGTAACAGTCATGATGGTTAATAAGATGCATGTTTACTGATCACCTTTAAAGACATTGCTAGACAACTTTCTACCTCATAACACACATGATGGTTGAGAGGAAACTGTTCAGTCATTGTTTATAAAAGATAATTTAATTTTACTATTAGGTCTCAACAGTACAATACTAAGGCATGAGAAAGACTTTATTGTAGACTAAATCATACTCATTTGTACAATAATGAGAATACTGTAGAAGGAACACTGAAGGAATAATAGTGTTCTCCATCCAACATTATTTTCATTGTCCTTAGATCAGAATTCCTAAACCAATTATTTAAACATGTATGACTAACTTGATTCAGTTCATCTCTTGTCATATTGTTTACTGAGACCAAGTGCTATGTACTGTCTCTTTGATATTGGTTCTGTTTTGAATAACACACACACACACACACACACACACACACACACACACACACACACACACACACACACACACACACAATGCAATACACATGCACACACACACACACACACACACACACACACACACACACACACACACACACACACACACACACACACACACACACACACATATAATTCTTGATTTAGTAAAGGTTGAGATGTATGACTCTGTGCGAGGAAAACAAAAATGTGTATTTTATTTTAAGAATTTATCTTGTTCCATTTTGAGGTTCGGTCTACATCAGAGATTCATCTCTGCTGCTGAACTCGTTGTCTATGACATCACAACACAGCATAGTTCTATACCAGGTCATTCAATTGCCCTATACAGTACGTATAGTATTTCTACTGCTCACCCATGTCATGGGTTTGTCCGGCTGGTTTTCCTTCCCCTCATCTCTCCCCCAAGAGAGTATCCTCCTTGGTGGGTTACCTACTGAGGGTTCAAGTCCCACCTGCCTGGATGTTAGGACTTTGTAATAAGACAACTGAGAGACTGAAGGGTGGTATTTTTTGCTAATGTTATTTTAATATATAAGTACAGTAGAAGAATCATACCAAAAATATTAATATAATAAGATATTAGCAATTTCTGTTTGTCATTATTTCCTTTGGTACTGTGTTGCTGAGTAAGGTGGGCATCCTCTACAGATGGAGACGGACGAGAGAGGACCCTCGGGGGCAGGGAAAATGCTCAACACTGGCAAGACTCATCACTGCCCCTACTGTGCATACATCACTAGTAATTATGCTCATCTAATGAGACATCTACGCACACACACTGGGGAGAAGCCATTTGCCTGCCCACACTGCCCTTTCCGAGCAACTCAAAAGGATAATCTAAAGAGACACATTCGCACTCATACTGGCGAGAAGCCCTTTGCCTGTGCTCATTGCTCCTACACTTTTGCAGAGAAGAGCAGCCTGAAGAGTCATGTATGGAATCACCATAGCTAAGGTATTTGTTTTCTTAATGGGCTAAATACTGTTTGTTTATTTAGTGTTATTATGGTATTTTCAAGTGATAGAAACATTACAATACCCAATATCTATAAAACTAAAAAGTTTTGTAGAAATATACAGTACATAATAATGAATATTGCAAGTTATATATAACTTTTACCTCTAGTAAAGGAAATCAGACAAATTTTTCAACAGTTTAGTGTACACTTCTGTATATAGGTTAGTAGTTCCATTAACTGCTACTGTACTGTAGTCTTTATTTACTGTAAATATTAATAACTTGAAGTTTAAGTGGAGAGGAGTTTCTTTTCAGCTTTATCTCCCTGTATCTTAACACTCTGTGTGATCTGTGAGGCATTCAGCTCTTGATGTGGAGACAGTTTGGCTGTCCAGCAGTATGTCTCAGAAATTTTAATTTCAGCAAAGTGTTTCAACACTTACTATAATAATCAAAAGAATTAAATAATGGTCAAACTTTTATAATAATATATACCCTTATTAGTTGTACTGTATTAAGACTAACTGTTGTATGTTTATGATAAAGCTCACTTGAGAACAAACACCACATTAAAACACATGATGATAGACATCCATGGCAACAACTCAGAGTACACTTTATACTGTACACTGAACCTAATTTAGGCAGTATTGCAAGTAAAGTAAGTATGTTTGGTATGATCATTTGAATAAAGAAAATGAACAGAAAGTCTGTTTATTTTAGACTGCTTTAGCTTTGAGCTCTGTTATATTTCAAAATTTTATTGAATATTACAGTACCTGTATTATATGATTCAGTACAAGTTATGGGGTAGGTAAATATTGTGTTAGGATTGAAACTGCTGTGAAGAGATACATTAGGCAATTTTTCACCTCGATATTATAAAAAAATCTATATTTTTGTTGTACCGCACACACAAATATTACTGGTACTTATTTTGTTGTTTCTATATTATGTGGAGTCACTCCTCAGGTCCATATGATAAAAACCTTTTTCCTGTATCAAAAACTTTCATTAACTTCTAAATTTCATAAGTACCTTCACTATACTTCTACTTTTTTAGTTGAAATATCACTTTTGAATCACTACTGTGCCATTAACATGTGTAGATGGGTAAAGTACCTTAGTGGATAATGTACAATATTGATAACCTTTATCCCCACTCTTATGGTACTGTACAGTACAACTACTTCACATACTGTAACAAGACTTGTACAGCATAGCCATAGGACTTCCCTAAATGTATAACTTTCATAAGAATATATAAAACGTGTTCTTTAGGGGAGATGGAACCATGTTGACAAAACTAGTTGAATAAAAACAGGTGAATAATGAACAAGACTGTCTCCTCTTAAACTGGTGAATAATGAACAAGACTGTCTCTTAAACTGGTGAATAATGAATGAGACTGTCTCCTCTTAAACTGGTGAATAATGAACGAGACTGTCTTCTCTTAAACTGGTGAACAATGAACAAGACTGTCTCCTCTTAAACTGGTGAATAATGAACAAGACTGTCTCCTCTTAAACTGGTGAATAATGAACAAGACTGTCTCCTCTTAAACTGGTGAATAATGAACGAGACTGTCTTCTCTTAAACTGGTGAATAATGAACAAGACTGTCTCCTCTTAAACTGGTGAATAATGAACGAGACTGTCTTCTCTTAAACTGGTGAATAATGAACAAGACTGTCTCCTCTTAAACTGGTGAATAATGAACGACTGAGTGAATAATGAACAAGACTGTCTCCTCTTAAACTGGTGAATAATGAACAAGACTGTTCCTCTTAAACTGGTGAATAATGAACAAAGACTGTCTCCTCTTAAACTGGTGAATAATGAACAAGACTGTCTCCTCTTAAACTGGTGAATAATGAACAAGACTGTTCCTCTTAAACTGGTGAATAATGAACAAGACTGTCTCCTCTTAAACTGGTGAATAATGAACAAGACTGTCTCCTCTTAAACTGGTTCCTCTTAAACTGAATAATGAACAAGACTGTCTCCTCTAAACTGGTGAACAATGAACAAGACTGCCTCTAAACTGGTGAATAATGAACAAGACTGTCTCCTCTTAAACTGGTGAATAATGAACAAGACTGTCTCCTCTTAAACTGGTGAATAATGAACAAGACTGTCTCCTCTTAAACTGGTGAATAATGAACAAGACTGTCTCCTCTTAAACTGGTGAATAATGAACAAGACTGTCTCCTCTTAAACTGGTGAACAATGAACAAGACTGTCTCCTCTTAAACTGGTGAATAATGAACAAGACTGTCTCCTCTTAAACTGGTGAATAATGAACAAGACTGTCTCCTCTTAAACTGGTGAATAATGAACAAGACTGTCTCCTCTTAAACTGGTGAACAATGAACAAGACTGTCTCCTCTTAAACTGGTGAATAATGAACAAGACTGTCTTCTCTTAAACTGGTGAACAATGAACAAGACTGTCTCCTCTTAAACTGGTGAATAATGAACAAGACTGTCTTCTCTTAAACTGGTGAATAATGAACAAGACTGTCTCCTCTTAAACTGGTGAACAATGAACAAGACTGTCTCCTCTTAAACTGGTGAATAATGAACAAGACTGTCTTCTCTTAAACTGGTGAATAATGAACAAGACTGTCTCCTCTTAAACTGGTGAATAGTGAACAAGACTGTCTCCTCTTAAACTGGTGAATAATGAACAAGACTGTCTCCTCTTAAACTGGTGAATAATGAACAAGACTGTCTCCTCTTAAAACTGTTACCTGTTAAATCATTTGTGTGAATCATGTTGCACCCAGGTGTAATGTACTGGGAACCTCACCTCCCTCTTCTCTATTAACATTTTCATAACGCTTTACTGTACTCCTCATTAAGGAGTACGAGTATTTATTTCTAAATAAGTAATGGTCTCTCAAGACAGTTTAATATAAGAAAAGTCTTGAGAGTGTAATACAGTACTTACTGTACTGGTTAATTTATTTTCTGCGAGTTAAATGGTTACTACTGTACTGTATATATATATATATATATATATATATATATATATATATATATATATATATATATATATATATATATATATATATATATATATATATATATATATATATATATATATATATATTTATTTATTTAGTTTTTTCATTATGTGATCAAGTCAGGCAACAAACCTAACTGTCTGATGTTCACCAATATATAAACAGTTCTGTACAGTAACAGGATTTTTTTTTTCAAAAACATAATCTTTGGTTGATGAGTGATAATACTAGGAAGGGAAAATGATGTTGTACAATCACTATGGCAGTGGTTGAGACATTCAGTTAAATAAGTTTGACTTTCCTTTAAAGTTTGAATATTTAATACTAAGACTAATAATCTAGTTTCCATTTCACATTGTATAACTTTAAGTAAGCTAGAGGCATTATCAACAGGTAGAGCTGGAGACTGACGCTCTGACACCTGGGAGGAGAGGACCCCTAAAAGCCGAGAGGATCTACGGACTCACTACAAGTACCAGGATGCACCACTGCTCTCGCTGTTCCTATTCAACTGACGTCAAATCAAATCTAATCAGACATTCACGGATTCATACCGGGGAGAAGCCATTTGCCTGTCCCCACTGTCCGTACAATACCACCATGAAAGATAATTTAAAAAGACACGTTCTTACACACACTGGAGAGAAACCATTTGCTTGTGCATATTGTCCGTATCGCTCAATACAAAAAGTTCACCTTTCTGCTCACTTGAGGAGTCACTATACTAATTCTAATGATTCTCCCGAGAACACTGGACAGTAATGCGTTGATCTACTTTGAATTAATTTGGGTACCGGTGATTATTTGAATATTTTGTGATTTCACAGATAATATTCAGCCACATAATTACGACTTACAAAAAATTATGAAGCATTCTTTTGTATTTTTATTTCAACATTGAAATGGTAGTATTAAAAAATTAATATTCAATAATTACTTTTCATAAAATCTGATTATTTGTGGTTATTACTGTACCATGTAACTCACAAGTACAGTAATATTATATCTTCAGTCATAAATATTGATTGTTATAATTTATAATAACTACTTCTGTTATTATTATTATCAACACTATTGATTACTGTATAGTATTTGATATTACTGTACTGTATTATCATTATTTCCTCCATCATAATCTTGTTTATCATAAGCATCAATAATGTCCTCTACTATTTTTATTATTCTTATGAGTACTGTACTGTACTGTACTGTACTGTACTGTACTGTACTGTACTGTACTGTACTGTACTGTACTGTACTGTACTGCATTTACCATTCTCATTATCATTATGAATATTAAAATATATAATAATCACAAACTTACAAGAGTATGATACTGGTAGTTACATCATAGAACAATCATAGCACTCTGACCTCTTACCCCCAAAGGCAGTTGTCCAGTACACAAATGTCTGAACTTTTTTATGAGGTTACATTATGAAAACCCCTGTAAGACATAAGTACAGTAGCTATAAGTACTGTACAGTATTAAAACAACACTTTTGTAAAGATAAAGGGTTATGTTACAACACTAACTAAAATATAGAAGCCAAAAACATATTAATGCATAAAAGAATAAATAGTTTTGGAATATGTAAGATAAATTAAGAACAAAGGCATGGAGGGGATTAATAAGATACAAGATATTTATGGTAGACAATTAATGTCTTAAAAGTCAATTTAGTTTTGTTTATAATGACTAAAATTCAATCCATATTATTAGAATTTAATAGAATTTAGTTTGAATTCGTAGTGGAGACTTCCCAGAAAGGCATCTGGGTAACTGTCAGCTATGTCATGAAAGGCTCTGTGTCCATTTCCTCAGCCCTTCTCTTGCCTCAGATGTAGGGTAAAGGCTAAGCACTGTACCGAGGTACTGTAATTTGATTTGCACTCGAGCATTTCTTCTCACATCCAAATATATATGATTCAGTCGAACTTAATATAGTAATATCAACACCATTCACATACTGGAAGTTTGCCTCTATCATATTTATTGATCATAAATAATCTTGTCCAGTAGGTAATTTCCTGAAATGCATTAGAGGAGCACAGTTGTGTACAGTAACATGGGGAGCCAGACTTCATTTTAAGGCAGGATCAGTTGTCAGTCACACATTTGAGAGTAATATTTATCTTCTTTACTGTACTACAGGTATCCCTTACTGTCTGAGTGATCACTGTCCAATTAGAGCACAGTACTGGATTCACTTATCAGAATATTCTAATCTTACACTCCATTTTCATTATCCCAAGGTGATATTAGCTTATCCAAATGTTGGTTTGGTCAATAATTAAAAGAACTAAAAGTGTGAATAATAATAAAAACCTTATACAGTAGTGCTCATGAACTGAATACAGATACAGGGGTATTTGTGAATGTGAAGTTCATAAAAGGTAGAGAATTACTGTAAACTGATCATGTTGGAGGCTGACAGGGCGCTGTTATCTCTTTTCTGGTCGAATCAGTATGAGCCATCTGAAAATTTAGGTTATTGTATATATCTTCTCTTGGCCAGACCAAGTCTTTGACATTATACTGTATGGGAGATGGACGTACAGTACTGACAACTGACTTTATTACCGTATTGTGAATATTACTTTTGACTGTAATAACGATGATGCCAATGAGATAATAATATTGGTAATGATAATAGTAATTGTTAGGGATATTATTAATATGATTACATCTACTGTATTATTATCTCATCATAACCTTTACTGTATTATCATTTAACAATCATCAGTATCAAGTGAGAGACGGTAGCAGGGAAGGCAACGGACTTTAAATAAAAAACATAAGGGGGCATATGTGAGACAACTGAACACAAGTTCACATTTGTGTGACTATGCATTAGGTGATCGTGGCTAACCAACACAGGCATGAAAATGGCCGTAGAATGCCGATGATGCAAAAAATGTGGTATAATCGTTGCTTGAAAATATTTTTATGATCTCAAAATTTTGCAACAAAAATTATCTAAGGATCATACTGTATGGACAAATAATTTAGACACCACTGTGTGTTTTTACATTAAATAGAGTAAGTTTCTTTATTGTTTAGATGAAATTTAAAGGCATGCTGTACACAAATTTCATCTAATAAATCATAAAGCTAGACTTACTTCTGGAAGCAATAAGATGAATTCACTTACTGTACTTTGTAAGTCCAGGCACAGTTGTGTGATTTGTTTAATGTAGGTCTGTTATTAATAGAACATAAATCCATGATGATTTATAGCATGTATGTAAAGTATATTTACAGGAACAAAAGGAAACATTAGCATAAATTTCGCCTCAGTTGTTTAGCTGTTAATATTTTTATTTTTTTCCTGAATACTGGATTATTTTTCTTTTCATAATTTTAAGTTTTTATCTGAACACCAAAACAATATTCCTTTCAGTCAGTGAAGACAATGACCTTCATTATGAGATCCTATGGATTTAAAATAAAATCCTAAACATTACTTCACAAATATACTTATCTGTGACCCCTGTCTTAGTATGATAATAAAATATATTGACTAATTTATGTTTTACATCGTCCTTAAGGCTTTATCCATCAAGTGTATTATCCTGTATTATAATCTTAATGTACAGTATAGTGCATGGCACACTTGAACTTGTGAATCTTTCTTTACTTCAAAAATTCACACACGTTGTCATAGTCATTTGTTGAGTTAGTGTTGGAGTGGACCATTGGTTTACACGCGACCTTCTGCTTATACAGTATACTGTAGTATTTTTTTATTAAAAAGAAAATAAACATGAAATAAATATATTGCCATAATTCTGATACAGGTGGTGTACAATACTATACTGTACTTTATGTACACTTCAATTTCAAGGTACATTGCAAATCTGATCAGTTTGTTAGCCACTTGGGCAGTTGATCACAGCTCTGTTATGCACTGTTGGCAAGTACTGGGTATCTACTAACTCTAAAATGTATCAATACCTGTGCCAGTGATGGTCAAGTCTGGTCTTGAATGAGCGCACACTCTGTGCCATCACAACATTCTCTGGCAGGTTATTATAAGAGTTCACAACACTCACTCCCAAACTTGTGGCTTCTTCAACCTGAGGTTGTGACCTCAGATGGGCTGGGCATCTGCTAGTTCTAGGTATAAACACTCAACTGAATAATGTCCTCTGAGGTGCTTTAGATTTCTATTAGTCACCCTTTGCCCATCTATAGTATAAATTAGGCAACTGCTGGCATTCTAATATCTGGATACTTGAAGTGCGGGGTGCAGGCACCAGTCTGGTGTCCCTCTTTTAGACATTCTCAATCAATTAACAGTCTCTAGTAACTCCTCACTTTTGAAGAGCATTAAGAGGGATGGACCATCTAGATTTGTGAATGCCCTTCTTGTAAGACCTGTTAGCTTTGCTTGATATACCTTCTTCTCACAATGGTCCGAGGACTTTTAAGATACACACCCAGGTCCTCTTCACATTTGGTCTTGGTTAATGATGTTTCTTTACCCCGTTGGAACGTATGATATGCCTTCTTATTATTGGTGTGACCTCGGTGTATCCCTTTGTATTTCATTGAATTTTAACAACCATCCTATGACCACTCAAACAGAGTTCTTCCTGTAGAGCTTCACTGTCCTTTTGGTTTTTAATTTGTCTGAATGACTTGGCATCGTATGAAAGCATTTGTCTGGAGAAGTGTTTAATATAGTACTTGTATCTGTCATATAATTTAGGAAACAAACACACAACATCAATCCCAGTACACTACCCATTGATCACTATGCACTCGCACTGTTTGCTGTCATGAAGAAAATATTTGATTCATGACAGAACGTTACCCAATTCCATACTCTTCCAGTTTAATTTTCACCTTTAAATGAGGTACAGTGCAGTACTATGTACATTGTCAATATTGCCACCAAGCTGCAGACTCTGTGTCCACACATCCATTACCATAAGTGATTGCATCAAGAAGGAGTATCCAGGCATGAAACCATATTGGCATTCCTTTATAATGTTGTTTAGTAGTAAATGTTCCATCAAGGCATCTCATATAATGCTCTCTATTACTTTACACATTATGCTGGTCAAGGGTTAACTAGTCAGTGTACAAGCACATCCTCTTTATTCTAAATCTAAAATGTCAGAAAAATCAAATATATTAACTTGTAATTACATCAAAAATTATTGACATGTTACTTGCTATATTGCTTGTAATTTGGCTTTTTATCCCTCAGTCTAATGCACATCCCCTACGTGTGGAAGTTGTGAGCAGCATTTCAAGGACAGAAGAGGTCGAGGGATTAACAAATGCTGCCAGTACCTGTATAATGAACTTCCAGTGTTCCTATTGTTCTTACAACACACCAAGACAAACGCATCTGAAGGAGCACATGTTAACTCATACCGGAGAAAAGCCTCATATCTGTCCACACTGCCCATTCCGTAGTGCTCGTAGTAATAACCTGAAGAAGCACATAAGAACACACACCGGAGAAAAACCATTTGCTTGTAGTCACTGCCCGTACCGCTCCACAAGAGTAGATAATTTGAAAGCACATATTCTGAGGCATGCATCAAGAATCAATACACCATCTCAGGGTACGTTTATATCATAAATGGTCCACAGCCTTTAGTTTTGACACTATATATTCCATACTCTCACCAGTAGTTACATTATGCAAATTATTACTTTGCCAAATACCTCAAAAATTTATTAACGTTAAAGGGATTTAGGCTACAATGTCTCATTTTCCATCACTTAATGTATTATAGATTAACAACAAAGACAACAGTACTTTGTCACAGCAACAAATACAAGAAAACCCTTTACTGCAGCAATATAATTGCTGAGAGCATATAAGTTAATTAATTTATACATTCATGTTTCATGTACAGAATAAATTTGACATATTGGTTAACATCCTAAATTATTAAATACTTTATACTATATTTATAGTTTTCCTTAAAATCTACTATAGTTATACACTCCTGCAGTACATTATAGTACGTACTACATTGTTTGTGTCTCCTGTTAAGATAAATTAAAACTGACTTACTTGTGAGATGTAAAGCAAAAGCATTGAATGTTTGGGTTAATAATAAATTGAGCCTGAACACCTCCCTCTACTGAACCTCAAACTCCAGAACCCCTTTCAGAAATGAGTCATGTTTACACATATAAAAGTTTAATTTTTTTATACTTTTTTAATATTTACATTAGTAATACACATAAATCAGCTGGATATTCTCTACAGGTAGAGCTCAGTGGCAACATGGTGGTGTGTAGCGGCAGAGTCAGAAGAACCAACGACAAGAAGATCAACATCTACAAATGCCCGCACTGTGACCACGCAACGCATAAGCTTTACTCAATGACCCACCACATCAGATCACACACAGGAGAGAAGCCATTTGCCTGCCCATACTGCCCCTTCCGATCTGCACAAAAGACAAACCTCAAAACACACATACGTATCCACACAGGAGAGAAGCCTTTTCCATGTGATCTCTGTCCTTTTCGGGCTGTTCAAAAAATTCACTTAAAGAATCATATAAGAAATAACCATTCTTAGTACTGCTTCAATGCTTTATATTCATGCTCATATGTTTCTTTGTTAAGCAGCCAATCAGAGATATTTTGTTACTGAAATTTGACCACTACAAATACAATACTGTACCTGTATCATATCTTTGTGCTTCTTTATGTGCATATACAATATACTCTACTGTGTACAGTATATACAGTATATCAATATATAGTATATTGTACATACATATATATGTTTGTGTGCATGCATTGTCTTAATACAAATATGAAAACATGTAAACCGATGCAGTACAGTACATACTAAAGATAATGAAGCATGCAACAAATACTGTAGTACTGTATCTGATGAAATGCAAAATATCCTAAATTACATTTCCTGTACTGTACAGTACATGCTTGTCGTATAATAAAACACTGGAATGTGTGTTTGGAGTGGCAAATTATTATTAGTACAGTATTTGTGATGGTAATTTTAGTTATATTTATTTATATTGGTCAAGTATTTGTAGAATTGTTTATTTGTGGTTAAGGAATTGTGCAGTACTACTGGTTTTTGTTGTGGAACATCAATGGTGTTTGCTTTGTGATCTCCAGCTAGTCATTTGTTGACATTTGACAAGTTTTACAACCCCGTTCCTCGAGTCAGTTGCTGACCCGTTGAATTTGATCGCAGTGGGAGATTCTGGTGGATTCTATCAAGATCACCAAAGGATGAGTATACTTCTTGTATTTTCATACAAACTGTAGATCTCTTCTGGGTCATACCTCATGTTGCTTTGCTAACTCATTTCAACATAAGTTAGAAGTTTCACCTCCTATCATTATCAAGTGGCAACTCTGGGAAAAACTTTATATGACAGGTACGTCATTACAGTCCACTTGACAATTGGTCATGATACTCTAATTTTGATTTAAATTTTCCTTGTTAACAAATTAACTGTTCTAATATGGAAGACATATTTGTCTTTATTTTTCCCTTAGGGGAGAAAAGTCTGATGCCATTACTGTATTACCATGTGGTAACTCGTGAACATCATCGCATAACAAAATCCAAAAAGACGTTATGACTGAGTGAGTGAATGACAGCATATTAGATTAAGTCTCTGTTGATTGCAGTCACAACAACTGTGTACTGGAGAGAGAGCTTGTGAGAATCAGTAGAAATATCTATAATACTATACAGGGGTATAGTTGAAGCATTTATGGAAAAAGAAATACTGTACAGTACAGTATGCAATTTTATAATAAGGTTGAATTCACCGGTGCTGGTGTAAATATAATTAATAAAGGATGTAAATAAGAGGATACAGTAAG
This sequence comes from Homarus americanus, assembly GCF_018991925.1. Lineage (NCBI taxonomy): Eukaryota > Metazoa > Arthropoda > Malacostraca > Decapoda > Nephropidae > Homarus > Homarus americanus. Next base: position 8,507,358 of record NW_024733734.1, read on the forward strand.
TGGACCTCACTGAGATGATGTCAATAACCTCACAGATCACTTCAGTACAGTAACAGGTCACATCAGTACCCCGAGAGACGCATCAATGGCTCATCTTTTGCTTTTCCAATAAATATGGACGATAATTTCTCCTAAATCCTGTACAGAAGTCTTAAATCTCCATTTTAACACGTGTAAATATTTTCTTATCATCCAGTGCTTTCTCTACAACAAGACGTGTTAACCACCGTATTTTGTGGCATGCAAGACACGCTCATATTTCAGCAGGGAATATTTTGGAAAACTTTTGAGTGTATATTAGCATTTATTGTTTACTCCTACTAATACATGATGCGGTAAGTCTGTATAAATGGAATACATATTCAATGATAATTCTGGTAAATAAGCTGAGTAACTCATGAGAAAAAACATCAAGTTTGTGTAGCAAGATAAGTAATAACTCTCCAAATATGGAGTATCATCAGTAGTTATAAATCCAACTTTTATATTTGCAATAATTACTTTTTGAACTAATGATAAGCAATGAAAATATGTTTAGGTAGACAATAAAATATTTTTAATTCAGGAGTTATGAGACCACAACTTAATGTATAGGATGCTGGGTGATTTTTTTTGCCATTTTTCAGAAGATAAAAGTGTCTTATACGTACAAGTACGCCATAAAATACGATATATTAATCATGTGGACTACGACACACACACACTGTGCAGGATGATAAAAAACTTGCACTGCAGTGACTTTTTTATTTGTTATATCGTTTTAGTTACTATACTGTATGTTGTATCATGTAGAACTTATAATAAATGTTCACAATGATTGTCATTGACATCTATTTGTAAGTTGTTTATTTGAACATGTTTTATAAGTTCTACTTTATAAACTACAGTAGACCATTGCTATTCGTGGGTTTGCAATTCAAGATTTCGATGATTCGCAGTAAGCAGATGGTAGCTAGCTTGCGAGCCTTTTTCCGCAGCACAAAGAGTCATCCCACGTGCCTGCAGCATCTCCTCTCCATCTGTTCACGTTCAACCATTGTCTGCGATGCAGCATCTCGTGTTGTTCTCTCAAAACTTTAGTGTTTCTGTGTGAAATGGTCCCTTAAAGACTGCCTCGTGTCAGTGCTAGTGAAGTGAAATGTTAAAGGCAGAAGTCAGTGATGATCCTGACAAAGAAAGTTGAATTATTAGATAAGTTAAAAGAGGGGACGAGTGCGGCTGCAGCTGGTCGGTTGTTTGGTATTCAAGGTTTTGCCTAGTTGTGCCATTCCTTGGAACCTAACCCCCATGAATAACAAGGGTTTACTGTATAAAAAAATGGACAAGAAAAATGAGAAAAACTAAATACAGTATTCAGTACAGGGTAAACTGTACACTTAAATTTTTTGATCATCCTATAGTGGTTGGCAATTAGCTGAAAATGTTTGTTACAAGCGTAGAAATAGTGACTTTTTTCCTTTGTTGTAAATACAGAATAAAGTTTCTGTTTGCCACTGAAAAGTTTAATTCACATTTTGCTAATTGGAGAGTGGTAGTTTGACACCGGCTCGCCTCCCCCTTCCATAGTGCTGCTGCTTGGTGTATAGCGACTGTTGTAAATAGCTTACATCAGCTTGACATATTTTCACTCAGTCAGTAAAATGTTTAAACAGTAAATTTCTATAAAATCATAAAAGTAAACATTGTACGTAATATATAAAACTACAGTACAGACAGTATTGTAGTGCTGAACTTTGGGATTTTTTTAATTTGCAGTTCCTAAATACAGTACATTACTGTACTGTACTGTACTGCACACTCTTAAGCCAAGTGGTGCTGTGTGTAGCCCGTGATGCTACATTCCAGTTCCGGTTAGTAAATTTGGTATAATGATGAAGCTTTCAAATAATCTTTGCTGACTTGAATTATACACAAAAGTGGCCATCAGTGTTGTATAATACAGTACTACAGCATCCTGTTTAGGTGTATACTGGACTGTATACTAAACCAGTCTTGCTGCCTCTCCTGTAATGTGAATGTCTGATGCTCTTGTGGTGTGATGGAGGAAAATAAAAAAGATGGCAACAGATGTTCTATAAAAGATGGAAATTAATTATAGTGGTAATACGGACACCTGATGTGTTGCCCTACATACCGTACTAAAGTATTTTGAAAAATCTGTGCAAAAATTAAACTAAATACTGTACAATGGTAATTATTGAGTGAGTGTTAATGACCATAACAAAGACTATGGTGCTTATTCTACACACATATTGTTGTCTTATTTAATTTAAATTGTGGGACCCTTGTTGAGTCTAAGGTGCTTCCTCTACTGAAGAGTAATATACCACTTATGTTTTATGGTATTTGGAGATTAAGAGTTCAAGTACTGTACACTACTGTAATCATGCAGAAACCAACTTGTATATGGCTTATGGACAGACAAACAGACAAATGGACAAACTGAATCAAGTACAGTACTGTGTATCCCCTGTATAGTATTTGTTGCAGGGGGTTACAATAATAAATAAAAAGTTTTGATTAGTGTATTGATTTTGATTAGCAAACTTATTGTATTTACAAAGTCATATCATGTTTGTTTATGAACACATCTTAGTCATATGGTTAAAGTGCTGACCTTACATATGTGACACAAGCCAGCAGGGTGAAAGAACACACACACACACTGCTTCACTATGCTTCTGTCACTCTTGAAGGCATTAGTGTAGGAGGAATAAAGGGAAGGGCTCCTTATTATGAGGTCAGGTCTGGTAGGTTAGGTTCTTGATCCAACATTCTGTCTCATCTCCAACACATTTTTTTAAGTTAATGCTATGTTCTTTTGTTATGTTTATTCTATACCTAATTGGGTGTACTGTACTACTGAAGGGAAGTTACCTCAGTGTTCATTTACAGAGACCATAATATTGGGCTGTAATTTTAAAGCTGTTTTATGGAAAATTGGAAATACCTTTGATGAAAAGTATCATACCATTAATATATATAGTGTACAAGCATTATTAATTACTGCAGAACATTTGGAATAATTCTTAGTTTGTGTAAGGTAAGTTACAGATGCTGGGAAACCTGGTCAATTACTACAATAAGCATAAAATATATCAAGAATTTCCCTTGTTAGCAAGTTGTGTCACTTGCAGGAAATATAGTCAATTAGCTACAATGTATCTAATAAATATTCCTAGTTAGTAAGATGAGTGTCACCTGCAGGAGAACTGTGAGGCTCAGAGGTCCAACTGGATGGTGGGCTGTTCATCATCCAACACCACCTTTGCCAAGCTCAACCAGTGCCTCTACTGTCTCTATTCCACCCCTATCATCACTAACCTCAAGAACCACATGCTCACCCACACTGATGAGAAACCTTTTGCCTGCACCTGGTGCCCCTACAGGTGTAAACAGAAAGGCAACCTGAAGCGTCACATCGTAACCAACCACAGCGCTGAAATGTTAATGTTAAGCAAGACTGGAAATGAATGTAAGTTAGTAATCATTTTCTGTGTGATGTAGTACGTAAACATAAAGCCTTAACAAAGTGAAATACAATTCATTTCTTTGAGTATAATATAACTTCTCAACTAATCAAAGCTTTTTTTGATAGTTTTGAAGCTTTAAAGATCAATATAATATCAGACAGTTTACATAAAAAGTAGTAACACCAACTATGGGCATAAAATTCTGATTCAAATCAAGACTTGAATATGAAGAATAAGAAAAGAGGTTTTTACAGAATAAAAAGAATCCTTCATGTTACTTTTTGATTATCCTGTAACACTTTTGACACTGAAACATTTACAGGTTTTATGAATCTATTTATTTATGCTTTATGTCTCACTCGCCTAATTTACATTACGGTAATTAATTGATTTGAATTTTCTTCCAGAGTGTGAAAGTGGATATAGTGTGTAGGTCAAAAGTGATAGATATTTCACATGTTTCATCTGATGGTCAATTAAATTTAAGTGTAAATATGAAATAGTACAGAATTACTTAAATACTATATCATATTTTGTATTGACCATTGAATTGCATGATCATAATAATTCACCAAAAAACATCATCATCAAGGAACAGACAAATACTGTACAATAATGTAATGATCCCACATGCATAAACAAATTATAATGGGTTGTTACATAAATACATATTTTTAACAAAGAAAGCAAAATAAATATACCAGTACATGTATCTTATAAAACATTCAATTATTTTCCGAGCAGTACAGCATTTCACCAGTCTATCAGAACCAGGTCCAAGGTAATGGACAGTATGTTGATAAAATGATTGACATTAATATACGTAATTAAATTCTTAACATCTTTTGCTAAACATGCAACTTCTTCCTCAGATGGAGCGAGAGACCTCAGTGACCCAAGTGCCATCATCTTACCCAGGAATCAGTACATGGATGAACTCAGGTAAAACAGTGTCTCTCCCTGCCCGACCTGCCAGGGACCTTGTCTGCACCTACTGCTCCTACACAACCACCTTCAGGACTAATTTCCAAAATCATCTGAGGAAGCATACTGGAGAAAAACCATTTGCTTGTCCTCACTGTAACTATTGTTCTGCACAGAGAAGCAACCTAACCCGGCACATGATACGCTGTCCATCAAAAATCCACAGTTTTAGTTGAAAATTCAGTGTTGGTGTATAAAGAGTGAGAAAAAGTGAAAAAAATTGATTTGTGTTGTATAAGAATAGTTATATGGACCTCTGGACATATAAAACACTATTGTGGTAAAGATAAAAATTTGTATTATTTCAAGTGCATTTCCAAGTTATCAATAGTAATTTATGGACCTCTAAAAAGTACAAGATGAAGTTTGACAATCCTTATGTTTACTTGTACATTGTGTGATTTGAATGAAAGTGGTGTTCATGGTAACAGTATATATTGATATCCTCAATTTAGCCGCATCTTTTGCAGTGTTTCCTATAATCTGTTGATGCTGCAGTGAGGAGTGATCTGTCAAAGGTTCAAAGTGAGTGTTTCATGATCAATGTGGCTATTGTATAAGGAACACTTACCAATTAGATACAAAAGGTAACATATTGCATAGTACTGTACCTCCATCACTGAAAATGAATTAATTTTAGCCATTTAATAAATTGATTTTAGGAGGGTATGAAGGAAGTTAAGGATGAGTTCTGTATATTTCTAGAGAATGATATAAACCTAAAATTCAGAGGTTATGTTTACTGTATAAGAGGAATAGTGTGATTGTTCAAAGGTGGATCAATTATCGTGTACAAATGACCTCATTCATAGAAAGGTGGATCACCATATGAGGATCAGATTCCCTTATTCATGTAAGGTGGATTGCAATGTTATAATCAAATTCCCTCCATGGTCAATCTTTCTCTTTCATTGCCACACAGGATACCTTCACAGCCATTAATGAGTCACTCACAGTCATCATAATAATACCCACAAATTTTCATAAATAAGTGATTTCTTACTTTTAGTATTTATGCAAATCCATGTCTTCTGATATAATACTTTTTGCCACTGAAAGTTATCATGCCACACACACACACACACACACACACACACACACACACACACACACACACACACATACATTATGTATATGATGTAATGGTACCTGTATTGATATTCCCAGCTAAGCCAGACTATACTGTAGTATATGGAGGAAAGGTAAGTCCTGATTGTAAAAGTTACCATTTTTCAAGATGCTTAGAAAAATAAAAATTAGATACTGTACTGTACTTTGGTCATATAATTAGGGATGAGCAAATAATAAGATAAATATTAATGGGCAAAGTTGAGGATAGGAGGGCCAGAGGAAGGCAGAGACTGGGATGGATGAATGAAATTAAACAATGGGTCCCCAGAGATACAAAACCTTAGAGGATTGGTCAAAACAGCCTGAGAACATTTAGAGTGGAGGACTGTGGTCGCCAACCCTCAGGCTTTAGGTCAGTATTCTGATTGATTGATTGACTGTTCTGTACATGATAAGTTTTTTGGCTCTAGATCTGATAAATCAGATTAACACAACCAAAAATCTCCTCCCATGGGCCCAACTTTATGTGTATCATATTTTTAAGTAAATATAAGAATATTACATGATGCCATTTATTTCAGTATTATTTTCAGATTGCTTTATTAGTCTATGCAATAAGTAAAAATATTGCTACTTACCTTTAGAACAAATTTTCCATCATTCTGTTTTCATATCTCTGTAAACAATAAAGGAAACAATACTTAAAAATAAATATTTATTTTGTTGACATCAGAAAGTTTTTTTTTTTTAGTGATTAACTTCCTCTTACAAAACAGTACAGTACAGTACAGTATGTAGAGTAATTGTGAACTGCAAGATGGCAGGTGATGGTAAGGAAAGTGTTTGAACTCAAAACTTTTGGTGAATAGATAAAATATTGTCTGTGACCAAAAGCATCATTACGAAGCAGCACAGAACGGAGCCACTCTAAACGGGGTACAGTATTGTACTGTATTATATGCACTTCGTATCAAGGTTAAATGAACATGAAAATTTTGAAATACAGTACAGCAGACATCTTTTTTGTTTGCACTTATGGAGAATGATATCCATGGGAGAAGGAATGGGTAAGTTTAGAGGGCTAGATACAACAGCTGGTCACACCATGCGATGACACCCAGTACTGTACTGTACTGTACTCCTCCCTGTCTGGATGCAGAGCTCAAACATTATTTCTTAATTTTATTCTTTGAGAACAAATTATAGTTATAGATGTGTATTGAGTAAGTTTCTGACACATATCTGCTTATTATCTTATGTGAGACTTTTATAAGAACTTACACTTCAGTTACAGGAAAAATTAAACATACAAGCCCTTGAGAATCTGGTTCTTGAGATACCCTGTATATGTTTTATGGGTATACTGTATTGTTAACATTATATCACGGTAAACCCTTACTAGAATGTATATCCTGGTTCAGATATACCTGGTAGTGACGCCTTACCAAAACACTACATCTTCTGTATATGACGATGGTGATGTACCATAAAAGACAAAACACATCTCATTGGATATATGTTTTACAAGCAATCACTTCTCAAACAGATTTTTTCTTTTTCTATACTGTTCTGTTATACGGTGTATTGGACCAGCCAATAAAAGCAACAGAGGACTTTGAGTTTTATGTTACTGGAGGGGACGGTGGTGAAGCAGGGGACTGAAATAATGAAGTTTGAAACCCAAAGTATTTCTGTTTTATTTCTGTAACTGAGAGAGAGAGATAAACCCAACGTACCTTGAACCTACATGTATTAGGATTCCTTTGCATTAAAAATGGTGAAAAATAAAGTGGTCTATATGTATGGCTGCCTTATAAGGACAATGTGACTATAAGAACACAGTACAGTTCCTCCCCGACTGACGACGGGGTTAGGGACCCAAATCCAGGTCGTAAGTAGAAATGCTCGTAAGTCGAAAATGCTTAAATAATACATAAAAATCTAAAATGGGTGTCTCTTTTTCTTCTCAGCACCACAAAACTCTCACTTTTAAGCTTGCCAGCCATTTTAAAGTGAATTACAAACGAAAATTTTGTCAATACACAGCGCAATCACTGACGTTGGGACTCGAAAATACGTAATTTGACAAAATTTTGGTACGAACGAGGCGGTCGTATGTCCGGGTGGTCGTAAGTCGAGTATGTCGTAAGTCGGGGAGGAGCTGTATATACTAAGACTTTACATATGGTAATACTTTAGACGTCAGACTCGTGGGAAAAGCTACTTAATGAAAAATTCCTCTGCCCATTTCTTTCTATTCATGAAGTAAGAAAGAGTTTTCTTCTGTAGAATATTTCCCTGAAGTGGTTCCGTCCCATGAGACTGTAGTGAAGTGTACTACCATTATGAGCAGCTACAACAGAGGTGAACAGTGTCAAGCAGCAACTGGTATGTGATTTTTTTTTTCAAGGAGCCAATTTTTTTTCCAAATACTAATTCTAATGTCTAAAATCATAAATATTAACATAATGTACTGGAGTTTTTAAGTATTTGTGATACAGTATATTTACAAGTTATTTACAACTGTCCAATTTTCTTTTCTCTGCAGGCAGGGAGTGGCGATTATTTATTTACCAGTCCTGTGGGTCCGTATGTGTGTGTCCACTGCAACTACAGCTCCATGAAGAAATACAATATCCATCGCCATGTACTGACTCACACAGGAGAGAGGCCCTTCAGTTGTCCCCACTGCCCATACCGCGCTGCTCGTAAGATCAGCATACACAGACACCTCTTACGCTTTCATAAAGGAAAAGCATGATGACTGTAGGAGCTGCTGAGTTCTACAGGAGTAGTATTCTATTACTGTACTGTAGATAATTTTATATAGCATTCACAACTGCTGCACTAAATAATAATTGTATATGAGCAACTGCTACATTATACAGTTTCATATAAAAATGATACAATACACTATACTATATAGTTTTATACAAACAGCTGGTACACCATATAGTTTCATATAAATAGCTGATATACTACCCTGTATATACAGTACTGTGGTTTCACATGAATACAGTATTTGATAATTATACAGTACATTATATATATGCAGTACATATAAGCAGCTGATGCAATATACTGTATATCCTTTAAATTATCACCAACAGTTCAAAACATCCAATATACTTTTGCAATGAGTAAGATTCACTGTAGATCATTCAGCAAATAAAAATTTTCCAAGCAAATTGTATATACTATACTACATTCCCTGCAATATTCTGAATAACTTAATTTACCAAGTATTTTCTTAGTTTATTATATATAGGTGTATGCAGAGCCTTATATAGGTATTTACAGCTCTGGGTGTAGGCAAAGCAGTTTGGTCAACTAGGTGACATATGGGCGCCATGTTGTTACTCAGCTGATAAAGAAGTTTGCATTCGTACTGGAGAGGATGGTGATGTATACTCAGTAAATTTGTCATAAATGTTTACAATTAGATAAGCATGTTTATAAACTATGTGGGATACAGCCCAAGAGGCATCCCATCCGCTAAACTCTACGGACGACTTTTGTGTATGGTCCTTACATCGCGCCATCTGTGTTTCAGCTTACAAACTACATTTCCAGCTGATGGACGTTTGTTATGAGTCCTTTAAGTTTCCTCTCTGTTTATCTACTCACTGTATGTTGCTGACCAGTGTTTAACTTTCAGAAAAACTTGAAGGCAAACGTTTACTGAGTGAGTGTTGTGATGGCACTGAGTGTCAGCTCATTGATCAGCACTGGTACAGACCTTGGTACAGATACAGTCTGAAGTCAGTACTTGTTAACAGTGTAACAAGGAGCCATTACATGTCCAGTACGTGTCAACAGAGAGGCAGTACTTGACAACAGTGTGTAACAGAGACGTGACTTTTTTTTAAAGATTTGTGGGAATAAATCTTAAAATATAATAAGTCACGTCTCTGTTACACACTGTTGTCAAGTACTGGGTAAGTACACCTTTTCACATATACGTTGAGACATTGTTATATAACTATTTGACATATTTCATAACCGAATGACAGAACACATATCGAATGACATTCTAAAATAACTGTTGGTTCATGCTAACAGAAATGATTGACAAAGGTTATGAAATTGACAGACATGAACAATAAACCGACAGTCTGCATATATATATATATATATATATATATATATATATATATATATATATATATATATATATATATATATATATATATATATATATATATATATATATATATATATATATATATATATATATATATATATATATATATATATATATATATATATATATATATAGTAAATTCTATATGATCAATAATATTATAGCAATTTGAGAACGTGAGACACAGCTCACTCCGCTGGTTACCATGGAAACGGACGCGTTATCCTCATGTTAGCCGCGTTGCCAACAGATGGCGTTGATCGGAGTTCAGCCGCGTTGCCAACAGATGGCGTTGATCGGAGCTCAGTGGCTCACTTTTTTTATCAGTAAAGGTAGACGAGACGTCTTTCTTATTATAGTCTTTGGTTTACATTAAGAGCCTGGCCGGGTACAGTTGACGAAGCGGAATGATTACGACTCCTGTTGGTTCTATAATGCCTGTGTGATAGGGCGCGCTCAGAAAAATTACCATCTTTTGAGAATCGATGGAAGAAAATGACGGAAAAACTGATAGTGTGATGTCGCCTTAAGTCTGTCTGTTGCTGGTGCTAAGACTTTATTAACTGTGTTGTTGGTGCTGTTGATCAACGCTGCTGGCAGTCTACTCTGAGGTGGTAAGTAAGGAAATCTTTGTTTTTATTATCATTGGAGGAAATGGTAATGTGGGAGGGAGGAGGAGGAGTGAGGTGAAGGGGAGGCAGAGAAGAGGGAGGTGAGGGAGCACCACCCCATCACCCCTGGCACTTCTCTCTCCCTCACTTCTGGCACTTCTCTCCCTCACCCCTGGCACTTCTCTCCCTCACCCCTGGCACTTCTCTCCCTACCCCTGGCCTCCTCTCCCTCACCCCTGGCACCTCTCCCTCACCCCTGGCACTTCCTCCCTCACCCCTGGCACTTCTCCTTCCCTCACCCTCACTCTCCTCACCCCTGGCACTCTCTCCTCACCCCTCACCTCTCTGGCACTTCCCTCACCCTGGCCTTCTCACTTCCCTCACCCCTGGCACTTCTCCCCTCACCCTGGCACTTCTTTCCCTCACCCCTGGCACTTCTCACTTCCCCACCCCTCTCCCTCCTCACCCCTGGCACTTCTCACTTCCCTCACCCCTGGCACATCTCTCCTTCACCCACCCCTGGCACTTCTCTCCCTCACCCCTGGCACACCTTCCTCACCCCTGGCACTTCTCCCTCACATAGTCACTTGGGCAGTATTAGCGGCCACTAATCACCTGGAGAGCTAATTAGCGCCTCAGTTCGTCACTTAGCAGCAGGTAAATGGGGTGCTCATCTCGGCAGTAATTAGCAGGAGTCGCCCACACGTGTTTATCAATAGACTCGTTTACGAAGACGGGTCCTGAATCGTATTTAATGGCTCTCCTTATTTTCATCCCCCCCTCCATTCTTAGATATTTCCGGGGATATCAGTTATGGTGTCCGTTCGTCTGTTTTTTCATCTGCCAAAATGGATTGATTTATGTTTTGTTGTGAAGAGGTTCCTGCTCGGGTTTATCAGACGTGTTGCTTAATCTTTTAGAGTAGTAGAGGTTCCCTGTGATAATCATTTTCAGCTACAGCGAGGAGAGATGGAGCGAGAGACGTCAAACTGGTAGGCAGACCATGAGAGGAGGGGGTAGGTGGGGCAGGAGAAGGACGTAGGGAGAGGTATTTAACACAGGGTCAGTGTGGCTTAATTTAGGCCGTGTTCAATTCTCAGATACCCTGCTCATTAGGCTTTTGTAAGAAGTATGTATTTGACTGTTGATTGTCCTCTCTCTGATTATTCCATTTATCTTCTGATTAATTGTATTAAGTATCAGCGATATCTAGTACACTGTCTACAGTTATGGAACCCTCATAATTATACTGTAGTCAGTGTTTCGAGCTGCTAGATACTGACTAATCGAATCCGGAAATTGCTGTTTTAATAATTTCGTGGAATACGACGCTACCGGTGCTGAGGCAAATAGTTCCTCAGGGGATATGCGAGTACTGTACTGAGGTGATTTATGTTTACGTGTACATTGCTTATAGTTTTTTAATTACGCGTACTTGATTTACAGAAAGTTAGTTTAGGTTATAGATGAAAAATAGTTGACGTGGACGTGCCAGTACTGTACACATACAAAACAGAGGAAGCATCTCCCCTAGGACACTGGCGTGGCGGGAACCGCTCTATCCTCAACGGTTCTTACAGTATAATGTTCCTTGTAAGGCAGAGTTAGAGCACATCTAGTTGGGTGGAGTGCCAGTGTACTGTTGGTGCCATTTTGATTCATCTTTTTATTGTAACTCAATTGAGCCATTTAACTTTTAAGACGTGTTCTCACATCTCTACAGAAGAGGCAGATCAAACGGACGAACCTTTGATAATTATAATTAATTAATTCGTCTACAGTATGTGCATAATAGTCACATTTTTATATCCTCTCTTAAGGGATAATATTAACTTAGGAACAATTGTGGATCCATTTCCTTATTGTTGCTTCAGTGAACTAGATAGATACTGTATATCTTACTTCTCCACTTAAGGGATAAATTTAACTTACGAACCTTGAAGAAATTAGATTTATGTCGTAACTTAATTATTGAACATCTTCTCATATCTTTAGTGAGGGAACAAATTTCACTTAGGAACCTTTGGGAACTTTCAATGGGACATAGTTTAAGAGAGTCAGATATATTACCTTAAGAAACTATAAGGATCCACGACTTGACTCCTCCCTCTTTCTCGTATGTTAAGGCTGTAAGAATAAGCCATTAAACCCCCCAGGGCCCTACCCGTCGCACCCCACTCCTCCGTGTTCGCCTCCTGCGGGAAATATATATATTTTTGGTGAGGTTATTCGTTTTGTTCCGCGTACAAAAGCCCTTTTTGTGTCCGTGCACTTTAGTACGTCTAGTCTCATTGTCTCTCTCTACCCTAAGTCCCTTGTCTCGCCACAGCAGCGCTTCCTGTAGGGTGGAGAGATGTCTTTATCCTGTCTCCCCATCTTCCTTCCGGCTCCCCATCTTCCTTCCGGCTCCCCGCCATCCTTCTGCCTCCCCGTCATCCTTCTGCCTCCCCGCCATCCTTCTGCCTCCCCGCCATCCTTCTGCCTCCCCGCCATCCTTCTGCCTCCCCGCCATCCTTCTGCCTCTCCGCCATCCTTCTGCCTCCCCGCCATCCTTCAGTCTCCCCGCCAGCAGTATACGCAGATCCCCTCTCATTTCCCCACTATTTTAAAAACATCTCCATTTTTCCACATCATCACCTTATACAATATTTTGTCCACTCCTTCATTGCTCCGCCAAGGATGAGCCTTTGTCCCTATCTTCGTGTCGTCCATCGTCTAGCCCAGCCATCCACCACACGTCCCCGGATGGTAAATACACGCTCCTTCTCCAACTATTTCCCTGATTCACTTATCGTGCTCAGCATTCTGTGAAATCTGTAGACGCGACATGGTTTACTGCGTGTTTTTGGTATTCAGAGAAAGACTCAGGCTTTTAGTGAGATGTGGATTTCTTCATTTGGCATGAAACTATACTGTATATAGTATAAATTATATATACTCGCCCTGTTTTTCCCAATGAAGTAAAAGCAACGATACCTGGCGGTGAAAACAAAGCCCAACAACATACTTCATTAGCGACGCTGATGGAGAGAACTTGGTCTGTTTATGTACGAATATATTTCACCCGATCGACAATTTCAGTGAAATTTCACACACCCATAGGCGAGCGAAATGGGGCTCGGTGTTCGAAATTTAGTTTACAATGTTCTCGAAATTTTGGTGGACCAAGTGGCAGCAGCGTTGATAAGTGATAATAGCTGAGTTTGGACCAACGGGGGAGTGTTGTAGAGCCGTGACAATAGAACCCCATAATGTCAATTATCATCACAAAAGATGGCCAATTGGAAGCTTTGTGCCATGGTGAGGGAAATATGAGAATCATTCTCTCCTTAGATCTCACCCAAAATGTTTTTAAATTGTAAACGTTGTGGTGAATCATAGGGAACATGACAAGACTTCTTCCAAAGCTTTGCCGTCCAGCAGACAGTCCCGTTACAGCTCGGCAAATATTACTTGTCAGTAAAATCCCAACCTTCAAGTAAATTTAAAACAATATTATGCCATATCTACGGCTGTATTTTATATTATATTAACTAGATTTTGTTTTGTGTGTGGTGACAGATTTTAACATCTGTTGACCCGGAAAGTAAACTAGCCATGTTTTTACTCTCTATGCGACTTAAAAGAGACAGTAAAGAGACCCATTACTTTAACACCGAAACAGAAGTGAAACCTAATTAGATAACAGAGACAGTAGTGTGACCCAGTAGTTAACAGAGAGACCCAGCAACTGACAGGAGACGTTTCGGAGAGATACCTGGTTAAATTCAGACAGATTTAGTTAAGTTAGTCTGATTAAATTTGTTTCAGTTAAGGTTGGTAAGTTATGTTTTTACATAGGTTAAGTTGATAGATTAGGAGATAGGCAAAGTCATGATACCTTTGATCGATCGAGTAAGATTGAGATACGAATTTATATAGGCAAGAACCATCGATTTATTACTGAAAAGCATAGTAGAAAATTCGTTACATATATATAAATAAGATTAAATAAGTCACACGGTTATAAGCCCGCAGTCACTACACATTGAGAGGTAGCCTAGTGAGTGCAGTAATGACCGGGCTTTATTGTGCTTCAGACTATACATGCTCACACAGCCACACATACATACAGTTGCACTTACCCCCCCCCCCTCTCATACACACACACAAGTGAATGGTTAGGTAGTCAAGTTTTTGTAATTGCCGCTCGTTTAGCCTCATTGAATTAGGCATTACTCAACAGCGATTATTTTAAGTTGGGACTAATTATAATAATTTTGATAATCCTATAAAAACTAAGATAGGCTTTGTACTGACCCTGCCGTACTCTTGTTATTATTATTATTATTATTATTATTATTATTATTATTATTAGTAGTAGTAGTAGTAGTAGTAGTAGTAGTAGTAGTAGTAGTATTACTATTATTAATATTATTATTAATAGTAGTAGTAGTAATAGACAAAAAATAATATTTTAATATTTATGCAAAGTTACAGCAAAGTTATAATTACGTGAAACAACTATTGGTAAATATTTGTATACATAATAAAACTACCGGAAGATTCTTAAGTAAATTAATATTTGGTCTTATTATATCGGTTCAGGGAGCGGTTAAATACTTTCACAATATAATGGCTTACAACTTTCACCAAAGTTTAGGGGTCGACCTGTGTAAACTTTTGATTAGCAGTATTAGGGAGACCTCCAACCGCTTAGTCTGAGAGAGAGAGATAATAACAGTAATATATAATGATAACAGTAATAATAATGATACTACTACTAATAATAATAGTTAAAAGAACAAAATCAACAATAATAATAACAATAATATTCTCATAAACTCTAACCATTTGTCGTATACTCTAAAAGCTTTTAATAATAATGAGCTTTTCTTCTACGTCTGTTATGAATAAAGTTAAGTGTAACTTAAGATGATACAGTATATATCCTCAGTTTTATTCTCTTTAATTCATTCAAGAGTACGCGGGGTCACATAGCCAAGGTGGTAGTGTGTTGCAGTGGTAATGGTGGTGTGTGGTACTGTGGGTGGTAGTGGTGGCAGTATGTTAGGTGGTTGAGTGAGGTAGTGTGTGGTAATGTGTGGTGGTGGTGGTAATGGTGGAGTGTGATAGTTTGTGGTGGTGTGTGGTAGTGTATTAGTATTGTAGGAAGGGTTGTGTGGTACTAAAATACATTACATTATGGTGGCTGTGTGATGGTGCCACAAAAGGTAACCTGAACTTTATTAACCCATTATACGTATTACCCCTTTGTAACTTCACGGTGGGGGGGACAGCAACCATCATAGGCTATTTAATACGATCCCCACCCACCCACTCCCCACTCATCCCCACCTCCCGACCCACCTCCACACCCCACCCATCCCCACCACCCCACTCTGAGCACATTACGTACAGCGCATTTCCATAAACACATTAGCAGGACCCATTAATGAGTGACACGGTTAACAGGGTCATGCCACTGTGGTCTTGGATGCCTTCACCACGTTCGACGCTGTGCACTGTCGAACGTGAAAATCTGGCACTGTCGAAACACTATATCCCAACATTGCTCAACACTGTCTCAGATACTGCTGTGGGTGGTGTTGGTCACTGTTCTGCCTACGCTAGTCTTTAATGAACTGTACAATAGATAGCTTAGTCAATACTTGCCTTACCGGGGATAATGGCGAGCATGACATCACGGTATAGTGTCGGGTTGATGTCATATTGGTGGCCAAGTGAGTGTGATATTGAAAACATATTCGTAATTAAAAACAGTTCATCATGAAGGTTCATCTAGTTGACAAATTTACATGTGAGTGACGCTGTAAATGGAAAACTAACACAGTTTTTCAATTTACACATATTTCAGTGTAAATAACAGTTTACGCAAATAAATTGGTCTGGGAAAGCATTTTTATATAGAATAACAACGTGAACAAACAATAAACAACATGATATAGACGGATTTGCACTTATATAACGTTATTATAGTGACGTTTATAGTGAAGAGGAATTATTGGTCGAGCAACAAGTGAGGAACAGACAGACATAGAACTCACTTGTGATTAAAACAAACCCACTAAATACTGTACATTCTCTGTATTTAAATAATATCAATATAGTATTATATATTAAAGTACAAAGGAATAAATACAACTGGTAAAGGGTGAGACATGAATACATCAGATGAATAAGAGATAAATGAAAAATGGCCTTGTATTGCCGTAGACTTGTAACCGACCAAAAGCTGTTCCTCATAAGCTCACTCGTCTGTGTGTTCGTATGGGTATATGTATGTATGTTCAGTATGTAAGCTGACATGATACTCCCCTTACGCTGATAACCTCATTAATAAGAACCCTTAGTGTTTCTATAACCACCTTGTCATTTTTTCCCCCCTCAGCCTTAGTGAACGGAGAGTGAGTGAAGGTTGAACGGGGAGGTGTAGAAACCCCTCCCTCTCTCACCCTTCACGAACCAATCAAATCTGTTATCTCTGTGTAATGATTTCCACTCTGAAAATTTTTACCCAGACGATTTCGCGAGAGGTTTCCGTGCACAATTTTGGCGACTTTGTGTAATGGTATTGTGGTGGCGCGCGTTTTACAAATTATGTTATATTATATACATTTGAGCTTTGACTTTTGTGATGCTTTTTAACTTTGATTTTGGTGGTTCTCTGCAAAAACAATATAAGTTAAGAGGTTGGGTTATTGATGTTATTCAGCGTGGGTGGATTAGTAAGGATCATAAAATGCATAAGTATCTAACAACAATATCATCTAGAAGTGTCTGGCATCTGTTAGCTTTGTTGGAACCTCAATAGATGGCGTTACTATTCACCATCACATTTTATACTGTGCTTATGGCAGCCACTTTCCTATCTTGCGTATACAGTAGTCTTTTTTGTAATAATAATAATAATAACGTTATTATTAGTAATATTTTATTATTATTATTATTATTATTATTATTATTATTATTATTATTATTATAAACTTTAATGGACATGTTATTTGTACAAGCATTATGTAAACTAATACTTACTGAACTTTGCATAATCAGAGTCTAAAAATAACAGGACGCTTTTTATGTTCAATATATACAATGATGTTACATACAGTATCAAATCCCCTTTAAAGCTCATCAGATCCTATTTAGACTATCAAACCCGATTTTAAAGCAGAGATTATTTTTTTATCGACAAAATGGAAAATTCTGGGGATTTTTATGTCATGTCCATTAACGAGATCAGTTTACAGTTTTATTTAATTCTTTTATTTTTGTAGACTTTAAGGAGGGGGCCGTGTTGGAACTGTTATGATATGTATAGAGGTAGGGGAGGGGAGTAAGATGTAGAAAATAGGTGTCGTTTTCCTTCTTCCCTAACCCGTTTAGGGACTTCCATCACTTCCTTCACACTCCTCATGCTCCCCGCCCCCTCTGGGTCCTCAGTAAGAAGTAACACAGTCAAAACTTATAAAGAGAAAAATAAAACAAAACCCACATCTTCCCTCATGTGTGTGTGTGTGTGTGTGTGTAAAAGTTCCCTCATTAAGACACGTGTTGATAAAGTCACTGCACCAAACTTACGCCATTACGGTCTGTAAGTTGAAGACCAAGCAGGCAACAGCAGGTGGTGGCTGGATGGGGGGAGGTGGTAAGGTGGGGTGGAGTGGGGTGTTGCTGTGTATTGCTTAGTGAGAGAGAGAGAGAGATGGATAGTCACTTCCTTCCCCTTCCCTCCTACCACCACCACTACTACCTGCTACCACAATCACTACCATCACCTGCGGCAGTAATTAGTCCCTGAACGTGTGGTGTTGTCATAGAGAGTGATTGTGTGTGTGAGGGGTAGGTCAGCAGTACCTCTCTCTCTCTCTCTCTCTCTCATATTCCTTCCCTTCCCTCTTCCTTGCCCTTCTCCATACACTCACTTGACCTGGCTTGATCTTTTCGCCTCCAAGCTCGATCTGGCTTATCCTAATTTTCACGCAAACCTACCCATCACCCCTCCTCCCACCTACCCATCACCCCTCCTTCCACCTACCCATCACCCCTCCTCCCACCTACCCATCACCCCTCCTACCCATCACCCCTCCTCCCCCATCTCCACCCACCTACCCATCACCCTCCTCCCACCTCCCCCACCTCCCCATCACCCCTCTCCCCATCACCCTCCTCTCCTCCCCATCACCCCTCCTCCCCTCCATCACCCCTCCTCCCTCCATCACTCCTCCTCCACACTCTCCAAAATATAACTTTTTACCACCATTTTCTGAAGAATAAAATCACCATAACACACAAACATACATTACAGCCCACTAGGTCGTGTCACCCGTATACAATAAGGAGGATTTTCGACCTTAAAGGGGTGTGTATATCATGCTTGGTGTTTTGAGTCACTCTCCCACCACTTAATGCCATCCATCCATAAGGCTCACGTAGACGGGTCAATATAGTGCCATGTCACCAGCTTCAGGCACGTATTCAAAGAGGTGCCACAACTCCACCCCATACACCCCCACCCACACCCACCCACACTACACCCACACTACACCCACCCCCCCACCCACCCCCACACAAACACCCACCCACACCACCCACCCACACACCCACACCCACCCCCAAAAATATATAAAATTATTGAAAGTTACAATATATATATATATATGTGTGTGTGTGTGTGTGTGTGTGTGTGTGTGTGTGTGATATACGAATCTCAGAAGAATTGTCCACGATTTTTTTGGGGAATTAATCATAGCCTCCCTCCCCACTACCTCCTCCTCCCTCTCCCCTCCTCCTGCCCTACTGACCACCCCCAGGAGGTGACACATCCATCTTCATCCATTAGCCAACAGCTGGCACCTCCGTAACTCACATTTATTTTCTGATATGTGGAGGAAAGAAGGTGGTGAGTGATATTGGGTTAGGCTAGGTGAGGCATAACTCTCTCTCTCTCTCTCTGGTTTAAGCAATTTAATCTTCTTAAATCTTAAAACAAATTCTAAAAAATACTTACAGTGATGTGTGTGTGTGTGTGTGTGTGTGTGTGTGTGTGTGTGTGTGTGTGTGTGTGTGTAGTCATCCTTTTTCCCGTCTGTCTGTCTGTCTGTCTGTCTTGTCTGTCTGTCTGTCTGTCTGTCTGTCTGTCAGTCTGTGTAGGTTAACTCAACGACACAGGTTCAGGTGTACAGCCTTGGGACCAGAGTATACAGGGAGGGGAGTGTTGTGGTCAGGGACGGGGGATGGGATGGCAGGAACAGGTGTGTGGAAGAGACAAGTGGAACAGGTGTGTGGAAGAGACAAGTGGAACAGGTGTGTGGAAGAGACAAGTGGAACAGGTGTGTGGAAGAGACTAGATTAATGATTACAGACTGAGGCAGAACAATACATTACGACACACACACACACACACACACACACACACACACACACACACACACACACACACACACACACACGATACAATGAGATTTACATAATGGAATGAACTTGACGGGACAGATAAATGGAACAGGTGTATGAGAGGATGAATATTAATTACTTTCACACTGATGGTGATGATGGTGATAATATGATGATGATGATGATGATGGTGATAATATGATGATGATGATGATGATGGTGATGATGGTGATGATGATGGTGATAATATGGTGATGATGATGGTGATGATGATGATGATGGTGATGGTGATAATGGTGATAATATGGTGATAATATGGTGATGATGATGGTGATGATAATTCTCTAGGAAACAGGAAGGTGTGTCTGTAGGGAAGGACTTTACCGGACAGGTGGTAAAATTACAGGTGTGCGCAACAGGTGTGTGAGAGACTAACGCAACAGGTGTGTGAGTGTACTGTAATCACCTTCACATCGTTCTTAATAAAACTAATACTGCTAAAAGCCCTCCAGGCATCTTGTAAGGGGGGCGTATACTGTACATAGGTGACCCGTCTCCCTGCCTGTCTGTCTGTCTCGCTCTTTTACACACACACACACACACACACACACACACACACACACACACACACACACACACACACACAGTAAATCCCTAACTGATTGCAGTACATCTTCCCTCTGTGTCTGTCACCCTCACACTAAGACCACTTGCGACGCCCGTCCTCAGAGGGTTGTAGGTGATAGCCCACCCTCCCTCCCTCCTTCCTCCCTCCTTCCCTCCCTCCCTCCTCCCTCCCTCCTTCCCTCCCTCCCTCCTTGAGTGAAGTAGTTCGTCTCTCTGAGGTAAGTACGTAATTGAATAATGGTGGACAGTGTGGCGTCGGTATTGCACTGAGACTACCTTAACACAAGTAATTATCAAAATTTCAACATTTCGACCACGATCCTTAATCAGCGTGTCGAGGAAGGCCTATACGGTACTGAGATTTTGAGAAAAAATAATGTTTTGACCACCCAAAATTCCAGGGTTTATACACCATGTGAGTTTTTGTTTAAAAAATATTAATGTGTCCTCGACACGCTGATTAAGGATCGTGGTCGAAATGTTGAGATTTTGGTGATTACTTCTGATTACTAAGTGTTTTCATACAATTAACATAATTATCTAAACTTCATAATCTGTGGTACTATTAAGGTCGTGGATTGGGATCATTTTGAAGATTAACTCACATCTAGTTGATCTCTCTCTCTCTTCTTGCACCCATCAATCCATCCCGCGTGTTGCATCAGGACCACCATATGACACCCCCACTTTCCTTCCCCTCCCTTTCCTCTCCCCTCCTTCCCACTCCCCTCATTCCCCTCCTCTCTATTTCCCTCTCCTCCCTTCCTCTCCTCTACACCATCACCATCAGTAAAACAATTTTCTTCCTACAGCCTTTAATAGTGGACGAACCCGCGTTAGTCAGGCCAGATCGTCCACTCCACCATCCTTCGTCCACTCCACCATCCTTCGTCCACTCCACCATCCTTCGTCCACTCCACCAGCCTTCGTCCACTCCACCATCCTTCGTCCACTTCACCATCCTTCGTCCACTCCACCATCCTTCGTCCACTCCACCATCCTTCGTCCACTCCACCAGCAGACACTTCCCAGCTTTTCCTTCAGATCAATCTATGGGTAAGTTATCCACTCAAGTCTTCGCGCGTCCCCTAGGGCTCTGGTGACGCTTGTAGGGGGTGGAGAAGGAAGGAGGGGGGTAGGAGAGGATAGAGAAGGAAGAGATGAGAGGGAGGGGGAGGAAGGAGGAAGAGAAAGAAGGAGGAAAAGAAGGAGAGGGACATGAGTGAGTATTGTGAGTAACGAATGAGTATTGTGAGTAACGAATGAGTATTGTGAGTAACGAATGAGTAGTGAATAACGAATGAGTATTGTGAGTAACGAATGAGTATTGTGTAACAGATGAGTATTGTGAGTAACGAATGAGTATTGTGAGTAACGAATGAGTATTGTGAGTAACGAGTAAATGTGTTTGAGACGAGTATGATAAAGTTTCGAAGCTCTAATTCTCTATCTCGTTCACTCATCACCCGACCCCCATCCCCTCACACCTGACTCATCAACTGAGGACCCATTTTTGACTTACAACCTCATGAATATATTGCCTTCCTCACCCAATGTTTACCAAGTCAATCCTGAATCACCATCCGGGGGGGGGGTGGGGGTCGTATTGATTTATGTCTACGAATTAGCATATTGGGAATCATTTACATGGGTTCGAATCATTTACATGGGTTCGAATCATTTACATGGGTTCGAATCATTTACATGGGTTCGAAGCATTACATGGGTTCGAAGCATTACATGGGTTCGAAGCATTACATGGGTTCGAATCATTTACATGGGTTCGAATCATTTACATGGGTTTGAATCATTTACATGGGTTCGAAGCATTACATGGGTTCGAAGCATTACATGGGTTCGAATCATTTACATGGGTTCGAATCATTTACATGGGTTCGAAGCATTACATGGGTTTGAAGCATTACATGGGTTCGAAGCATTACATGGGTTCGAAGCGTTTCATTGCCTCATGGAGCTCAGATTCGTTTATAGATTGTATTGTTGACGTTGGTGTTATGATGCTGTTAGTGAGCTTCATCAACTAGGTCATTAAACAGGTAACAAGGGTGGTAATTAAACTAGACCATCAACAATAAAAACAATGAAGGATTAACAAGTCTCTGTATTCATCTTTAATACACACACACACACACACACACACACACACACACACACACACACACACACACACACATGCACACATGCACACGTCTCTCATATTTCAGGGCAGGAGAGAGGAATGACTCCGATACAAACACAATCTGTTACTCGAAATTAGCGCCAATGTAACTTTTTGGGAGGGAGAGTGAAATATAGATACGTTGGTGAGTCTCGTTCGTTATAGTGAGTCTCGTTCGTTATAGTGAGTCTCGTTCGTTATAGTGAGTCTTGTTCGTTATAGTGAGTCTCGTTCGTTATAGTGAGTCGTTCGTTATAGTGAGTCTTGTTCGTTATAGTGAGTCGTTCGTTATAGTGAGTCTCTTTCTCAGGCAGTTGTGTGAGCTGGGAGGTGGTGAGCTGGGAGGTGGTGGCTGGGAGGTGGTGGCTGGGAGCTCTTCTCACCTGTAACCCAATAAGAGGCCACAATACCTGCAGTTATTAACCTTTCCTCACACCTGTATACTGTATATCTCTCCCGTGTATACAGATCTTCAGTACTGTGTGTGTGTGTGTGTGTGTGTGTGTGCTTGCTGACACCTCAAGTACACACATATCACTCCTCCCTCTCCCTTCCCTCTCCACCTCTCTCCATCTGTCAGCTTACGCCACTGTCAGCTTATCCAGTGTCAGTTTATCTACCGTCAGCTTAACGAGTGTCAGCAGGTCAAATAACAGCTAATTTTGTATACTTCTGTCAGCTGCTGTTGTCTCACTTGATTCTTCTGTCAGCACCAGGTGGTCTGCTGTCATCTGGTGCCTACGGTGGGTGGGGGGGGGAGGGTGAGTGGGGGTAGTGGGGATAATCTGAGACGCGATGGGAACCTTTTGAGTATTCGGCAGCAGTTGAGGTGTGTGTGTGTGTGTGTGTGTGTGTGTGTGTGTGTGTGTGTGTGTGTGTGTGTGTGTGTGTGTGTGTGTGTGTGTGTGTGTGTGTGTGTGTGTGTGTGTGTGTGTGTGTGTGTAAAGTCATAAGAGGTGATATTGGCTGTTGACTATGACGATAATTTTGAGAGTTAGGGAAGGAAGGCAGGAATGAGCACTCCTACACGCCTTCAGCACTCCCTACACGCCCTCAGCACCCACTACACGCCCAGCACCCTACACGCCCTCAGCACTCTACACGCCCTCAGCACCCACTCACGCCCTCACACGCCCTCTCCCTACACGCCCTCAGCACCCACTACGCCCTCAGCACTCCCTACACGCCCTCAGCACGCCTCAGCACCCACTCACGCCCTCAGCACCACCACGCACGCCCTCAGCACTCTTCAGCACGCCCTCAGCACTACCCCCTACACGCCCTCAGCACTCCCTACACGCCCTCAGCACCCACGCCCTCAGCACCCTCACACACGCCCTCAGCACCCACTCACACGCCCTCAGCACCCTACACGCCCTCAGCACGCCCTCAGCACGCCTCAGCACCCCTACACGCCCTCAGCACCCCACACGCCCTCAGCACCCACTACACGCCCTCAGCACCACTACACGCCCTCAGCACTCCCACGCCCTCAGCACCCACTACACGCCCTCAGCACTCCCTACACGCCCTCAGCACTCCCTACACGCCCTCAGCACCCTACACGCCCTCAGCACTCCCTACCCTCAGCACCCACTACACGCCCTCAGCACCCACTACACGCCCTCAGCACTCCCTACACGCCCTCAGCACCCACTACACGCCTTCAGCACCCACTACACGCCCTCAGCACCCAACTACACGCCCTCATCACCATCACTATATAAAGCAGCACTGTGGCAGGTATACACACACGTCTCCCAGCACCAGGGACTAAATCTGATTTGTGTAGGAGAGTAGATGGTCGTTCACGGCTGTTAGGCTGTCTCATATATATACACCTGTACTGTGTCTCTCTGTGTTTGTGTCCGTTTTTCTGTCTGTCTGTTATCCCTTCTCTCCCTTTCTCTTGTCCTTTCCCTTCCTCCCACACCTCCCTTCGTCTCACCCTCCTCCTTCACCTCCCTCTCCCTCCTTCATCTCCCTCCTTCCTCCCTCCCTTTTCACCCCCCTCCTCCCCCCCTCAGCTCCCAAGATCAACAACAGGAGGCAATATCAGGCCTGTGTTGACCCTAACACAAGTCCCCACAGCTCCTCCCCTGAATGACACATACACACACACACCTTTGGTCTTTGGATGACCAATATTTGACCTTGTGTGACCTACTTTTGACCTTGGATGACATGTGTTTTGACCTTTGACCTTGTCTGATTTACAAGGTCCTGTGAATTTGTATCATTTATATTTAACGTCTGATCTTGGTTTAATTCAGTGTGTGTGTGTGTGTGTGTGTGTGTGTGTGTGTGTGTGTGTGTGTGTGTGTGTGTGTGTGTGTGTGTGTGTGTGTGTGTGTGTGTGTGTGTGTGTGTGTGTGTGTGTGTGTGTGTGTGTGTGTGTGTGTGTGTGTGTGTGTGTGTGTGTGTGTGTGTGTGTGTGTGTAAATTAACCTTTTTTCCTCACCTGTCCTACTATAAGTTGTCTGATATTTTAAACAACAACAACAACTATACATGTTGAGTTATGTCAGTCATAAAATATTGTCAACAACCCAAATTACAGGTTATTGGTTCAGGGCCTCTCCATAATTTGTGTAAACATGAAAAAAAAAAACATTTTTATCATCAGTATTTCCAAATCAGAGGGGCACAAGTCACACCGAAGCTCCAGGGGCCTTGTTAGAAACGAATATTAGAGCAAATTGGACTTAATTAACCCCCAGAGGTAATAAATAAACCACCTCACCAATAATTAATATCACACATTCCCTCAAATCTGGACATCATTCATCACGTATTAAAGAACTGAAGGAATTTCTCTCTCTCCTACCCCAGGGAGTTGATCAGCTGCTCTGTTGGATTATTACCACTGGCGCCTCTAGTGTGCATATTGGCTCTGTTTACACCTGAGCAACAATACAACACCATAAGCACCACTACACCACTTTCTCTCTCTCACACACACACACACACACACACACACACACACACACACACAATATTCAACAACAGCTGGACAAGTGTACAGTGTTCTTGAGAGAGGTACAGTAAGGCGAGTGAAATAATTCCTACAGTGGCTATAGATCTACCCATTACATTACCTGTTCAGCCCAGCAACACAGTGACTGGTGGGTAGTGTGTGTGTGAGACAGAGTGTGTGAGAGAGTGTGTGTGAGAGAGAGAGTGTGAGAGTGTGTGTGAGAGAGTGTGTGTGAGAGAGTGTGAGAGAGAGTGTGTGTGAGACAGAGTGTGTGAGAGAGAGTGTGTGAGAGAGAGAGTGTGTGAGAGTGTGTGAGAGTGTGTGAGAGAGAGTGTGTGAGAGTGTGTGAGAGTGTAAAAGTAGGTCATTGTAGTTTAATGGGAACCACAGCAGGACATGACAGAATGGCTTCATCCTGTACCAGACAGTGTGTGTGTGTGTGTGTGTGTGTGTGTGTGTGTGGTCGTGACATCACCCCATAAGAGTCACTATGAGATTTTAACGACTTAATACTGTACAATGGCGTAACCACTCTTAGTTAATGACGCTGTTATGGTTATTCATTTGAGCGTCACCATCACCACGGGGCTCAACCAGCGCTCTAGTGTCTCACATACACTGAACGTCTTTAACTGTGTACCCGTTAACGCACTCTACACCCAGCTGACCTCACCAACACACTCAGGAAATCACAAAGGCCGTCACTCACCCGGCGTTAATTGGTGGCCTATGCTCCAAACCCCGTCACTCCCCCGCCTGGTGAGTGACCGCGCTATGCACAAACCATGTCACTCAGCTGCCATAAGCGGGTGCCACTCTGGGGGGTGTGTGTGGAAGGGGGGGTCGTCACTGTTATCGGATGAACCAAAATTGTTATGTGAGGTGCAGGAAATATTGTCCAAAGAAAAGATTATATATACTGTACCTCAGATGTTGGGTTCACCTGAAGATTGGCCCCCCCACCACCCCCACCACCCCTCCCCACCACCTCCCATCACCCCCACCTCACCACCCCACCTCACCCCCCCACCCACCCCACCCACCCCAGTTTATAGGTTGGGTTTAAGCTTATATATGACTTGTTGATATATATTTAGTTCTATATCCAGGTTGTGTAAGAGCGTTGTGTCTGTAGCCGTGTATCCAGGTTGTGTTGTTGGTGTAATGATCTGGCAGACAAGATGACAGATTATAATTAAGGTGAAGATAGGTGTGTGTGTGTGTGTGTGTGTGTGTGTGTGTGTGTGTGTGTGTGTGTGTGTGTGTGTGTGTGTGTGTGTGTGTGTGTGTGTGTGTGTGTGTGTGTTTGTGTGTGTGTGTGTGTTCTGGGCAGCCACAAGACGTTGAGTGTATGTACAGCCGTGAGGATCTTACAGGTGAGCGTCTTATGGGAGGTAGAGCATCGTCTGAGGTGATTGGGATGTTGCCATAGTGATGAAGACTCTCTCTCTCTCTCCCTCTCTCTCTCCTCCTCCTCTTCCCCTTCTCTTCCGTGATTTATATTTCTTCTGGAGTGATTGAAGAGGTCAGTCAAATCACGTGGTTTTCTCAACAATTTTATATGATTAGATAAAAATAATAATTTACAACACTCAACTTTACCGATGAGGAACTAAGGCTATCGAGTACAGTGCCTGATATAATGCCTCTACTGAAAGCCTTATTGTACAGGGCATTATATCCTATTATGTCCTCATTATCACGTTTACAAGTCAGATGATGATTTTTTATGAGACTTAACCTTCCTTGTATGAGTTGAAGTCTAGAGGAGGGGGGGGGGAGGTCTTATATTCCTTGTGAGTTTAATTAGGTGTTCCAATATTACGGCGGGAACTTGTATCACCCCCCCCCCTGCCTACCATGGTGTCGATCACTAATGATTTGGTCAACATAAAATTTTTCTTCTCGTTATAATTATGTTCCCTGTTGGCTCGAGCTACAAGGAAGAGGAGGATAAAGTAATGGTGCCTGTCTGTCTGTCTGTAATCACGCATTGTCTGTAATCAAATGTCTTTGTAATATTAAGGTTAGGTTAGGTTCATTCTGTGTTTTTGTTCTTTTTTCATGTTCTGTTTCATTGTTTATTTGTATTTTATAATAATAACAATGGCTGCCTTTACCTGTGGGACATTGACGTTAATAAAAGTCGGAAGACAAACCGTGTGAGGTGGAGCGCGGGGCCGGACACTGTATGCAAAGATTGTGTGTGTGTTCAGAGTATGATGAATAATTTACGCTAAAATATAATACTCGTCCAATATCGCCTTTAAACAACAGCCAACGCCTTTAAAGACTCACAATACTGAACAATGATATATTTAATACAATCATAAAAAACGATGGAGTGTGTCAGAGCGGGGGAGACTGACCTAAACTCAAACTAAAAAAAGGTGCCACTCAGAGAACCCTTACTGTACTGACAAAGACTCACTACATGTAACGAACAGTTTTTTGTGTAATGTTGAAGAACTTGATAAAGTCGGGAGGTAAAAATCCCTCTCCCTTCCTCCCTCTATCCCTCTCACCCCCCTCCCTTCCTCCGACTCTCCCACTCACCCTCCTCCCCCCCCCGATTCTGAAAGTTATTGTAGTGTAAAAAGCTGCCGATAGATGGCCCTCCTCCCACGGATGGTTGTGTTGCTAAGTGACGGAGCGTAAACGTGTGGGTGTGTGTTGGTAGTGGAGGGGCGTCAGTGTGGGTGGGTGTTGGTAGTGGAGGGCGTCGGTGTGTGGGTGTGTTGGTAGTGGAGGGGGCGTCGGTGTGTGGGTGGGTGTTGCAGGAGGGGCGTCGGTGTGGGTGGGTGTTGGTAGTGGAGGGGCGTCGGTGTGTGGGTGGGTGTTGGTAGTGGAGGGCGTCGGTGTGGGTGGGTGTTGGTAGTGGAGGGCGTCGGTGTGGGTGGGTGTTTGTAGTGGAGGGCTTCGGTGTGTGGATGTGTTGGTAGTGGAGGGGCGTCGGTGTGTGGGTGGGTGTTGGTAGTGGAGGGGCGTCGGTGTGGGTGGGTGTTGGTAGTGGAGGGCGTCGGTGTGGGTGGGTGTTGGTAGTGGAGGGGCGTCTGTGTGGGTGGGTGTTGGTAGTGGAGGGGCGTCGGTGTGGGTGGGTGTTGGTGGTGGCGGTGTGTGGATGTGTTGGTAGTGGAGGGCGTCGGTGTGTGGGTGGGTGTTGGTAGTGGAGGGCGTCGGTGTGGGTGTTGGTAGTGGAGGGGCGTCGGTGTGGGTGAGTGTTGGTGGTGGAGGGGCGTCGGTGTGGGTGGGTGTTGGTAGTGGAGGGGCGTCGGTGTGGGTGGGTGTTGGTAGTGGAGGGCGTCGGTGTGGGTGGAGTGTTGGTAGTGGGTGGGTGTGTGTGCAGGGCGTCGGTGTGGTGGGTGTTGGAGTGGAGGGCGTCGGTGTGTGGGTGTGTTGGTAGTGGAGGGGCGTCGGTGTGGGTGGGTGTTGGTAGTGGAGGGGCGTCGGTGTGGGTGGGTGTTGGTAGTGGAGGGGCGTCGGTGTGGGTGGGTGTTGGTAGTGGGAGGTATGATTGTTTGGATGGTGTGTGATGATGACGGTAGTATTTGTACTCTTGGTAGTAGTAGTGACCTGGGTGTACAGTACACTTTAAAGGGAATATCTACACCCGAGAGAGACAGCCGCGGGTGTTGTAATCAAGCGAGTGTCTTAATTTAGTCCTTACAAGTCTCAAGTTTTTAATCTGGTAACTCGTGTAAGATGGCGGACCTTTTGTTCGATAGATTATGAAGGAATTTAATTAAAACCAGAGAGATTTACACACACACACACACACACACACACACACGCAAAAATATGTGTTGGTAATGAGGTGGTGGGAGGTGTGTGTGTGTGAGTGTTTACATGTGTGTGTGTGTACCTGTCACTCACTCGTTTTCCACACCACTCAGTTCATTTATTGTCCTCTTCTGTGAGGTTAGTCCGCCCCGTGATCTATGCAACAGCAGGAAGGGTCTACACTTAACACAATATATAAAACTGGTGAGAGGAGACGGTACGTGTGTTATGGTACAGTACCTTTACTTTATGGTACTGTATGTAGTTGTTAATGGTACGTATCAGAGGATGAGGGAGGGGTGAGGGGGTACACAGATGAGGGAGGGGTGAGGGGGTACACAGATGAGGGAGGGGTGAGGGGTATACTGATGAGGGAGGGGTGAGGGGCACAGATGAGGGGAGGGGGGGGGCATTGACAGAGGAGGGGCAGGGGGAAAAGGGCAGAGAAGGAGGTGAGGGGGTAAGCAGATGAGGGAGGGGTGAGGGGCAAGGATGAGGGAGGAGGAGGCAAAAGATGAGGAGGGTGGGAGGGGCAAGGTGTGTGATGGGAGGGAGGGGGAGGGGGGTTGGCAGGATGAGGGAGGTGAGGGGGTAAGGGGCAGATGAGGGGAGGGGGAGGGGGCAAAGATGAGAGGGAGGGGTGGGCAAAGACAGAGGGAGGGGGGAGGGGCAAGGCAGATGAGGGAGGGGGGAGGGGGCAGATGAGGGAGGGGTGAGGGGGGGTACAAAAGATGAGGGGAGGGAGGAGGGGGTGGGCAGATGAGGGAGGCTGAGGGGGTGGGCAAAGACAGAGGGGAGGGGAGGGGTAAGATGAGGGAGGGGGGAGGGGGTACAGATGAGGGGAGGGGGAGGGGGGCAAGACAGGGAGGGGGGTGGAGGGGGGTGGGGCAGATGAGGGAGAGTGAGGGAGGCAAGGATGAGGGAGGGGGGGAGGGGGAAGGCAGATGAGGGAGGAGCAGGAGGCAGCACAGATGAGGGAGGGGAGAGGGGAAGCAAGATGGGAGGGAGGGCAGGGGTGGCAGACAGGAGGGGGAGGGGAGGCAAGATGAGGGAGGGGGTGAGGGGGTACAAAAGATGAGGGAGGGGAAAGAGGGGGCACAGGATGAGGGAGGGGTGAGGGGCAGCACAGATGAGGAGGATGAGGAGGCACACAGATGAGGGAGGGAGGAGGAGGCATACAGATGAGGAGGTGAGGGGCACACAGATGAGGGAGGGGTGAGGGGGCAAGGATGAGGAGGAAGAGGGGGCACAGATGAGGGAGGTGAGGGGGTACACAGATGAGGGAGGGGTGAGGGGGTACACAGATGAGGGAGGGGTGAGGGGGTACAAAGATGAGGGAGGAGTGAGGGGGTACAAAGCACGATTAGAAATTTTATCTTATTTTTCTCTGATTTTTTCTGTATATGAAGGAGACTATTTTGTGGTTCCGTTATGAGATGAAAACCAGTATTATTAGATTATATACCAATTATCAACCAAATTATCTATCAAATTATATACAGTGACTCACAAGTAGATGGCAGATAAGACCAAATGTTCAGTGAGTTTTGACCGCTCCTGTACGCACCCCTTTACCTCACAGTCACCTACAAATGTCATAGTAACAAACACTAATTCTTTTGACGTGTGACAAAGAGTGTGACGCGGAGTAATTATCACAAAACAAAGCTTACAAAATAAAACAATACTTTTATATATTCTTGGTAGTATTAAAGTTCACCATAAGTTTATTCGTACTTTGTGAAGTTTAATCTGTTATTGTAAGTTATGTAGTTTAAGGAGACATTTAGAATAGGTTATAGTTTGGGCTTTTAGGTCTGAGTAATTTTGTGGGTATTTATTTATTTATTGTATTTATTTATTTTTTGCAACTCTTATATAATCTACTAACTATTTACCTAAGCTTAAAACATAAACCTGTGTTAATACTGATGCTTCTGGAACGTTTTTAATATAACTGCAGTAATATATCGTAAACAACCGAATTTCAACTGGTTTTTAATTTCGCGTTTATGCCATCATGATTTATTGTATTGTGACTGAAAATATGTTGGTTATTATTTTCACGATTCATCAGCAGAACCAGCGGAAGAATTAAGGCGGACACAGGAGAGACTAAGAGGACTGTACAGTAACACAACACACTCTTTACACACTCTACTGTACAAGTCGAGAAAACTTTGCAGGTGAATAACAACGATAGTTCATGGTGTTGGCTTTGTCTTAGTAATAACGAGTGGTGAATGCCATATGAATGACTTTGTAACACAGAGGAAGAGTTGTAATAAAATATAGACTGTTTATTACAATTCAAGAAAAGAATGAATGTATTTAAAAGTAGGAATTTATATATCGTTAGAGAGTTATTGAGATGGTCACGTCATAGTCATCTGAATGTGTTCGATTGTGTTTATTTTTCGTATCCGTAACATTAAATCTTGATCATGGTAAAGTTTAATTTTTATTATTGTTGATTAATATAATTTTTAAAGATTTGTTTGTGTAAAATTGTACACGTGAACCTCCGAGGTCGTTTTCTTTTTCAGGGTTGGAGACAGCTATAGGTGCCTGTCTTTCTATATGATGTATCGCAGTTAAAATATTTGGTGTTGTGGTCTCCGTTACTGACTACTAGCAGGTATTTATCACTTATAATACTCATATAAACTATTATTGGTATATTATCTTTCACGACTTCTTTAAACAAATACAAATATGATTTTTGTTAATGTTAAAATATTTTGTCAAGTAACACTGTTGTTATAAGTTGATTACGATGACTAACTTCACTTTTATAACATTTCTTTTATGTATTTCAGAAATGTTTAATGGTCGTCTGCTAAACCCAGGCAGGTGTTGATGGTGTTTACCTGAGGCTGTGGTGCACCTGTCACTGATACACCTGTCACTAACGCACCTGTCACTAATGCACCTGTTCCTGATTTAAGATGTTATTGAGGTAAGAAGCGTGTTACAACCTTATAGATACCAGCGTCATGTGTAGGGAACATCCTTCCCTAGATCAGTACTTGTGCTCCGACTAATATATTATATTATTATCTCAACGATAATAATGCATATGGTACCGACGGTGAAGTGGCCACACATGTTGTGTTCCATAGTCGTCTTGGGTGGCACTCCTCAGGTTCGATGCCAGACGCCCAATGTGTCTCTGACTGTCTCAAGACATTTCTCGGTATGTTTATCTTTATATATGTGTTAAGGCATCGTGGTTAGCAATGCCTTCACCTCGTGGGAACGGCTTTGATAATACTGTGTGCGTAAATTTGTATTTGTTATTTAAATATCCGAGTAAAATGCTTGACTTTAAACAATACCGAGAAGCGAAGCGTAAATAGAGGGACACAGTTAGCCCCGCCCCCTAGGCCGCGTCCCACGTGCGCCGCCTCCCTCATCTCAGTAGTTCCCTGGTAGCGGTGCTAAAAGGGTTTATGTAGTGTGCTCTCCCGCGGGTCTTCTATGACTTAAACTCTTTTTCTCCCGTAGTACTGAGCCACTAAGACATAGAGTTGGGATTAATTATTGGCGATAGGGATGTCCCATGTGTGATATACGACTGTAGAGGATTGTACTCAGTGGTGGTGGTATAACCCGGCCAGATAAGACCCGTGCACCGCCTTGTTCACTCACGGTAAGATTCATCAACACAAAAACTAATTTATCAGACACAGATTATAATTTTATATATTGCCAGGTTTATATGGTGTGTGTGTGTGTGTGTAGTTTTTCTCGTGAATTATATGGGTAACACGTCAATAAAACACGCACTCAACTGGGACCTCTTCGTCACCATACACCACCACTGGTAAACTCACGACTCAAGACACAAATTCCGAACTTCGTGTTGACGGCATTAACTTATAACCCAACAACATTTTAGAACCAATTTTTTTTTAACAAATTACGGAACTCAGGAATATCTGAGAGAGAGAGTGGAGTAAAGCTGGTGTTTGGCTCAACCTGTGAACTACCTGTTGACACTCCGCCCCGGCTGGCCAAGGTAGCTAGCTGCTTCCCTCCTGCAGTGTTAGGTTGGATATACGTGCACTGTATCTGAACCTAACCTAACCTAACCTAACCTAACCTAACCTAACCTAACCTAATTTAACATGAGCCTTTGGTGGTGGGGAAGGCAGGGTAATGTTGTTGATATGACGTATGGCAGCTCTTTAAAAACTGGGGGTCTTGGTTGATGGTAGTGGTAGGTGGCTTAGTTGATGGCTTAGTTGATGGTGGTAGGTGGCTTAGTTAATGGTGATGGTTGGTGGCTTGGTTGATGGTGGTGGTTGATGTAGTGATGATAGTAGGTGGCTTAGTTGATGGTGGTGGTGGTAGGTGGCTTGATTGATGGTGGTGGCTTGGTTGATAGTTAAAGTTGATGGTTGAAGGTGGTGATAGGTGGTATGGTTGATGGCTGAAGGTGGTGGTAGGTGGCTTGGTTGGTGGCTTGATTGATGGTGGTGGCTTGGTTGATGAATACTTTAGATGTTGGTGGTTTTGGTGGATGAATTGTAGGTGTGAGGAGAGAGGGAGGGGGTGAGTGGTGCTGGCCTTGAAGTGGCTATTTAAGTGAGCGGGAGGAGGGCGTCATCTGTGGGCGGGTGGGTGGGGGTTCTCGCCTGGGTTGAGTGGCGTGAGGTGCGTCACTTTAGGGCCGCGTTTTGTGCATGATGACATTTCAATTAAGCCTTTGGTCGACTCCCGAGATTCTGAATACCTCCCGAGTCTGACATCCGCTAAGATGCAGTGGTGAAGCCTCTCTCTCTCTCCTAAGACGAGATTAACTTTTCAAAAGCCATATGATTGACTCGGCAAATGGTTTAATAAATTCCTACTCTCTTCAGCTGAGGAATGAGTGTAATAACCCTTCATGACAGCTTAGATTCTTCTGAAATGTCTTAGGTTAACGTTTTCATTTCATATACATCATAATCTCGTGGGTATAATTTAACAGCAGCTCGGGGCTATGTGACAAGGCTTGACTGTAGTGTTGTGTGTTAGTGTTATAATTGTTTCTCAGGTGACTTGCTGTAGAGTATTGCTGGCGTTATAATGTACCGTGTATGTTGATTTATGTGCACTAATTATAAACGTGTGTGTTAGAGAAAGGATGGATATTCATTCCAAACAAATTGAGTCAATGCAAATGAAGTAATATCTTCTCAAAAATACATTTAGTCATCGTCAGGGCAAAAAACTCTCCCCGTCGTAGGTAGATAAAAACACCAAAAATGAACTAATAAATTACATCAGAATATACGTAGGAAAAAAAAACTTGGTTAATAATTTTTTCTGAATATATATCCGCGAGTTAGGCTTTACCAGAGATAATATTATACATAGATATACATAGACATACATAGATATTCTTTGTCGTGTTAATTGATACAGGTGAGGAGGAGTATAGTCCGTATATGTAAGTACAATGTATCACTAATATAGACAATAGTGGTAGTTTGAGTTAGTTTAGTCTGATAGGTCGGTTTTATACGAGAATTAGGATATTTTTGTTTTTTATACATTTATAAAAAAAATAATTTAGATGGAGTGGTAGATATAAGAATGGTGTGGTTGTGGTGGTGGTGTGGTTGTGGTGGTGTGTGGTGGTGTGGTGGTGGTGTGGTTGTGGTGGTGTGTAGTTAAGATCTGCATTTGTTTGTGATTTTTGTTTTCTTTGTGGCTCTGTGTTTGTGATCCTCTCTCACACACACACACACACACACACACACACGCAGAGTAACATTATTCCCAATAAGCCTTAAATCTGCCTACTCAGTACACACCGTTTACCACGAATGCTCTTCAATCGTGTTTTATATATGTTTTATAACCCCTTTCATCCACCTCCCAACCCGGTTATAGCAAAACCACACGCTCTCAGACCCACCCGGAAATATTTACTTTATAGAAATATTTACACGTGAAGACCTTGGTTGCTTGGGTGAGTTGCCTGGGTTGCCTCAGTTGCCTGGGTTGCTCGGTTGCTTGGGTTGCCTCAGTTGCCTGGGTTGCCTCAGTTGCTTGGGTTGCCCTGAGTTGGGTTGCCTGCTGCTTGGGGTTGCCTCAGTTGCCCCAGTGCCCCAGTTGCTTGGGTTGCCGGTTGCTTGGCTCGTTGCTTGGGTTGCCTGGGTTGCTTGGTCCCAGCGTTTGGTTGCCTGGGGCTGCTTGGGTTGCCTCAGTTGCCTGGGTTGCTCTGCTGCTTGCCGTTGCTGGTTGCCTCAGTTGCCTGGGGCCTCAGTTGCTTGGGTTGGCTTGGGTTGGGTTGCCTCAGTTGCCTGGGTTGCCCCAGTTGCTTGGGTTGCCTCAGGCGCTTGGGTTGCTTGGGTTGCCTCAGTTGCCTGGGGCCTCAGTGCTTGGTGCCTGGGTTGCTTGGGTTGCCTCAGTTGCCTGGGGCTCCCAGTTGCTTGGGTTGCCTGGGTTGCTTGGGTTGCCTCAGCTCAGTTGCCTCAGTTGCTGGTTGCTCAGTTGCCTCAGTTGCCTCAGTTGCTTGGGTTGCCCAGCTGCTTGGCTTGGTTGCCTGGGTGCCTAGTTGCTTGGGTTGCCTCAGTTGCCTCAGTTGCCCAGTTGCTGGGTTGCCTGCGGCTCCCTGTTGCCTCAGTTGCCTGGTTGCCTGGGTTGCTTGGGTGCCTCAGTTGCCTGGGTTGCCTCAGTTGCTGGTTGCCTCAGTGGCTTGGTGCCTGCTGTTTGGGTTGCCCAGCCAGTTTGGCCTTCAGCTGTTTGGGTTGCCTGGGGTTGCTGGTCCCAGTTGCTTGGGTTGCCTGGGCTGGAGCCTGCTGTGGGTTGCCTCAGTTGCTTGCCCTGTGCGCTGGTTGCCTGGGTTGCTTGGGTTGCTTGGGGCGCCTGGCTGCTTGGGCTGCCGGTTGCCTGGGTTGCCTGGGCCTTTGCTGCTTGCGAGTGCCTGGTTGCTTGGGTTGCCTCAGTTGCGGTTGCCTCAGTTGCTTGGAGTCTGGCCGGGCGTCAGTTGCTTGGTGCTCAGTGTTGGGTTGCCTGGGTTGCTTGGGTTGCTTTGGGTTGCCTGGGTTGCTTGGGTTGCTTGGGGTCTCAGTTGCTTGGGTTGTTTGCCTCAGTTGCTTGGGTTGCCTGGGTTGTTTGGGTGCCTCAGTTGCCTGGGTTGCTGTTGCCTGGGTTGCCTGGGTGCTGGTTGCTTGCTGCTGGTTTCGATAGCTTCTGGCCAGCGTCCAGTTTAATCTGAACTAGATCCACTTACTTGACACTCAGCTAAACCAGGAGACTCTCAGCTGGTTTATCATTCGGGGTTTATGCTGGTTTATGCCTTCATATAATTGGCTGGTGAGATTGGGTGTGGGAAGTAACCCCCCCCCCCCTCTCTCTCTCCGGTCTCTTTCTTTAATTCTCTCTCTCTATCTTTTTTTCAGGCGATACTCTCTCTTCCGTGCCTTTCTTTCCCCCAGTCTCTGTCTCACTCTCTCTTTTATGCAATTCTCTGTCTTTCTGTCTTTCATGCGATATTCTCTCTCTCTCTCTCTCTCTCTCTCAATAAAGGGTAATCAGAGATGCATGTTGATACGAGATAGGGCTGCGGCGGCGTTGGTCTGCTAGCTCTCTCTGCCCCCAGTGAGGGAGAGTTTGACTGCCTGCATGACTGATAACACTGATATCTCCTGTCCCTTGAGGAGGATTTTGGATGCAGTCACTGTGAGGAGGGAAGGGGGAGGAGGGTTTCTCAGATGAATTTTGAATATCAGAACACTCGAGAGATTTCGTGACCTCTGACCTCTTATGACCTCCAAGTCTGTCTGGATATGTAAGTATATTTCTTTAACTTTTTATTAATATTTAGTTATTATTTTTTTTCCGAATTGTTGATAAGGTTTGACGTGATGTTATGGGGCTGTGGTCTGGGTGTTGACTGACTCGGCAAGACTCGTCACGTTAAATTTATATGATCCAGGGTGAGGTACACAGGCCGTTTCCTAGTGGCTAAAATCCTACGAGATCATTTCCCATTGGCCAGAATCCCGTCAGATTATTTCCTATTGGTCAGAATCCCACCAGATTGCTTCCCATTGGCCAGAATCCCACCAGATCGTCCCCCATTGGCCAGAAACCCACTAGACCATTTCCCATTGGCCACAACGGAAGTGTTTCTGAGATGTGGATACGTGTGAGAGGCAGGACTCACCCACGGTACACCTACAGCAGGAGTGACACACACACACACACACACACACACACACACACACACACACACACACACACACACACACGTCATAAATACGGATTCCTAAAGGCTCCTACGTTTCATAATATTTTCCTCCTTTTAAACTGCAGGTGTAAAGTGAGGTCATATAACCGGGTCACATTAAGCACCTGGCATAAATATGGATTACCTGAGATACGCCCTTTAGGTTCGGCCCTAATTGGGGGATGTTAGAAGGTATCAAGTCTCATGCATTTTAGACCTTATAGACTACGTTATTTTCTCTGTTTTTCTGTTATTTTCTGTCAATTTCCGTTATTTTCTGTTTTCTTTTTTTTTTGCAATTTTCTATCATGTTCTTAATTTTCCGTTATTGTTATTTTCTGTTATTGTCTTTTTTCTGCAAATTTCCATCATTTTCCGTTATTTTCCGTTATTTTCTGTTATTTTTCCGTTATTTTCCGTTATTCTCACCCCCACTTGTTATGTGTGGGCCTTTAACATGTGTTTACTTATGTTCCTTAATGGAGAAATCTGAACGTAGGAACATGTGTAGCGTGATGCAGGTGTGTAGCGTGATGCAGGTGTGTGGCGTGATGCAGGTGTGTGACTTGACGCAGGTGTGTGGCGTGACGCAGGTGTGTGGCGTGACGCAGGTGTGTGGCGTGATGCAGGTGTGTGGCGTGACGCAGGTGTGTGGCGTGACGCAGGTGTGTGGCGTGACGCAGGTGTGTGGCGTGACGCAGGTGAAGCAGTATAGGTCTACACACGTGCCTTACATCTTCTCATAATATTATGAGGAAAATTTAACACATGAGCCTTTGAGAATCCGGGAACCAGGACATTGAATTTAATTGTGGGATTATGTGTTGAAGCGAGGTGAAGTAGGTATGGAGATTGAACCAGAACTGAGCAGCCCGTGTGACCCTGACCTGCCCGTAGCCTGCCTCAGGACCTGCCTGTAGCCCAAGTCTGCATCTGACTACCAGGACCTCCCAGGATCTGGGGACCCATCTCCTCAGGATTCCTGTGACCTGCAGATTCATTGACTGACCTCTGACTCAGATTTGCCTGTGACTCCGCTTGTAAAGTTCTCCTGTATGGCTCTCTGCTGGTCTCTCCTGCAGTGCTCTTCTTCCGTGATCCAATAGAATAGATGAGGATATATCGACAAAGACAATCGCCCAAATGACACAAAAATAATTGCCAATACAGTTAACCATTTTATTAGTCTAGTTCGTGTATACATCCATCACACACAGAGCCGTGTTGTGCCCGGATCCATATTATCTACGTAATGGTTTAACGTATAATTGGACGACTAAACATTTGGAACACAACATTGCCGTGTAGTGTGTTGGCTCCCGTGTTGGTGTTGTCAGAACTACACGGGGGGGGGGGGGTAAACACGGTAATATTTCATAATTATAAAGATGTTCCTCGGTGTCTTTGGAGTGAATGAACCTTACCTTGATTATGCTAATTAGTGTTGATATGTACCTGTGTTCACCTGTGTTCACCTGTTTTTGAAATTAAAATACGAATATAAATTAATTGAACTATAAACACAACACTTATCGATGTGCTATATTATGTATGGCTGTATATTACCAGAACATCAACATTGTCCTTAGTTACTTGTTGATGTGTGGACCATAAACACTCTGTAAGGTGGTGTGTGTACAGCATTTTGAGACACTCTGTATGTGTTGAGAAATGTGCTTATTGTTGTTGTTGTTTTTGTTGTACCTTTCTATTCCTTTTTTTATTAATTTTTATTTTATTTTATTTACATTTATTTTAAGTCCTAGGATTTTACTTTTATTTTTTACATTTTATTTACATTTAATTATTATTTTTCTTTTATTTTACTCTATAATTTTTCTTACCTTTTCTTAATTACACTTTTATCTTCCTTAATTAAACATTTTATTATTATTATTTACCTTATTATCGCCTCTTCCTCTACAGGTAAGTGTAAGGAAGACGGCACTAATTAGTACCTACTGGGCATAGGATAACAGGTAGCCAGTGCAGTTAGCTATATGTCCGGTCTTCCTGGGCTGGTCCTTGTTATTGGGTCGTACTGAAACATGGAGGACAGGTATTTTTATTATGTAGTTGAGTAGTTAAGAGTTATTATAATTGAGTAGCTAACTAATTAAAATAACTCATGATCTCGGAGCTAATTAATTAACTAACTCTAGGTCGGAAGCGTCATTGAAACATATTGATAATGTACTGTATTATATATTAAGGTGAAAAAGAAAGTGTGTGTGAGTTGGAAGAGTGTGTGAGTGCTGGGAGAGTGTGTGAGTGTGTTGGGAGTGCTGGGAGAGTGTGTGAGAGTGTTGGGAGTGCTGGGAGAGTGTGTGAGAGTGTTGGGAGGCTGGAAGTGTGTGAGTGTGTTGGGAGTGCTGGAGGTGTGTGAGAGTGCTGGGGTGTGCAGGTGCTGGGAGAGTGTGTGCGAGAGTGCTGGGAGAGTGTGTGAGAGTGCTGGGAGAGTGTGTGAGAGTGCTGGGAGTGTGCGAGAGTGCTGGGAGAGTGTGTGAGAGTGCTGGGAGAGTGTGTGAGAGTGCTGGGAGTGTGCGAGAGTGCTGGGAGAGTGTGTGAGAGTGCTGGGAGTGAAGGAAGGTGATACAATGGGGTGTGTATTATGAAGTCGAGCTGTCACCATGGTTACCTTTCCCGAGACTGAACTGACGCGGTGAGAGTGAGTGAGTCAAAACTCTCTCTCTCTCTCTCCTCTTCATTTATCAGGTTACAGTGCCACCAGCCCACAGTGCCACCAGGTCACAGTGCCACCAGGTCACAGTGCCACCAGGTCACAGTGCCACCAGTCCACAGTGCCACCAGGTCATAACCCACACACATAACCTGCTTCACTCATTGACCTTTAAAAAATGTCGAGGTTATCTTCCACGAACCTTACGCAACCAAAGCCAAGCCAACTTAAGCCAAGCCAGAAGCCAAGCCAAGCAACCCAAGCCAACCCAAGCCAAGCCAAGCCAACCTAACTTCTTCTTAAGCCAACCCAAGCCAAGCCAAGCCAAGCCAAGCCAACTAACCTAACCTAACCTAACCTAGCAACCTAGCCCAGCCTAACTAACCTAACCCTAACCTAACCTTTGTTGTTATGACATTTATCGGCGTTATTTACCTCCACCTGTTCCGTCATCTGGGAATTAAGGGTGGAGAGATCGATGCTTGGGGGGTAATGCTTCAGGTGTAAACTTCACTACAGGTAACGAATGGTAGTCTCTCTCTCTCCCTACTCTCTCTCTCTCTCTCTCTCTCTCTCTCTCTCTCTCTCTCTTTCTCTTTCTCTTTCTTCTTTCGTCCCACCAGTGGCAGGTTTTGACACACACACACCACACACACACACGTTGGTGGTGTTGCTTCTGGGACACAAAAAACGGGAACGCGGTTGCCAACTGTTAGATGAGGTAGTGTGGTGCTGCTGCCAGGGAGACACACACACACACACACACACACACACACACACACACTGAGGGTAGGAGAGAGACAGATACAGGAAGTGACAAGGCCAGAGAGAGAGAGAGAAGAGAAGGTCCCCCCCCTCCCCCTTGATATGCATATTGTGTTCTTCTCTTAACACTGAAATGACACCTGACACACTCACTCATTTATCACTTGACACACTGACACACTCATACACGCTTCCATAACTTGACACGCTGAGTATTGAAGCGTGACGGACCAAAAATTATATTCGAGTAGAAATTCAAGCTTGGAGGTGTGGTAATCCAACATGGCGGCCGTGACGCTTTCCCTCGTTGGTGATGATCTAAGAATAATTACAGATCAACACATATTAATAGAAAGGTGATTATATTTATGGGTTTAATTATATTTTAGAAAGTTATTTAAGGTATTGGACGTTTATGGAGATGTTACACTACCCGGTAAAAGTTCTGGACGGGTCGTGAATTATTTTATAGTTCCTGGATGACGTAATACTGCAGACGATTTTGGCTTTCCTGATTGGTTCTC
Source organism: Homarus americanus (assembly GCF_018991925.1). Classification (NCBI taxonomy): domain Eukaryota; kingdom Metazoa; phylum Arthropoda; class Malacostraca; order Decapoda; family Nephropidae; genus Homarus; species Homarus americanus. Next base: position 8,548,796 of record NW_024733734.1, read on the forward strand.
GATTTGTGACGTCATTTATAGATATTTTGTTTTCTGAGTGATCGTCATTTGTTTGGAACCTGTACTGGTGTTTATAGCGTGACGTCACTTAATCACGCCGATGTAACACACACACACACACACCTAGCAACTGGTCCTCCTTCTATACGTAAACTAACTTACTTTAACTTCAACTAACTTCAATATCATTCAACCTCATCTCAGGTAACTTCACGTAACGTATCCCAAGAGAAATTAAGTTCGTTATGCAGTGTTTATAAATTAATCAAATGACGTCACGCTTCGAGAACCAATCAGAGGCTGTATTGGTATGTCGTCTTAGAGAAGAGAAATGATTGGGTGGGTCTCTGAGGTGATGGTTGGTTGCCGCTACCGTGACGTCACCAAGGACCCCAGTTTGTGTGTGTCAGTATTTTGGTCGCTACACGTGTTCGCTGGCTCTAATTCTCTCACTCTCTGACTCAACCTACCCCCAGCGTTCACTTGGTTGAATTTAGACTTATGTCAACCATATTAGTCTACATAGGTACTGGTGTCTCTCTCTCTCTCTACTACCACCCTCTACCACTTCCTACCACCACTACCACTTCCTACCACCACTACCACTTCCTACCACCACTACCACTTCCTACCACCACTACCACTTCCTACCACCACTACCACCACCACCACCACCATCGTCTCAATTCAAGCAGTAAGACTTTGATAATTTGAGGAAAACGGCATTAACTCTCTCTCTCTCTCACTAATGGCCGACTACCAGTCAAAACATCCGCTTTTTACGGCTCCAGATCTAATATTTTATTCATAAACTTCTTGGAGAAATCCTTGGGTTGCTTAGATGATAATATAGTCAGATTATTATTGTCTTGGAGAGGGGGGGTAAGGAAGGGGGAGTGTGTGTATTAAAAGTGTTTTGTGTCAGAGAGAAGAGAGGTTATTCCTTGAACCATCTACTTCTTGAAACTCTCGTCCTCCTCTCTCTCTCTCTCTCTCTCTCTCTCTCTCTCTCTCTCTCTCTCTCCAGTTTAGATCACTGAAGGGAACACAGGGAAAGGTATTAGTCTGTATTCATAATTCATCCAAACGTGTGTATTGTGTGTGTGTGTGTGTGTGTGTGTGTGTGTTTGTGTGTGTTTGTGTGTGTGTGTGTGTGTGCTGTACGTACATAGTGTGTATATTACTGCGACACTCACTTCTGTTATTATATTTATATATTTTTCTTTGTTACTGAATTTCGAGGCAAAAACAACAACAACAACAAATAATAACAACAACATAAATAACAACAACATAAATAACAATACCAATATAAACATAAACAAAATAAAAATAACAAAACCAACAAATAATAACAAGAACAAGTTATTCCCACCTTCGCCTACCCTCTCCCTCCTCCCCTTCTGCCAGCCCTGACGTTAAAGATCCAGCACGAGCACTAACTCAATCAGGACCCGACACAACCTAACGAGAGAGTGTGTTATTGTCTCACCAGCTGACGTGAACACCTGAGGGGGGAGAACAAGAATCACCTGTTAACTAAGGTGGTGTACACTACTGGGTGACTGGTCGTTGTGAACTGGAGAGAAATACGTTTATTGGTTGAGTTTTGGTTAGGTTAGGTTAGGTTTAGTTTCGCTAGGGTAGGTTTAGATTAGACAAGAATCAGACTTAACCCAGGATTGGTTTCATAATATAAGCCCCCCCCCTACATTCTTGACCTGTGTGTGTGTGTGTGTGTGTGTGTGTGTGTGTGTGTGTGTGTGTGTGTGTGTGTGAGGAAGGAAGGAAGAACGTTGGTACCTGGGGGTGTCGGTACCTGCTAGTGGGTGTAGGTACCTTCGTGGTGACTGTATGTAGGGATATCGGTACCACGGAGTATCGGTACCGGCCCCCGTCATCCCCCGGACCTCTCCTCCTCTCACTTGGGTATTTTCTAGACATTACAATCGAGTCCCCGTAGTTGACCCCTACAGTCTGTTGGTAGCTAGGAGAGACAGGTGTTCAATCCAGAGCTTGTTCAGTCGTGATCTTAGAGATTTGAACAGTTTTTAACACTTCTGAACACATACGCTATCACCTGTTCTCTTAATTGCTAATTGACACAACGTTTATTGATATTGGAACAGAGTGGACAGTAATTATCCCCCCTCCCCCTCACTCACCGTCCCCCTCCTCCCCTCCCCACTCACCCGTCCCCCCTCCTCCCCTCCCCTCCTCCCCCTCCCCTCCCATCCCCCCCCTCCCTCCACTTCCCCCCTCTCCCCCTCCTCCCCCCCCTCCCCTCCTCCCCTCTCCCCTCCTCCCCCCTCTCCCTCCCCGTCCGGATAAACGCCACTCGGTCGTCATAACAAAACAAATATGATAATTGATCTTGGCTTGACACTGTTGGTATAGCGACTCGGTGTTGACAAGAGTGACGTGTGTGAGTGACGCGTGTTTATACTTGACTGTGCACATGATGAACTTGGTATCGTATTGTCTGTCTGTCTGTCTGTCTGTCTGTTTTTCTCACTTTCTATCTGCTTTCTGCCTGTCTCCTCTCTCTCTCTCTCTCTCATTAATTAACAACTGGTGGTCTTTCTCAGGTGATCATAATGAACTTGTCACTCTCCGTCATTAAGCGTCCGTCATATACTTCACTTATAAATTAATAATAATATTTAATGATATCTCCTACCTGGCCACCACCACCCCTACCCCTACCCACAACCCTACCACTACCACCACCACCCCTACCACTACCACCATCACCACCCCTATCACCACCCCTACCACCACAACCATCTACCATCTCACATTTCCCCCAGACCCCAGGAAATGTCTCTTACCTGTAACTTGAAATAATTAATGACACCACCTGGTGACCACCTCCCCCCCTCCCTCCAACAAGTATTAGATGTCACTGTAAGTTTTCCTTTACTATAATTAATGGCACTTGCGGATGGTCGTTTCCTCCCGCCAACAACAAAGAACCATGAACTTGGCGGCACTTATTGTGGAGGATGGTGGTAGTGGGAAGATGAATTATATGGTACCTCCAGAATGTCACCAGCCGCCGTCCGTACTGTCCTGTAAAATACTTGTGAACTGGTGTGGGGAAAACTTGTGAACTGGTGGGGAAAACTTGTGAACTGGTGGGGAAAACTTGTGAACTGGTGGGGGAAACTTGTGAACTGGTGGGGGGAAAACTTGTGAACTGGTGTGGGGAAAACTTGTGAACTGGTGGGGGAAAACTTGTGAACTGGTGGGGGAAACTTGTGAACTGGTGGGGGGAAAACTTGTGAACTGGTGTGGGGAAAACTGTCAAAACTGGTGAGAGGAAAACTTGCTCAGACAATTGGGGAGAAAACACAGCGAACTGGTGGGGAAACTGTGAACTGGTGGAAGAAAACTTGTAGCCAGACTGGTGGGGAAAACTTGCGAACTGGTGGGGAAGCTTGGTGAGAATGACGTGGGGGGGGTGTTGCAGGCGATATAAAACCTTCACTACAACACCGCATAGTATAAACCTTCACTACAACACCACATAAACCTTCACAACAACACCACATAGTTTAAACCATTACCACAAGTTTGACGCCCCCTTCCTGCTTCACTGTGTCAGGTATCTGTTAATTGCTCTCAGGTGAACAGGCTATAGTACTTCAGAAACTTGGTCTTGTACAGTTTTGACAGACATGACGTTAGGTTTGGTTAGGTTAGGTGAGGATAGGGAAGGTTTGGTTTGGTTAGGTGAGGATAGGGTAGGTTAGGTTAGGTGAGGATAGGGTAGGTTTGGTTAGGTTAGGTGAGGATAGGGTAGGTTTGGTTAGGTTAGGTGAGGATAGGGAAGGTTTGGTTTGGTTAGGTGAGGATAGGGTAGGTTAGGTTAGGTGAGGATAGGGTAGGTTTGGTTAGGTTAGGTGAGGATAGGGTAGGTTTGGTTAGGTTAGGTGAGGATATAGGTAGTATCCCGACGAGCATTTTATTATTGTTGTAAACTTCCTAAAATTTCCTGGATTAATATGGAGTCTTATCATGATTAGGTTAGGTCAGGTTAGGTTAGGTTAGGTCAGGTCAGGTTAGGTTAGATTGGAGTCTTATCATGGTGGTGGTGGTCAAGATGTCGTCGGCATTACACCCAAACTATCGTACCGTAATGTTATTGTCGTCTCCTCTGGATCAGGATTACTTCTTGGTGGTGGGGGGGGGATCTGTGAGCGTGGTGGTTCAGCTTTTGATGTTTATTGAGGGATATTGGGTCATTGGGGGTCGTATAAAGTGTGGTGGTAGTGTGGTGGTGGTGGTGGCAGTGGTGGTGGTAGTGGTGGTGGTGGTGCTGTGTGGTGGTGGTAGTGGTGGTGAGGTAATTGGTGGTGGTGGTGTGTGTGGTGGTAGTGGTGTGTGGTGGTAGTGGTGGTGGTGGTGGTGGTGGTGGTAGTGGTGGTGGTGGTATTGCGTGGTGGTGGTGGTGGTGGTGTGTGTGGTGGTGGTGGTGTGTGGTAGTGGTGTTAATTGGTGGTAGTGGTGGTGGTAGTGGTGGTGGTGGTGTGGGTGGATCCATCTACTTGGATTTGGTTGTAGTCTTTATCCATCTATGTGACGTGAGTTTATTGTTGTTCCTCTTGTTGTTCCTTCTTTCTCTTCTTCTTTCTTTCTTTCTTCGTGTTTTCTTTCACTTCTTCTGCTTTCTTTCTTTCTTTCTTCGTCTTTTCTTTTCACTTCTTTCTTTCTTCGTCTTTTTCTTTCACTTCTTTCACTTCTTCTTTCTTTCTTCGTCTTTTTCTTTCACTTCTTTCTTTCTTCGTCTTTTTCTTTCACTTCTTTCACTTCATTCTCTTCTTCTTTTATCTCTTTCGACTTAGGAGTATGTTACTAGCCCTCATCACTGTGGTAACTTAAGTGCGTTTGGGAGTTTTTTCTCTTACGACTTTCTGTGGTTGTGGAGCCAGACGGTGAGGAGATGGCTGCCCTCAATTGGTCCGCATTAAAGGCTCTATATTCTGATCTGTGGTGGTTGATGAGTCTTATTGGTGGATGAGGGAGTCTTATTGGTGGTTGATGAGTCTTATTGGTGGATGAGTGAGTCTTATTGGTGGATGAGGGAGTCTTATTGGTGGATGAGGGAGTCTTATTGGTGGTTGATGAGTCTTATTGGTGGATGAGGGAGTCTTATTGGTGGATGAGGGAGTCTTATTGGTGGATGAAGGAGTCTTATTGGTGGATGAGGGAGTCTTATTGGTGGATGAGGGAGTCTTATTGGTGGATGAGGGAGTCTTATTGGTGGATGAGGGAATCTTATTGGTGGATGAGGGAGTCTCTCTCTTCCATCTTCCTTCCTTTATTCTTCCCCCTCCCTCCCTTCCCCTTCCTCCCCCTCCCTTCCCCTTCCTCCCCCTCCTCTTCCTCAATAAGGTGTAACCCATTTTCCTTCCCTCAATGTGTATGTGTGTGTGTGTGTTTGTTTATGTATGTATGTATGTACAGTATGTAAGAGTGTGTGCGCGTTTATGTATACATGTATATTCCCCGTATGAATCAAAGCTTCGAGAATAAAGTGTGTGGGATAGATTCTTTCACATGTAAATTGCTTCTAAAAGGTTGACATTGTCTTGTGATAGAGAACATTACTATGTATACTGCCGCCACGATATCTGGGGCAGGAGGGAGAGGGGCCTTGGGGGGAGGGGTGAGAGGGGGGTGGGAGGGGTGAGAGGGGTGGAGGGTGAGAGGGGTGGGAGGGGTGAGAGGAAAGGAGGTGAGGGAAGGAACTGTAAGAAGTGATAATCACACACACACACACACACACACACACACACACACACACACACACACACACACACACACACACACACACACACACACACACACACACACACACACACACACACACACACACACATACACACACACACACACACACACACACACACACACACACACACACATATTTCCTAGTGTGAATCTCATCTAAAATATGGATGACGAGTTGGAGCATGAAGGAGAGGTGAGAGGGATGGGGAGAGGGAGTGAGAGGGAGGGAGGGAGGAGAGAGGGGGAGAGGGAGAGGGATGGGGGAGATAAGGAGATAGAGAGAATCATGATGATGGTTGTGTGAGGAACAGTACTGAAGGAAACATAAGAGGATTACCTGTGTATTGATGGTGGGGGGAGGGAGGGGGAGAAAGAGAGGTGGAGTAGACAACCCTGTTGAACGTACTCGATATTATTCTTCTTCCTCCTCCTCCTTACCTCAACCACCACCACTACCATCACCACCACCACCACTCCCTCTACCACCACCACCACTCCCCCACCACCCCTCCACCATCACCACTCCACCACCCTCCCTCCACCATCACCCACTCTCCACCACCACCACCCTCCTCCACCATCACCACCTCCTCCACCACCACCACCACCCCTCCCTCCACCATACCACCTCCTCCACCATTACCACCCTCCTCCACCATCACCACCACTCCCTCCACCACCACCCTCCCCACCATCCACAACTCCCCTCCACCATCACCACCTAAGTACAATATTGTTACCACCTCAACTAGCCGGGTTGCCACAGCGAGAGGCCAGAGAAGAAGGTCACAGCGAGAGGCCAGAGAAGGAGGTCACAAGAGGCCAAAGAAAAAAAAACTGGAATAATACCTCAATAAAACACGGAGTGACTATTTTAACTTGGCGTGTGAGAGTTTTTTTTTTTTTTTTAATCCTGTGGTCTTGTTATCGCCATCCACACACACACACACACACACACACACACATGACACACACACACACACACACACACACACTCTGTTTTAGTAGGGTGACTGTGTGTCTGTATGTAGGAGAATTTTATTTGTTTGTATATGTAAGAGAGAGAGAGAGAGAGAGAGAGAGAGAGAGAGAGAGAGAGAGAGAGAGAGAGAGAGGGGAAATACAAAAACGAGACGAGAAAGATGTATAAACGACTCCCATGTACTGTATAATAAAACCTACAGTGGTGCAGTATACGGTACAGTTGGTTAAAATACAGTCTGTTTACTACTCACCTGTACCACATGTAGACAAACACCGACAGGTAGACTGACAAACACGACCGACACACACAGATTAAAGCATTCCCCCACCATTGTTTCCTGCACACCTGGTCAGCCTCGGTCAGGTAATGAACTGAATCAACAATTACTGTTATGGGAGTTAGTGCGGGCATGTGTGTGTGTGTGTGTGTGTGTGTGTGTGTGTGTGTGTGTGTGTGTGTGTGTGCGTTGGCTCAGCGATCAGCCCCCAGAGCTCCAATGAGTCGAAAAAGTTGTCGTGTTATGGTGTACAGTTATTGTTGTTTGGTTTAAGTACGGGTCGTAATGAGGACTTTTATGGTGAGGGGGAAGGTGGGGGGTTGGGGGGCAGGGTGGGGAGGGGTTAAGGGGGTAGGGGGGGTATATTACACTTGATCATCCATTCATACGTCACTGGTAAGTCTATTGGGTAGGTTTAAACAATAATAAAAGTGTTTATATAAGATGAGGTGCTGTGGCTGAGTGGTAACTATACTCACATTATGTCCTAAGGGTCGCTGGTTCACTCCTGGGGCACCTTAAGTCGATCACGTTGATAATGTGTACCTGGTTTGTAATTAGTGAAGGTGTTCAGGTGTGATGGATACAAGGTCAGTTGTGAAGGTTAAAGAAGGTCACAAGGTCAGGGGTCATGGGATCAGATGTTATAGGTCCTGAGGTTAAAGGTCACGAGATCAGAGGTTAAATGTCACAAGGTCAAAGGTTAAAGGTCAGGAACATGTAAGTCAGGTAATAAAATGAAGCCTACCAGTGTGTTGAGAGGCTCACTACTGTACCTGCAGATCTCCTTAAAGTCACTCACATCCCTGGCAGATTCTTGTGTTACCTTGGTCACGTCAGAGGTCACCAGGTCAGGGGTCACGAGGTCATAGGTCATTGCCATAAAATTTTCATCTTTGATTCTGGTCTTGAGTTGAATAGTTTTATCTTTAACTCGTGTGTGTGTGTGTGTGTGTGTGTGTGTGTGTGCGCGTGTGTGTGTGTGTGTTTTTCTCTCTTATCCCTCTTTCTGTCTTTATCTCTCTCTCTCTCTCTCTCTACCTGTCTCTTTCTTTCTGTCTCCGTCTTTCTCTCAAGCTAAAATCTCAGGGCTTACATTACCTGATTTGAAGAGTTCAGTTCTGGGAAACCTATCTCAAGTGTTTCCTCCCTCTCCTCTCCTCCACCCCTTCCCCCTCACCCCCCCCTCCCCTCTTCTCTTCCCCCCTCCCCCTCTCCTCCACCCCTTCCCCCCTGCCCCTCTTCCCCGTCTCATTTGAAGTTATAAATATATCGCCCCAGCTGACTCGAACTTGGGAGGAGGGGGAAGCGAGGTGTTCAGTTGCTAGCTGCCTGGGTCTTGCCTTCCTCCCCTCGCTACACCTCTCAGATAATTTCCTAAAGAGCATTCGGCAATACAGGTCAGTTTGGAGGCGTCTTTTCTTTTTCTTCTTCCTCTTCTTCCTTCTTCGTCTTCTTTCTTCTTCTTCCTTCTTCTTCTTCCTCTTCTTCCTTCTTCTTCTTCCCTCCTCCACGATTTAAGATATGGAAGATGATAAGGTTAGATGAAGATAGATAACCCCAGTTTATTTCACCTGTAGATGAACGAACCTAACCTAACCTAACTCTAACCTAACCTAACCTAACTCTAACCTAACCTAACCTAACCTGTAGTGTGTAGATAAATGTATTAATGAATGTATACAACAATTACACAATACTGAATATAAAAATAAAGAAACAATATCTGCCTTTGACTTTACAATCCTCTACAACACACCATAACATTCCTGAGGTGTTGTAGTTGTAGAATGTATAACCTTAAAATACAACAAGACACCGGACTGTAAACCTGAACTAAAACACTAAAATATCCGGGTTTTATTAGGGCGTTTATCCCAGGCGGGTTTTTTCAGTAGGTGAGCCTGATTTAATAAGTTGTGTACCTGTTGTTGTAGGTTGTTAAGGTTGTAATATACTAACGTGGTGATAGTAGTTGTTGTAGTACCAGTTATAATAATAGACAGTAGTGAAGATAACAGAGTGGTAGGGTGAGGCAGTTCAAGACTCCACGTGGAACTTGATGATTGGCCCGTCAGCAGGCAGGTGATTGGCTCCAAGAGTAGTCGTAGGTTGACACGTGGCGCATGGTGATTGGTCCTTCAGTGGGTGATTGATAACGTGATTGGTTGCTTGAGTAGTCGTAGGTTGACACGTGGCGCATGGTGATTGGTCCTTCAGTGGGTGATTGATAACGTGATTGGTTGCTTGAGTAGTCGTAGGTTGACACGTGGCGCATGGTGATCGGTCCATGAAGAGGCGACTGATTGAGTCAAGGGAAATAGTAACGAGAGTATTGAGTAGCTAAGGGGGGGAGAGAGAGAGAGAGAGAGAGAGAGAGAGGAGAGAGAGCATGGTGGCTTAATAAGACTCTTCAAAATTAATAATGACATCAAGTAAGGTATAATTATCATCCTTGTCAGACATGGACGAGCATGGTGGAGTGGGGGAGGTGAAGTGGTGGTGGGAGTGGTGGTGGAGGAACATGGTGAGTGTGGGAGGTGGGGTGGAGTGGTGGTGGAGGAACATGGTGAGTGGGGGGAGGTGAAGTGGTGGTGGGAGTGGTGGTGGAGTCATGGTGAGTGGGGGAGGTGGAGAGTGGTGGTGGAGTGGTGGGTGGAGTAGGAGAGGGTTAAAGTCACTGGGGTACACTAGACTCAAACACCTTTAAATTATACAATGGGGAGGGAGGGGGGGGTCACGTTAAATCCCTAGTGTGGGGGAAACTTAAAGGGGGGGTAGAGAGGAGAAGGACGGAGGGAAGAGAGAGGGGAAAAGAGGGAGGGAAGGGAAGGGAGGAGAGGTTAGGGAGAGAATGGGGAAGAGGGAGAGGGTAGGGAAGAAGGGGAAGAGGGAGAGGGTAGGGGAAGAGGCAGAGGGTAGGGAAGGGGCAGGGCGGGGTGGGACGAGGCGAGAACAGTTTTTCCCAGCAGATGTGACTTTTAAATGGGCGCTCTATCTCTTCATGATCTGTTGTGAGAAAGGAGTTAATCCGTGGTGGTGGTGTGGTGGTGGGGTGGTGGTGTGGTGGTGGTGGTGTGATGGTGGTGGTGTGGTGGTGGTGTGGTGGTGGCAGAGGTCCGTGTAATCCCTGTGTCTCGCTTAATGTGACCCACTAGTAGTATTTGGCTCTGGGTATAACTCGTTGGAGACACAGGAAGAGAGAGAGAGAGAGAGAGAGAGAGAGAGAGAGAGAGACTAAACTCATTCATCTTGTAACTCACTGACAACAACAAAGTCTCTCTCTCTCTCTCTCTCTCTCTCTTCACTGTACCAATATCATATTTTATTATGCCTCGCCTTGTCGCCCCTCACTTCTACTGTTGGTCTGTTGGTTACCACACGGGGAGAAGGAATTGGAAAGTGGTGAAAGAGGATTAGGAGAAAGTAAAAAGAGAGAGAGAGAGAGAGAGAGAGAGAGAGAGAGGCTTAAAGGCGAGAACGAGTGAACGATATAAAGAAAAAGGGAAGTGAAAGGGTGAGAGGGGGAGACAAGGTAAGAAAGGGAGGGAGGGAGTTTAAAGAAAGTAAGAGAAGATGGAAGGGGAGAGAGAGAGAGGGGAGAGAGAAAAGGGAGGGATAGAGAATGTAAGAAAGGGAGGAAGGGAAGTGAGTAAAGGATGGTAAAAAGAGAGAGAGAGAGAGAGAGAGAGAGAGAGAGAGAGAGAGAGAGAGAGGCTAGCTAATAAAGGCCAATGTGTCTCTTCATCACACCCAAATATGAACCTTATTGCTTCACTTTACTCCAGGCTACTTGTGATGTTTAATGAGTCGTTGTCTTTTTCGTCTGTCTGTCTGTCTGTCTGTTCTGTCTTCTGTCTGTCTGTTTCTGTCTGTTCTCACTGAACACACACCTATCACAATGATATAATTGAGACCATAAATACTGACATTAGACCTGGCAAAGTTTCAGAATTACAACATTAATTTATATAATTTTAAATTTTAGTTCCGTAAATTCTCAACTAATAGAATTCTTCACAAATCATAATGACTAATTCTGGTTTTTTTTTTAGTTTAATTATTTTTCACCAATCACAGGGCCAGTTTTATATATATTTGAGATTATTATATTTTCCACCAATCAAGGGCTTGACCTGAGGTATTGGGCCTGACCTGAGCTGGGCCTGACCTGAGGTACCTGGGCCTGACCTGGATATCTGCCTGACCTGGAGATATCTGGGCCTGACCTGGAGGTACCTGGGCCTGACCTGGAGGTACCTGGGCCTGACCTGGAGGTACCTTGGCCTGACCTGGAGGTACCTGGGCCTGACCTGGAGGTACCTGGCCTGACTTGGAGGTACCTGGCCTGACCTGGAGGTACCTGGCCTGACCTGAGGTACTGGTCTGACTGGAGTACTGGGCCTGACCTGGAGGTACTGCCTGACCTGAGGTACCTGGGCCTGACCTGGAGGTACCTGGGCCTGACCTTGGAGATATCTGGGCCTGACAGGCCTGGGCCTGAGCCTGACCTGGAGATTCTCCGACCTGGAACCTTTTGTTAGCCCGAGTCGTATGGAAGTCATTATGACCTGATTCACTGTAATATGGGTGGGATTTTCTTCTCTATACTGATGTGTTGTGATGTAATGGTGATGGTAGTTGTCATATAGTCCGTTAATTAGAGGTTTTACATACATGACCTCAATAGTAACTGACAACCCTCCTCTATATAATCCGCTAAATGGAGGTACGGTACACTTTGAGAATATCTACATCAATGCCGACAAGAATTCAAAGTTCTTCCCAAGTTGTCATTTAACATTAGGAGAGAGAATCGTCTGGTGGTGATTGAGTTTTCTGTGGGGGGGGGGGGAGAGAAAGGGAGGGGGGGAGAGGGGGGGGTAATGAAGGGAGAGAGAGGGGGGGTGAGGTGAAAGTCGTGTTTATGTGACTGACTTGGATCTATAGGGGAGGGGGGTGAGGGGGTGACTGAGCTTGTGGTTTGAACATCGGTCGAGAGGAATGAGGAGCTTTTTAAAATGTTTGTCTGTTTGTGGTTTCTTTGATGGATGTGTGTGTGTGTGTGTGTGTGTGTGTGTGTGTGTGTGTGTGTGTGTGTTTTTTTGTTGGTTGTTTTGTGTTTTTTGGTTGGGTGTGTGTGTGTGTGTGTGTGTGTGTGTGTGTGTGTGTGTGTGTGTGTGTGTGTGTGTGTGTGTGTTGTGTATATTCCGTCTACGAGATACAGACAGAGAGAGAGAGACATATAGCAACACCTTGTCTTCCATGCAACAGACTACAGGTAAAGGGGATGAGGTGAGTAATTGAGAGATAAGAGACAGTGAAGAGAGACAGATAGACAGAAGGACAGATTCAGATAGACAGAAGGGAGACAGTGGAAACAGACACACACACACTGAAAAGAACACACACACACACACACACACACACACACACACACTCTCTCACACACACAGTTAACAGGAAGAGCCTCAGAACTGATGAAATATTGGAGTTCTCAGAATGTAACTTTCGACAAATTGAAGGACTGGAGCGTCTTTACCTGCAGTAAGACCTTGGCTTCTACCCTGAGAGAGAGAGAGAGAGAGAGAGAGAGAGAGAGAGAGAGAGAGAGAGAGAGCGCTTACCACTGAACTATTTAAAACGGAGAGAGAGAGAGGAGGTTACACACCATAATATTCACTCATGTTACACCTCCTGCTCCCGTTTTGCTTGTATATAACTTTAAGAGGAGGAGAAACTATTATATAATTATACCAGCCTCCAACTACTGTCTTCCCTGACTGACTGGTTAACTGACTCACTGATTGGTGACTGACTTCATTGATTAACTAACGACTCACTGATTAACTATCTGACAGATATTTTCGTTATGATTATCAGTTTTATATTAAGTTTGTTCTATTAAATTATATATTATTATTATTGTTATTATTATGTTCAAGATATTATGTATAGAATGATTGTAAGAATGGTGTGTGTGTGTGTGTGTGTGTGTGTGTGTGTGTGTGTGTGTGTGTGTGTGTGTGTGTGTGTGTGTGTGTGTGTGTGTGTGTGTGTGTGTGTGTGTGTGTGTGTGTGTGTGTGTGTGTGTGTGTGTGTGTGTGTGTACCATCAGCCTGGTGCTCGTAATCAATAGACGAGCTGCTTACTGGCCGCTCTCCTCCCTCCAGCCTGGCTATATCACGCCGTGTTCCTCCCTCCAGCCTGGCTATCACGCCGTGTTCCTTCCCACCAGCCTGGCTATATCACGCCGTGTTCCTCCCACCAGCCTGGCTATATCACGCCGTGTTCCTCCCACCAGCCTGGCTATATCACGCCGTAGCCCCCACCAGCCTGGCTATATCACGCCGTGTTCCTCCCACCAGCCTGGCTATATCACGCCGTGCCCCTCCCACCAGCCTGGCTATCACGCCGTGTTCCTCCCACCAGCCTGGCTATCACGCCGTGTTCCTCCCACCAGCTGGCTATAGTCACGCCGTGTCTCTCTCTGCCTCTTTATCTTAATTTCTTTATCTCCTTCCGTCTCTCCTTATCTCTCTCTCTCCCTCCTTCTCGCCGAGCACTTTCTTCCTCCAACCACTGGCTCTCTCTCTCTCTCTCTCTCGTGTTCTCTTTTCAGTATTTATAAACAGAGTAAAGATGAATCTCTAGGGGTTTTAAGTAAAGGTTTATCTGACATAATGGTGTGTGTTATGGTGTATAGTGCGGTGTGGTAGTGTATGGTGTGTAGTGTGGTATAGTGTGTAGTGGGTAGGGTTGTGTTGTGGTGTGGGTTGGAAGGCGTGGTTATGTTGCGTATTGTGTAACAATGTCTCGTGTAGTGATGATTTGCGTGGCGTGGCTGCTATGGCGTCAACAGGTTATCCTACTACACCGCCCACGCCTCCCCCCACGCCCCCCCTCCCCCACCCCTCCCCACCCTCCCCACCCCTCCCACGCCCTCCCCCACGCCTCCCTCCCCCACGCCCCCTCCCCACGCCCTCCCCATCCCTCCCCACGCCCTCCCCCACCTCTTCTCCCACGCCCTCCCCCACCCCTCTCCCAGCCCCTCCCCCCACCCCTCCCCCCACGCCTCTCCCACGCCCTTCCCCACCTGTCTCCCCAGTCTCACTCTGCTTTTTTCCTTTATCCATTATCTATAACTCGGCACAAATAATACTCTGAACGGACGTCAAAGGCATATTAAATTTCCACGCGCCACCCCAGTCTCCGTCCATTGGGTGACATCCACGAAGACGTCACTACAAAGTCTTGGTGACATCATTTCTGTGTATACGTCATGGGAGGTTTTGCTGACGTCACTACTTTTTGTTCGTTAGAGGTGTGATGACATTACAAGTGTCCCTTTGACCTATTCAATATAAACTCCTCCGCCTTCCATTTGTTTTTAAAAGCTTGCTCCTCTTCTTCTCAAGCTTGCTCCTCCTCCTCTTCTTCCTCGCTTGCTCCTCCTCCTCTTCCTTCCTTCAAGCTTTCCTCCTCCTCTTCTCTCTTCTCTCAAGCTTGCACCTCCTCCTGTTCCTCTTCTTCTCTAATCCTCCTCCTCCTCCTCCCAAGGGTTTCAGGAAGACGTGAATAGAAGTTGTGAATCTGAGCTAATGTTTGTGTTGTGTTCCTGCCAGTGAGGGGACACAGGTGGAGAAGAGGGGAACTTTGGTTAATTCTTCCCCTTATGGTGGAGACGAGGGAACTTTGGTAATTCTTTTCCCTTATGGTGAAGACGAGGGAACTTTGGTTAATTCTTCCCCTTATTGGTGAAGACGAGAACTTCCTTGGTCTTCCTTATGGTGAAGACGAGGAACTTGGTTAATTCTTCCCTTATGGGTGAGACGGGGAACTGGTTAATTCCTTTTATGGTGGAGACGAGGGAACTTTGGTCTATTCTTCCTTATGGTGGAGACGAGACTTGGTTAATTCTTCCCTCTTATGGTGGAGACGAGGGACTTTGGTTTAATTCTTCCTTGTGGTGAAGACGAGGGACTTTGTTAATTCTTCCCTTATGGAGACGAGGAACTTTGGTTAATTCTTATGGTGAAGACGAGGGGAACTTTGGTTAATTCTTCCTCTTATGGTGGAGACAGGGGAACTTTTGGTTAATTCTTCCTTTATGGGTGGAGACAGGGAACTTTTGTTAATTCTTCCCTTATGGTGGAGACGAGGGAGGAACTTTAGTTAATTCTTCCCTTATGGTTGACACAGGTGGGAAATTTTGGTTAGAGAGAGAGAGAAAGAGAGAGAGATTTAATTAATTTTCATCAAAATCCCAACCAGGTGTACTGAATGGGGGAGGGGTTAAAAAGACATGTCATATACAGGACTTGAGTGACACATTCTACTTCTTTCCCTCTCCATAGGTTAGGGAGAGAAGGGGGGGTGAGGAGGGAGAGGAGCGAGAAAGACAATTGGATATAGACGAGACATAATGTGAGTTCTCACTTCTCGCTAAAATAAAAATAAATCGTGAATTCATCTCTGGTTTGTGGTGTTTTGTGTTGTTTTATGTCGTGTTTGTTGTCGTGTTTGTTTGTGTCGTGTTTGTTTGTGTCATGTTTGTTTGTGTCATGTTTGTTTTGTGTCGTGTTTGTGTCGTGTTTGTTTGTGTCGTGTTTGTTTGTGTCGTGTTTGTTTGTGTCATGTTTGTTTTGTGTCATGTTTGTTTTGTGTCATGTTTGTTTGTGTCGTGTTTGTGTCGTGTTTGTCGCTTTGATGTTTGTGTTGAGAGTTGTTGCTGTAACGTTACTTTAGTCTAAAACCTGTTGTTCCTCCTACAGGAAGCTGGTGGTGGAGGCAGGGGCACGAGGACATCTCACTAGCTGGGGACGTCGTTAGGTCGTGGTTGTACGGCTGTGGGTGCTGCTGTCAACACGTCGGTAATGAGAAGAAAAAATCGAAATGATTTATGATAGATGTTGAAGTATTGACCTCAGCGTGAGTCAAGAGTTGTGATGCAAACACTGAAGCTTTATCCCTCGACTGAAGGACGCTTTTGTGTTGATAGTGATAAGTGATGAACAGTCATTATCTTCACTACTTAAGGTCGTAATGATGAGTGAAGTGTGTAGTGATGGTGAGAGATGGTGAGGTGGACGAAGTGAGTCAGGTGGCGGTGCCGAGACTTAGCGTGGGATCTCCTTGTTGGGATCCTTCAGGAGTCCGCCATGGGCTCCTGCCATGCCTCTACTAGGGACTCCTACCACTTGTCAGGATGCCTTATGTGGACTTCAATTCCCTATCGTGTATCTAATCCCATCTCCTGGGATCTGAATCTTTCTTCCTCGGGATTTTGATCTTTTTTGGATTCTATGTCTTAACCGTGAAATTTGATCCTCTTCTCCTCGTGCGTGTGTGTGTGTGCGTGCATGTGCGTGTGTACGGATGCTGTGGTGTGGTGAAGAAGGAACCAGATGAACAGCCACGTGGTGTTTGTCTGCATCGTGTTCTTCGCGTGTTGTTGACTCAGTCTGGCAGTCAGTACTCCTCCACCCCGGAGGTTCCCAGGCGGCCCCATCCTCCGTCATGACCCCAGCAGCAGGAGGATGAGCACTTGACTCCGGTGGAGAGGAAAAGACTCACCATCGGCATCGTCCTCCTTACTCACCTTCAAGAAGAAAAATACGACAGCACCATAAAGAACACCATCATGAGTCTGAACAGGTTTCGGCGCTTGGAGGTGTTGAGGCGCTACCACTTCACCTTCAGGAGGTCATCATGAGTACCCACGCCTCTCCAGCCCCACCAGTGAGTACCTCCTTCAGTCTTTTTTTCCCTTCAGGCTCCACATATTCAGTTATTGATTCTCGTTCTTGTCGAGGGCGAATCATTCAGAATCTGGACACAGTTTCAGTGATTAATTCAGACCCATTGATTCTGTACCGTATTCTGACCCACTGATTCTGACCTACTGATTCTATACTGTATTCTGGCTGAGTGATTCTGTACTGTATTCTGACCCACTGATTCTGACCCAATGATTCTGTGGTATTTAAAGGCCGATTCTCATGATTTTGTCATTGCTTTTTCTTCCCTGATAAACAAGGCCCTGGGTTTGTCTTGACTATTGTATAAAACCGGATTTATAAACAGTGTTGTTCTTCCTGTTCTCTGGTAATGTTGTTGACTGACATACATACATACATACATACATACATACATACATACATACATACATATACACAGTGATGGGTCTCTTTTCCTCTTCACTACCTCTACTACCTACTACCCACTACCACCACCTACCACCACTACCACCCTCAAGGTAATATCGTCAAGGTGGCACCAACTTAAGGCTCAGTATAGGCTCCTCCTTCAAGACGAGACTCTGTGTGGTGTTGTGTGTGTGTGTGTGTGTGTGTGTGTGTGTGTGTGTGTGAAGGAGACTCTGCCTTGCCTTACATTATTCATAGTGATAATGGAAGCTATGTTAGAAGGGAGGACAGGTGTTGTGGTAGTTGTTGCTAGTGGTGCCATATATAGTTGTGCCATAGTGGTGCCATAATATAGTTGGTGCCATAGTGGTGCCATAATATAGTTGGTGCCATAGTGGTGCCATAATACAGTACAGTGATGTTAAATAAAGACCCCCCTCCCACACACACTCAGTGCTTCATCACCAACACCAAACTGGGCTTCAGTAATCAGGTGTGATGCTGTGTACTGTGAACCTGGAGCGGGTCTGATGTGAGGAGAGAGAGAGAGAATCCTTCCCTCCTTTCTCCCCCTCCTCTCCCTCCCCTCCCTCCACTGACCCCGATTTAGGTACACCTGTTTGGAAGTTAATCAGTGCACAGAACATAGGCCTCTGTCCACCAGCAATACAGACCCCAGGTGTTTATTTACTGACCAGACACCTGTGATTATCTGACGTCACAAACATCACCTGGCCTCTCTAAAATACACTCTTCTACGTATCACACACACACACACACACACACACACACACACACACACACACACACACACACACACACACACACACACACAGTATAATATGTATACTCTTTGTGATGTGTTGTGCTGCTGATGTATTTTTTTTTTATGTATGATGTATCGTGTATATTGTGTCTTTGGTGTCTGTCTGTCACACCCCTATCAACATAACTCAATAATATGGGTATCCAACATATTGAATTAATTTAGTCACACCTGTACATCTACACCTGTCCGTTCATCTTTATCTCTCTTCATTGGCTAACTTTTATATTAATTCTGATACTGGAGCCCATTGAAGCCTCACGTTCCTGATACTGAAGCCCTGAATGTAGGCCTCACGCTCACGTGCTGGTTGCTCTATTGAGCCTCACTCACCTGATGCTGAGCCCTGTGCGGCCTCACACTTACCTGATGCTGAGCCTAATGAGGCCTCACGCTCACCTGATGACTGAAGCCCTATTGAGCCTCCTCACCTGATGCTGAAGCCTATTGAGCCTCACACTCTGATGCTGAAATAATGGGTGTGAGTGTGTATTCTTCTGAGTGCGAGATGAGGTGTTAATTATCCGGCTATTAGTGGCCAGGTGTTGTGTGTAACGATCATTAAGATATGTCTGTATGTGTGTTCGTTCATTTTACCTGGAGGGTTGTTATTGAAGGGCAATTACTTATATTCGTCTGTTTAGTAACTAGCTTAACCTGATCTTTTACAACCTGACCTGACCTGACTGACCTGACCTGACTGGCTGACCTAACCTATCTATCCTAACCCTTTAACAGTGATATAATTAATACTTTTATGGGATAGCGTGATGTATGCATAAGGTAAAAGAAATTAATTGGGCGCGGTGAGTCATTAAAGGATTAATTACTCCGTGTGTTTTAAGTTAATTAGGATTTGATTATATTATATTTAATTCATAGTTTTAATTTATACTGATGTAAGATGATGTCAAGTGATGTACACGTAATGAACATTTCAGTTAATGAGGTTATTGAAAGGGTCTTACCTTAGGGTTATAACTTACTGGCGTTATTAATACTTCTGTTGTATGTGGGGAGGAAAGTCCGTTATATCGAGGTCCGTTATGTCGGTCCGTTATATCGAGTCCGTTGTTTGAGGTCCGTTATCGAGGTCCGTTATATCGAGGTCCGTTATATCGAGGGTCCGTTATGTCGAGGTCCGTTATGTCGGGGGTCCGTTATATCGAGGATCCGTTGGATGTGAAAATTCTCCATCTAGCGGATTATATGGAGATAAGTGGTTATATGGGTGTTTAAGTGTGCAGTGAAGGCAAAATAGTTTAGTTAGTAATAATTGTTTTTGTTGTTGTTTTGGAAATAGTTGTTGTTTGGGTCAATATGTTGAGGGATAATTTGGTTGAGGAAGGTAAGTTTATTATTGTTATTTTATTATTATTATTATTATTATTATATTAGTTATTATTATTATTATTATTATTATTATTATTATTATTATTATTATTATTATTGTTATTATTATTATTATTATTATTATTATTATTATTATCATTATTATTATTATCATTATTATTATTATTATTATTATTATTATTATTATTATTGTTATTATTATTATTATTATTATTATTATTATTATTATTATTATTATTATTATTATTATTATTATTATTATTATTATTATTATCATTATTATTATCATTATTATTATTATTATTATTATTATTATTATTATTATTATTATTATATTATTATCATTATTATTATTATCATTATTATTATTATTATTATTATTATTATTATTATTATTATTATTGTTATTATTATTATTATTATTATTATTATTATTATTATTATTATTATCATTATCATTATCATTATTATTATTATTATTATTATTATTATTATTATTATTAATATTATTATTATTATTATTATTATTATTATTATTATTATTATTATTATTGTTATTATTATTATTATTATTTATTATTTATTATTTATTATTAGTTATTATTATTATTATTATTAGTTATTATTATTATTATTATTGTTATTATTATTATTATTATTATTATTATCATTATCATTATCATTATTATTATTATTATTATTATTATTATTATTATTATTATTATTATTATTATTATTATTATTATTATTATTATTATTATTATTATTATTAATTATATTATTATTATTATTATCATTATCATTATCATTATCATTATTATTATTATTATTATTATTATTATTATTATTATTAATTATTATTATTATTATTATTATTATTATTATTATTATTATTATTATTATTATTATTATTATTATTATTTATTATTTATTATTTATTATTAGTTATTATTATTATTATTATTAGTTATTATTATTATTATTATTGTTATTATTATTATTATTATTATTATTATAGTGTGGCTCCAGATGACAGGTAAGAGCCACTAATGGATGTCCAGGTGTAAACATTATCCTTAAAACAGCCTCATAATTACACCCTGACTCGAGTGAATAGTTCCTCTGGTTGTCCCCGACTATGTGAGGTGGGGTGAGGGGGTAGATGGTGGTGAGGGTGAGGGGATGGGAGGAGGTAGATGATGGGAGGGTAGATGGTGGTGAGGGGGTGGGAGGGATAGATGGTGGTAGAGGTGGGGGGATGGGAGGAGGTAGATGATGGGAGGGTAGATGGTGGTGAGGGGGTGAGGGATGGGAGGAGGTAGATGATGGGGGGGGTAGATGGTGGTGAGGGTGGGAGGGATAGATGTGGTGGTGAGGGGAAGGGATGGGAGGAGGTAGATGATGGGAGGGGTAGATGGTGGTGAGGGGGTGGGGAGGGTAGATGGTGGTGAGGGGGTGGGAGGGATAGATGGTGGTGAGGGGATGGGGGAGGAGATGATGGGAGGGTAGATGGTGGTGAGGGGGTGGGAGGATAGATGGTGGTGGGGGGTGAGGGGATGGGAGGAGGTAGATGATGGGAGGGTAGAATGGTGGTGAGGGGGTGGGAGGGAGGAGGAGATGGTGGTGGGGGGGTGAGGGATGGGAGGAGGTAGATGATGGGAGGGTAGATGGTGGTGAGTGGGGTGGGAGGGGTAGATGGTGGTGAGGGGGTGAGGGGATGGGAGGAGGTAGATGATGGGAGGGTAGATGGTGGTGAGGGGGTGGGAGGAGGTAGATGATGGGAGGGGTAGATGGTGGTGAGGGGGTGGGAGGGAGGATAGATGGTGGTGAGGTGGGGGATGGGAGGAGGTAGATGATGGGAGGGGTAGATGGTGGTGAGGGGGTGGGAGATGGTGGTGAGGGGGTGGGGATGGGAGGGTAGATGATGGGAGGGTAGATGGTGGTGAGGGGGTGGGAGGGATGGGAGGAGGTAGATGATGGGAGGGGTAGATGGTGGTGAGTGGGGTGGGAGGGGTAGATGGTGGTGAGGGGGGTGAGGGGATGGGAGGAGGTAGATGATGGGAGGGGTAGATGGTGGTGAGGGGGGTGGAGGATAGATGGGGGTGAGGGGGTGGGGGGATGGGAGGAGGTAGATGATGGAGGGGTAGATGGTGGTGAGTGGGGTGGAGGGGTAGATGGTGGTGAGGGGTGAGGGATGATGGAGGAGATGATGGAGGTAGATGGTGGAGGGGTGGAGGATAGATGGTGGTGAGGGGGTGAGGGGATGGGAGGAGGTAGATGATGGGAGGGGTAGATGGTGGTGAGGAGGAGGGGATGAGAGGGGGAAACAAAATGGGGATTTACTTTAGAGCCGTATCACTATTACTACTACAACTACTACCACTCAACACCACCATCACACCACCAGCAGCAGCAGCAGCAGCAGAAGAAGTAAGGAGACTTTATGGCGCACTATTGGCGCCGTTATACATACTGCCTCATGACACGCCGCCATGACAGCTGCCAGCCTTCATGATAACCTCCACACATAATAACATCATTCACATACACCAGATATTATTAATACACGTTAGCTGTGAATTACACGAATACATAATAACCGTTACAGAATCTCTTGTAGCGCGGCTGTAGCGTAATAGTTCCCCTTATTTGCTGTGTTGAAATCTCCACCGCCCACAATACTTAGTAATAATTAAAAGGTTTGTTTAGTTATATTGTGTGTGATGGATGAGGAACAGTAGTGGTGATAGTAGGGAGTATTTAATCTATACTGTGGGGAGAATGTGGTTATGTTCCGCCCTAAAATATTATCAGGAATATTAGACTTAAAAATATACTGTACCAAAGTTAGTTATTTATAAGTTAATAATAAAAGAAGAAGAATAAATTTGAATATTGTAAATTAATTGCAGCACGAAGTAACACCAATAAGAAATAAATAGCGTTAATAAAGACCGCTGGTAACTCTATCTAAATCCTGCAAAAAAAAGAACTAGGTGATGGTCGGGTCGCTTCTGACTTTATATTATATTTTATAAGCGTCTTATCTCGTTACTTCCGCCGCGTTACGACATCTTGGGTCTTGCTTTTTCTCCCCGGGGCAGCTGTCACTCGTACTTCAGGCAGACAATAGGTCACTCTAGTGGATGGTAGGTGGTCCTTGAACTGGCCGCTGAGGAGGGCTCGGTAATATGGAGCTGTCTGTAAATCAGGGAGAGTGAATGTAATTTTTTTCTTAATATCTTACTGAAAATGATTAAAAACCTTCTGTAAATAAACAAAAAAATATATTATGAAACACGGTAATAGAATACTTTTTCTATTAAGGCGATTAGCAACATATGACTAATTGTCTTGTCAGGAATAATAATAACAATAATAATAATAATAATAATAATAATAATAATAATAACAGGGTAATAATAGTAAAAGATAATTAATTCACTTGTATCTGTACTGTCTTCATTACAACTATCAGACAGG
The DNA here is from genome assembly GCF_018991925.1 of Homarus americanus. Lineage (NCBI taxonomy): Eukaryota > Metazoa > Arthropoda > Malacostraca > Decapoda > Nephropidae > Homarus > Homarus americanus. The sequence goes on from NW_024733734.1 coordinate 8,571,664, forward strand.
TAATTACACCACACGCTACACCTGAAGTTCACCATCACGCCCTCGCTCCAGTTTATATCACCCAGCCATGTCCTTCACCTGTCACTCGAAATGATAAACATGACTTAAATAAATAACATTAATAAATAGATTAATAAATGAGTAAATAAAATAAAATAGATAAATACAGTAAATAAAATAAATAAATAAATAAATTATTTCCATGTATTAATTATTCCACGTATGAGTAATTATTATGTAAGATTAAGGTCTCTTTAATAATTAGTGTTTTGGAATACTTTTAAAGGGCTCAGTGTGAAAATATAATAATACTAATACTAATGATGATAAAGTCCTTGTATAATTATCACGTAAGGTTGAATAGTTTATAATTTTAGAAACAATTACAATAATTACGTTCCGTTATCAGTGGTGTCAATAGGAGGTTTAGGGCGATTATTTAGGTAATTATTAGTTGATGACGTTTACTAGTGATTATAATAATATAGTTTGGATATAATTAATGAGGATTGATAATTAAATGGCGGTGATGACCGCAGAGTGAGTGGTGTGTAAAGCTGTCCCTATTGTTATTAGTGAGAGAGAGAGAGAGCTAGACGTACCTTCCTGGAGAGAGAGAGGAGAGAGAGAGAGCTAGACGTACCTTCCTAAGAGAGAGAGAGAGAGAGAGAGAGAGGCGAGAGAGAGAGAGAGAAGCTAGACTACCTTCTAAGAGAGAGAGAGAGAGAGAGAGAGAGAGAGAGCTAGTTCACCACAGTTGCCGGCGGCAGTTCATATGACTCACATATTTGACATTCCCTTTTTTTTCTTTCGTAATTCTGATTTTTTTTTCTCAAATTGTTTTTTCCAAAAATTTTGATCGCATTTCTGAGTTTTTCTACCATCAGACCAAACCTTCAGAATTAATTGGACTATTACGACTAAATTAAAAAAATAGTTGTTTTTATTAATATAAAAAATAAATAAATTCGTGTATATTTATATAAAAACATCTGTAAATTGACTGGTATTACAGTAGAAGTAAACACTAATGAAGGTAATTTTATAACCTTTCAACACGATGAAAAAAAATGAATAAAAAATTAATAAAAAAATCACGTCCCACCAAATTATCAAATAAGTTGTCATTCACGCTACTGTGGTTCATTTATACACTGTGAATGATTGAATAATGTGGCTTTGTCTGGGTAAACATGAGGGAATGACGCGGTGGTCGGCTGTTTTATGGTGTCAACTGCTGTAAAATGTGTTGACACAATGATGGCCAAAAACGGGTGACTTTACGGCCAACTGTGTACCTGAGGGAGAACCCTGACCCCACCTCTCACCCCCCCACCCAAGATTAGTGTCTGTGTGTGTGTTGGAGAGAGAGAGAGAGAGAGAGAGAGAGAGAGAGAGAGAGAGAGAGTAAATCGTCTCGTGTATTTAAATTAAGAGGAATTGGTCCTGCCCCCTCATGATCAAGAGAGAATTTAGGAGTTGTGGTAAATTTATGACCTGGGATTGTCTGTCTTTTCTTTGTGTGACAGTGAGAGAGAGAGAGAGAGAGAAGGAGAGAGAGGTGGGACCTGCCTTGCTGAGAGAGAGAAAGAGAGAGCGAGACAGAGTTTAAGAGGCGTGTGACAAGGACCTAAGTCACCTGTTCATTAAGGTAATTATCCTGGAGCTCTCAGGTGATAGAGGAGATGTCACTACACCTGGGGCCCCTGTTACTAGATAGCTGGAGTTGACACGCCCACCACAGCTCTGACACGCCCACCATAGTTCTTGATACGCCCACCACAGCACTGACACACCCACCACAGCTCTGAGACGCCCACCATACTCCTGACACGCCCACCATAGTCAGATACGCCCACCACAGCTCTGACACGCCCACCACAGCCTGGAGACGCCCACCATACTCCTGACACGCCTACCTCAGCATTGACACGCCCACCACGACGGTAGTTTGTCTAAGGTGGCGTTAATTAGTACTGCATGTGAGAGATGTGTCTACTGCACACCTGTAGACTCCTCTTCATCCTCTCCTCCTCCTCCTGCTCCCTCTTCATCTCTCTCCTCCTCCTCCTTCTTCCTCTTCACCTCCTCCTCCTGCTTCTTCTTCCTCTTCATATCTCCTCCTCCTCCTGTTTCTTCCTTCATCCTAAACACCACCATCATCATCGTCTCTCTCTCTCTAGACACATAAGTCAGTGTGTCTCCATCTCTCAAAAGAAACGAAGGAAATACTGCTTATAAATACTTCCCTTGGCAGATATACGAGTCGAGTCTCACTATTGACACTGCTCCTCTGTCTGTCTGTCTGTCTGTCTCTCTCTGTCTGTGTCTGTCTCTGTCTCTGTCTTTGTCTTATGTAAAATGAACCGAGTTTTAGTACTGTCTAGTGCCGGGGAAAAATGGGGTGGGTGGTGGTAGGGGACGGGTAGGGTGGCGTGGTGGTAGGGTGGTGTGGTGGTAGGGGTGGTGTGTGGTGGTAGGGTGGTGTGGTGGGTAGGGTGGGGTGGTAGGGTGGTGTGGTGTGGTGGGTGGCGTGGTAGGGGTGGGTGGTGGTAGGGTGGTGTGGTGCAGGTGGCGGTGGTAGGGGTGGCGTGGTGGTAGGGTGGCGTGGTGGGTAGGGTAACGTGGTGGTAGGGTGGTGGTGGTAGGTGGCGGTGGTAGGGTGGTGGTGTGGTGGCAGGGTGGCGTGGTGGTAGGGTGGCGTGGTGGTAGGCAGTGGTGTGGTGCAGGTAGGGTGGCGTGGTGGTAGGGTGGCGGTGGGTAGGGGTGGCAGGGGGCGTGGTGTAGGGTGGCGTGGTGGTAGGGTGGTGTGGTGGTAGGGGTGGCGTGGTGGTGGGGTGGCGTGGTGGTAGGGGTGTGTGGTGGCAGGGTGGCGTGGTGGGCAGGGTGGGTGGTGGCAGGGTGGCGTGGTGGCAGGGTGGCAGGTGGTGTGGTGGCAGGGTGGCGTGTTGGTGGTGGCAGGGTGTGTGGTGGTAGGGTGGCAGGGTGGTAGGGTGGCAGGGTGGGGGAAGTGAGAGGGGTCATTCATGGGTTTGTGGAGTGTGGTGAGAGAGAGAGAGAGAGTATCTGGGAAGGAGTTGTATCCTCCTATAGTTCCTCCCTAACTCCTAATAGGTCACCTCCTCAATCATCCTTTCCTTCCTTCCTTCCTTCCTTCCTTCTCATTTTTCCTTCCTTCTCCCTCAGGTCAGTCTCAGATCCATCAATAAAGGCGTTCTGGTTGTCATTAGTGGTCACCTGTGAACTCCTTAATGATGGGTCGCTCACCAGGTACTGTCCTCTCTGACACATAAACAACAATACGATCGTGAAAGAAGAGTGACTGACGGCGAACAATGCATCTATTAAGAGACGATGGAAGGTGATGGAAGGGTGATGGAAGGGTGATGGAAGGTGATGGAAGAGACGATGGAAGGTGATGAAGGTGATGGAAGGGTGATGGAAGGTGATGGAAGACGATGGAAGAGACGATGGAAGGGTGATGAAGGGTGATGGAAGGGTGATGAAGGGGATGAAGGGCGATGGAAGGGTGATGGAAGGTGATGGAAGGGCGATGGAAGGGTGATGAAGGGGCGTTGAAGGGTGATGGAAGGAAGGATGGAAGGGGCGTTGAAGGGTGATGAAGGGTGATGGAAGGGCGATGGAAGGGTGATGGAAGGGTGATGGAAGGGGCGTTGAAGGGCGCGTTGAAGGGGCGTTGAAGGGCGTTGGGGAAGGGTGGAAAGGATGAAGGGATGAAGAAAGGAAAAGGATGAAGGGTGATGGAAGGGTGATGGAAGGGCGTTGGAAGGGTGATGGAAGGGTGATGGAAGGGTGATGGAAGGGCGTTGGAAGGTCGTTGAAGGGTGATGGAAGGGCGTTGAAGGTGATGAAGGGTGATGGAAGGCGTTGGAAGGGTGATGAAGGGCGTTGGAAGGGCGCTGGAAGGGTGATGAAGGGCGTTGAAGGGTGATGGAAGGGTGATGGAAGGGCGTTGAAGGGTGATGGAAGGGCGTTGGAAGGGTGATGGAAGGGCTTGGAAGGGCGTTGGAAGGGTGATGGAAGGCGTTGAAGGGAAGGTGATGGAAGGGTGATGAAGGGGTGGAAGGGTGATGGAAGGGCGTAAGGAACATGGAAAGGAAGATAAATCACAAGTAGAGAGAATGATGAAGACTTACAAAGAGGTGAACAATAGGTGTGATAATATGAAGGAGTGGGAACAATGGAGGATGAGAGGGAAGGTGAGAGGGAGGGGAGAGGGAGGGGAGGGTGAGAGGGAGGGGAGAGGGAGGGGTGGAGGTGAGAGGGTGAGGGGGGAGGGTGGGGAGAGGGGAGGGTGAGAGGGTGAGGGGAGGGTGGAGAGGGAGGGGGTGAGGTGAGGGGGAGGGTGAGGGAGGGTGAGAGGGGGAGGGGGAGGGAGAGGGGAGGGAGAGGGAGGGGGGGTGAGAGGGTGAGGGGAGGGGGTGAGAGGGAGAAGGATGAGAGGGAAGGATGAGAGAGAAGGATGAAGAGGAAGAATGACAGGGAAGGTGAGAGGAAGGATGAGAGGGAGGGGGAGAGGGATGGGAGAGGAAAGGGGAGAGGAGGAGAGGGAGGGGTGAGAGGGAAGGGGGAGGGTAGAGGGAAGGTGAGAGGGAGGGGGGTAGGGGAGGTGAGGGGAGGGGAGAGAGAGAAGGATGAGAGGGAAGGATGAGAGAGAAGGATGAAGAGGAAGGATGGCAGGGAAGGGTGAGGAGGGAAGGTGAGAGGGTGGGGGAGGGTGAGGGGGGAGGGGTGGAGAGGGAAGGTGAGAGGGAGGGGTGAGAGGGTGAGGGGGGAGGGGTGAGAGAGAGAAGGATGAGAGGGAAGGATGAGAGAGAAGGATGAAGAGGAAGGATGGCAGGGAAGGGGTGAGAGGAAGGTGAGAGGGAGGGGGAGGGTGAGGGGGAGGTGAGAGGGAGAAGGATGAGAGGAAGGATGAGAGAGAAGGATGAAGAGGAAGAATGACAGGGAAGGGTGAGAGGGAAGGATGAGAGGGAAGGGTGAGAGGAAGGGGAGAGGGAGGGTGAGAGGACAAGGATGAGAGGGAAGGATGAGGATGGAGACATGTGTCAGGTAATGATTGGAGTGTATACTACAACACACACACACACACACACACACACACACACACACACACACACACACACACACACACACACACGACAACAGAGTGAAGGAACAGTAAAACCAAAAAAATCCTGAAACTTTGAAATTGAAAGTTTTTGTGATTGAAACTTAAAACTTTTTATTTTTATTCCTTCAGGTCACTAACCTTGTATGGAGTTTAAGTTAGGTGCTAATAATATAATATAGGCTCTTCAGTTCTGCTTTAAGATGTAGTTAGCAAAGTTAAGCAATTGAGGAGATTTTTTACTAGAGCTGAACTAGGTGAGGAATTGACTCTCCGTTCCAGGTTAAGAACGGTATAATGAGATGGCTAAGGAGAATAATTACCTTTGGATTATAAGAAGTGGAGTTAATGAGGCAATTAGGGACTGTTTGGGTGGTAGTTAGTGATGGTGTGTGTTTGGTCGTGAAGTATAAGGGCGCATATACTGGGGAGGAAGGTTATGATGCTACAGTCTCTCTCCTCCGTCATATGCACCAGGACCTGCCCAGCGGTGATGGGCTTGGCACCTCCAGCAGGCGCCGTAGGTGATGACGGCCTCGTGGGCGTAAGGGATTCCGGGACGTGCGTGACGGAGTGCCTGAAGGTAGGTGGGGGTAGTCAAGTCACCCTCATTGTGGTGGGGGCCAGAATTTACTAAACAATGTCAGTGTATAAAAATAATCTAACCACACACACACACACACACACACACTCACACACACACACACACTCACATACCACACACACACACACACACACACACAATGCCACACTTATCATTTTACATTTATTGGTGAAGAATCAATGAATTAGTGTAACAAAAATAGTCTATATTGACAAAACCAACATTAATTACAGCCTAATTTATTTATATATATATTGACTTAATATTTTGGTGATTGGAAAATGAAGAGATAAAGAGAGATTAATTCAATTGAAAGTTTATTAATATATTTTTAGGCTTTTTAACAACTGTTTATTGGATTGGTTGTGTATAGTAATACGTAACCGGAACGGAAGTGGCTACCAT